>NC_083236.1:3386613-3693123 GCF_032191835.1 Heteronotia binoei | reverse complement strand
CTAGAATAATACAACAGTCAGAACTGAATAGAGGAGAAGAACATGAACAGTGCTATCCTAAACAGAGCTCCATCCTTGTAAGCCCACAGACCTTAACAAACTTCAATCATCCATGTAACTTTAGGATGGCAATGTAATTTCTCTAAATTTGTATTGTTTTCCCTTAACATTTGGTTGGGATCAAGGAAAGGCATTCAATCTGGCAAGCTTTTTCTTTACAATTCCAAACCTTTGCTGTGACCCTGGAGCAAGTTTCTCTAAAGAAAAATCCATTCAAATCACCCTGAATCCTATAAATGAATGGTGGTTTCAAGATGGCAGGTTTAGCTGTATAATGCATTAAAGGAAGGGCGACCATGTGAACTGCTCTCACATTTCTTCTTGATGAACTATCATGCCCTATTAGCAAGCCACAGCTTACCTGCACTCAGAAAGGAAGGCTTCCATTTATTTAGAGAGCTGTTAAACAGCACAATTCATTACAAGTGCAGTTAACACACCACAGATGATTGCTGTGATTATCCCAAATTGGCTGTTATCTTTCCTTGATATACCTTAGATAGTAGACATAATGCCACAATGCCTGAGGCTTTGACATTCACAGTCAGTCTGGATTTATGTGAAATCCATTGCATGTCAAAAGGCCAAATCACAGCATTAATATACATTGCCAAGATCTATAGTGAGGGCTATTTGCAGTGAGGGAACCTGAATGTGGTATACACTGAGCGGGGAAAGGGATCAAAAACCAACATGAAAAAGTATTTAAAAAATCTCCTTCCAAGTATTTAATGACTCAATTTGTGAAGTTTAGTAATGTTTTAACTCCAGGCCTTCTTGGATAACTCATGCTCTGGACCCCTTTCAGTCTGTCTTCAGACCAGGTTATGAAAGAGGGGTCATGCTGGTGGCTTTAGCTGATGATCTCTGTCTGAATACAAGACAAAGGGCAGGCCTCTTTGTTGCTCCTACTGGGTTTATCTGCTGCCTTGAGTAGACCATGCTATCTTGTTGAAATATCTGAAGAAGTAAATATTAGGGGTTTTGCTTTAGGTTAGTTGATAGGATTCTGAGGTTGATAGGATCCTGGTGGCTGTGAAACCCACCATTTGCTTCCTGGACCTGTGTCTCTCATGGCTGGTGAAGGCCAGCAGCAATGGTATACAGAAGGAGGAGGAGGAGAAAAAGAAGCCCTACTCTTCACTACCTGAAGGAGTCTCAGAGTGGCTTACAATCTCCTTTCCCTTCCCCTCCCCACAACAGACTTCCTGTGAGGTAGGTGGAGCTGCTGACAGAAACTGCTGTTAAGCAGAAACTATTAAGAAACTGCTGTTAAGCAGAACAGTTCTGAGGGTATGACTGACCCAAGGTCACTACAGCAGTTGCATGTGGAGGAGGGGGAATCAAATTTGGTTCTCCCAGATAAGAATTCACACACTTAACCCCTACACCAAACTGGCTCTCATAGCCACTGATGGACTTCTCCTCCATGAATCTGTCTAATCCCCATTTAAAGCTGTTTATTCCTGTGGCCATCACTATACTCTTGCAACAAATTCCAAATTTTAACCACTCTCTGTGAAAAGAGATATTCCCTTTTGTTCATCCTGAATCTACTGCCCCCCTGTTTCACCGAATGTTCTTGAGTAACTCCTAGTATTTTGAGAGGGAGAAAAAATTTCTCTTTGTCCACTCTCTCCTTCCATGCATCGATTCAAGACTAGACCACTGGAATGCACTCTGAATAGGCCTCCCGTCTAAATCAATCTGGAAAATTCCAGTTAATGCAGAATGCTGCAGCTTAATTATAAGGAACTAGATGGAGTATCCATATGACCCATTCTACAGTCACTCCATTGGCTGCCCAACCCATTAATTACAGAGTTCAGTTCAACGCAGTGGCCATCACATGCAAAGCCCTCCTGTCTGTAGGACTGCCTCTCCTATGCTCTGCCACAACTACTTTGCTTATGCAAACAAGACCCTCTACTGGGGCAACCCTGCAAATGGGCAAGATAAAAAAAACTGCCCATAGAACAACTGCCAGCGTGGTGTAGTGGTTAAGGGCAGTGGACTCTGATCTGGTGAACCAGGTTTGATTCCCCACTCCTCCTCTACATGATGAAGCCTGCTGGGTGACTTAGAGCCAGAACTCTCTTGGCCCCACCTACCTCACAAGGTGACTGATGTGAGGAGAAGGGAAAGGTGATTGTGGGCCCCTTTGACACTCAAGGTATAAAAACCAACTCTTCTTCCATACCCATACATTCTCTGTTGTGGGCCCCACTGTACAAAATAGCCCTTTGGCTTTCTGCAGACTAGGTAAAACAGAACTGTTCAGCAGGGTGTTTTGGTAAAGTAATAAGGTTGTATTATAACAAAGTGATTCAGGAAGATGTTTTAATAGAGAGACTGGAACTGTAGATTATACTATTACTATGTTTTATTTGTTGCTGTACACTGTTATCTTGCTCTCACTGCATTATATTTCTACTTATGCTCCCCTACTAACAGAAGTAGATTGTCATTCCTCAAAATTGGGCTTCCTGCATGTACCTATTTTGCTATACACGGATGACACAGTACTCCTTTCTTGTATGAGGGTTGGGCTCAGATGACTGTTGAACAGATGCCTCAGCATTTTTCAAGAAAACAAACTGCATCTGAACTATGAAAAATCTAAGATACTGTTTTTTGCTAAATCTTGTAAAACCCACACATGGCTATTCCATGGAAAAGAAATAGAACAGGTTAGGCATTTTAAATACCTAGGTCTCCACTTTAGCTACAACATGGCTTCGTCATGTCACTGTAAATCTATAATTAACTTAGCAGCCATCAGTGCATCAGCCATTTCTCAGTTTTTCTTTAAGAGAGGTCACCAGTTTGTCCCAGCGGCTTTAAAAACCTATAAGGCCAAAGTAATTCCACATTTACTGTATGTTATTCCAACATGGATTAGTGCCTTTGAGTCTGATATTGAAAGAGTTCAATCCAAATTTGTTAGGAAAATCATGGGTTTATCATGCTGTGTCCCATATGCCACTCTTTGTCTACAAACAGGCCTCAATATGTTAGAAACAAGAACATGGCTTATATCTATCAAATATTGGCTGCATGTGCACTATTCTGCTGACTGTGGGAGCTATTTATATCAAATGCTGTCTGAATCCTCCTCATCCAAATGAATTGCCTGCATACAGAAGGAAATATCCACCTTAGGTTTATCTATGGATTCTCTCTACATGCTCCCTCTTACAAACACATTATTTGCAAAAAATAATTAGTGCTGGGAATATATCTTGCTCCCCTTTGAATTTTGAAATTTCCCCAATTATTGGTCATCTTCCTTTTTATCTATCAACTCTTCATGTTCCACAATTGTGCAGAGCATTTATTCTTGCCAGATGTAATACTATCCCATTAGCAGTTACCTATGATAGATATTAAAAAATCCCACTCTCATTAAGACTTTGTACATGCAATTTAAAACAAGTTCATTTGTTGTTCCATATTCTTCTTTACTGCTCCCAATATGATACTATACGCCTTAGGTTTCTAGACCCAATTCTGCTCAATATGACAAGTTGCTCAGATGCTGTAAAGGTCTTCTGAATGACTTGTCATCTGAAATAACTGAAAAGGTTGCTTTATTCTTGCGTCTGGTAATCAAGGATTGATTGTCCAATGTATAGCTATTTATGACTGGTTTATTTTGTTATTTCTGTATCTCTTTTTTGCCTTATTTAAAATCTGATATATGCCAATAAAGCCTTGTGTTTGTTTGTTTGTTTGTACTTCTGCAGTATCTCTTGCATTGAATCAGGTGGGCAGCTGGGCTGGTCGGAAGCAGCAGAACAAAGTTTGCGTCCAGGGGCACCTTGAAGACCAACAAAAGTTTAATTCTGGGTAGAAGTGTTGGTGTGCATACACACCACTTCACATAGATATTTCTTGCATTGTTTAACATGTCACATTTAATACTTACATCTTGTTTGAGATTTCTGTAATTGTAGTTGTATTACATTGTTTATTAGATTTCTCCTCATTTTACGGATGCTGCTAAGAACATAAGAGAAGCCATGTTGGATCAGGCCAATAGCCCATCCAGTCCAACACTCTGTGTCACACAGTGGCAAAATTTTTTTAATAAATTTATATATATATACACACACACACACACTGTGGCTAATAGCCACTGATGGACCTCTGCTCCATATTTTTATTCAATCCCCTCTTGAAGCTGGCTATGCTTGTGGCCGCCACCACCTCCTGTGGCAGTGAATTCCACATGTTAAGCACCCTTTGGGTGAAGAAGTACCTCCTTTTATCCATTCTAACACAACTGCTCAGCAATTTCATCAAATGCGCACGAGTTCTTGTATTGTGAGAAAGGGAGAAAAGGACTTCTTTCTCTGCTTTCTCCATCCCATGCATTATCTTGTAAACCTCTATCATGTCACCCCGCAGTCGACGTTTCTCCAAGCTAAAGAGCCCCAAGCGTTTTAACCTTTCTTCATAGGGAAAGTGCTCCAGCCCTTTAATCATTCTAGTTGCCCTTTTCTGGACTTTTTCCAATGCTATAATATCCTTTTCGAGGTGTAGTGACCAGAACTGCACACAGTATTCCAAATGAGACCGCACCATCGATCTATACAGGGGCATTATGATACTGGCTGATTTGTTTTCAATTCCCTTCCTAATAATTCCCAGCATGGTGTAGGCCTTTTTTATTGCAATCGCACACTGTCTTGACAATTTCAGTGAGTTATCTACCATGACCCCAAGATCTCTCTCTTGGTCAGTCTCTGCCAGTTCACATTCCATTAACTTGTATTTGTAGCTGGGATTCTTGGCCCCAATGTGCATTACTTTGCACTTGGCCACATTGAACCTCATCTGCCACGTTGACGCCCACTCACCCAGCCTCAACAGATCCGTTTGGAGTGCCTCACAATCCTCTCTCTCACCACCCTGAACAATTTAGTGTCATCTGCAAACTTAGCCACTTCACTGCTCACTCCCAACTCCAAATCATTTATGAACAAGTTAAAGAGCATGGGACTCAGTAGTGAGCCCTGCGGCACCCCACTGCTTACCGTCCTCCACTGCGAAGACTGCCCATTTATACTCATTTTTTCATTCCTATTAATTAGCCAGTTTTTGATCCACAAGAGGACCTGTCCTTTTACTCCATGACTCTCACGCTTACTAAGGAGCCTTTGATGAGGAACTTTATCAAAAGCTTTCTGGAAGTCAAGGTAAACAACATCTATCGGGTCTCCTTTGTCCACATGTTTGTTCACCCCCTCAAAGAAATGTAACAGGTTAGAGAGGCAAGATCTTCCCTTACAGAACCCATGCTGAGTCTTCCTCAATAACCCGTGTTCATCAATGTGCCTACTCATTCTGTCCTTGACAATGGTTTCTACCTACTTTCCCAGCATTGAAGTCAGACTGACTGGCCTGTAATTTCCCGGATCTCCTCTGGAACCCTTTTTAAAGATGGGGGTGACATTTGCTACCTTCCTGTCCTCAGGAACGGAGGCAGATTTCAATGAAAGATTACATATTTTTGTCAGAGGAGCCACAAGTTCAACTTTTAGTTCTTTCAGAATTCTTTGATGTATGCCATCCGGACATGGTGACTTATTAGTTTTTAATTTGTCTATCAGTTGTAGGACCTCCTCTCTTGTCACCTCAATGTGACTAAGGTCTTTCAACACCCCTTCCAAAATAAGTGGTTCTGGAGCAGGCAAACACTTCTCGTCTTCCACAGTAAAGACAGAGGCAAAAAATGCATTCAGCTTCTCAGCCATTTCTCCCTCCTCCTTCAGTAATCCTTTTACCCCTTGGTCATCCAAGGGCCCCACTGCCTCCCTGGCTGGTTTCCTGCTTCTAATATAGTTGAAGAAATTTTCATTGTTGTTCTTTATGTTTTTTGCAATATGCTCCTCATAGTTCTTTTTTTGCCTGCCTGATCACAGTCTTGCATTTGATTTGCCACAGCCTATGTTCCCTTTTATTAATCTCACTCGGACTAGCTTTCCACCGCTTAAAGAAGTCCTTCTTTCCTTTTACAGCTTCCATGCAGGCCTTTTCCTATAGCTGTTTGTGCCTTATTGCTGTTTGTGCTGACTTACATTATGTAATCTGTCTTGAGTTTTAGAGAGAAAGGTGGACTATAAATAGCATAAATAAAAGAAAATGTTTTATTATTTATTAACAAGATTTTTACCCTAATTTCATATAGATATTGAAAAGCAGAGGGGACAAGATGGAACCCTGTGAGCCCCCACAGGGCCACAGGCCAAGGGGCTGAGCAGCAATCCGCAGCATCACCTTCTGAAACCTCCCCTCCAAGTAGGACCGGAACCACTGCAGAAAATACAAATAGTGCCAAGTGCTCCAGGGTGAGAAGCAGCCCATATGGGCCAGTATGGAGTATGGATAAGAAAGAGGCCAAATGGGACCTCCTCTTCTACTTCAAGCCCCCCAATAGAAACAGTAGCAGTAATAAATGTAACAGTACAAACCTAAGAACTCGTTCCTGAAAATATATCAAAAGTCAGTAATCTCTAAGACGGCACCCATAGACACCATGGCTAAAGCTGTCTTCTTTGAAGACTACAAACTGTTTTGTGTCTATTATGAGAAACCAAGAATAAGACCCACTTAGAGAGGGGGAAAAAAAGGCCCTTAGCCCCAGAGGAGAGAAATATGAAATCTGACACATGTATCAACCAAGATGTTTCCTCTGTTCTTCCAATTTGTGGTATTATAAGAACATAAGAGAAGCCATGTTGGATCAGGCCAATGGCCCATCCAGTCCAACACAGTGGCCAAAAAAAATTATACACACACACACACACACACACATATATATATATACACACTGTGGTTAATAGCCACTGATGGACCTCTGCTCCATATTTTTATCTAACCCCTTCTTGAAGCCGGCTATGCTTGAAGCCACCACCACCTCCTGTGGCAGTGAATTCCACATGTTAATCACCCTTTGGGTGAAGAAGTACTTCCTTTTATCCATTTTAACCCAACTGCTCAGCAATTTCATGGAATGCCCATGAGTTCTTGTATTGTGAGAAAGGGAGAAAAGGACTTCTTTCTCTACTTTCTCCATCCCATGCATAACCTTGTAAACCTCTATCATGTCACCCCGCAGTCGACGTTTCTCCAAGTTAATGAGCCCCAAGCGTTTTAACCTTTCTTCATAGGGAAAGTGTTCCAACCCTTTAATCATTCTAGTTGCCCTTTTCTGGACTTTTTCCAATGCTATAATATCCTTTTTAAGATGCGGTGACCAGAATTGTACACAGTATTCCAAATGAGACGGCAACAAAATGTTGCATCATGTGTTGTGGCTTTGGGGAGGCAAGTCAGTGTTTTCCCTTCCCTCCTTCCTCTTCCCTCGTTCCCTCGCTCGGCCCTGGGAAGGCTCCTGCTTTGGGGCCTCAGGAGTTCTACTCTGTATCCTTTGGGGTAGCCAGGGTGGGCTTTGGGAGTCCCCATGAGCTCGGCCACCACTCTTCTGAGGCCTGATACGTTTCCCCAGAATTGGCTTAGGAAGCCCCAGCCCTGCCACCCTTTTGGTGGGGCCTTGAGAATAGGCTTGCCAATCCTCAGGTCCCAGTGGGGGTTCTTCCGCTTTCCCAGGCTCCTTTCCCCCCCCCCAGTTAGCTGGCCAGCGGGGGGGGGGAAGCCCTGCCCCCAGAGGACCATGTGCTCTGGAGGCTTCAGTCTCTGACTGAAAGGCTTCCTTTTGGATGGGGTGTCTGTGTTACTTTGAAGAAGTTGACAGCAACTCGTGAGTAGAGAAGCCAATCCCTCGCTTCAGAGTCACCAGAAACGGTGCGGGGGGGAGAGGGAAACATCTGCTGAGCATTTCATTATTCCCTATGTGGAGATCGATTCTCATAGGGTATGATGGGGAATTGATATGGAGGTTTCAGGGGCTCTGGGGGAGCTGTTTTTTTAGGTAGAGGCACAACATTTTCAATATAGTATCTAGTGCCTCTCCCCAAAGTACCCCCCAAGTTTCAAAACGATTGGACCAGGGGGTCCAATTCTATGAGCCCCAAAAGAAGGTGCCCCTATCCTTCATTATTTCCTAAGGAAAGAAAACATTGAAAAGGTGTGCTGTCCCTTTAAATGTGATGGCCAGAACTCCCTTGGAGTTCAATTATGCTTGTCACACCCTTGTTCCTGGCTCTGCCCCAATGTCTCCTGGCTCCACCCCAAAGTCTCCTGGCTCCACCCCCAAAGTCCCCAGATATTTCTTGAATTGGACTTGGCAACCCTACGTGGGAAGCTGCTGCTGTACCATCCTCTTCTTTGCTGGGGGTCCTGGTGGCAGTGGGGGCTGTTCTTGTGGTGAAAGGGATGGTTCTTGCCATGGAAGTCCTAGCAGCAGTGGGGACAATTAGGGTTGCCAATCCCCAGGTGGGTAAATAAAAAATTGCTAAGAGACACCATAAATTTTAAACAACCAGACAGTGTAATGTAGAGGTCAGTGGTGTTCTTGCACATAGAACTTCAAATAAACAAGAGTATGTAGCAAAAAGATATTCACAGAAGACAATTCAAAAACAGTCTTTCCAATCACAAAAGAGTAACAATATTGTTACTCCTTTGTGATTCCTAGAGCTACCCTTTGTCACTTCCGGACAACTATAGATGTTGATCTTCCAAGTCCTAAATGGCTCAGGCCTGGCGTCCTCGTCTGCCATGTCAAGCAAGCGGTGACTTGAGTTCTCATGCATGGACTCTTACTTGAGGTCAGGTTGGTTGGGACTCAAGGAAGGGCCTTTTTTGCGCTTGCCATCCTCATGGCGGAGTTGCCGAGGGCCATCATGCCCAGAAGCTTGACTCTAAGAAACACTGGGAAGTGCTCTCCCCAACCATTGGAGCAAATAGTAAGGGGGGGGCACTTCAGACTGGGGCTGTAGCAGGAGAGGCTGGAGGGATTAAATGCTCCCTAACCCACACACCTAACCCTAACACACACATACACACACACACACTATTTTGTCTGCCGTGCCCCCATCAACTCACATTTTCCCTGTGGATGGAAACATCCAGGCAACAAAGCAGATGTTCTCTTCAGTGCTCTGGAGTGGTCTTTGAGGTTAGGAAAGCAGGACAGTTACAAACTCCTCCTCTTCTCGGCCACAGCTCCTCTCCTGTGGCTGCTATTTGCTAACTAAAAACACTTCTTCAGTTTGGCCCTTAGACCATGGCTGTGGTGATGTTTGAACCAAGGACTGCTTGGCTCACAGCTCAGTACCTTAACCATTCTGCTGTGCTTGCCAGCTGTGCAAAGAGTGAATCAAAACCCTGCCTCAGGAGCAAACTCTGTGCAAGGCGAGCTTGAGGTCTTAATCTGTTGCTTTGTTTCTGCAGTCCCAGGAATGAGTTCATTGACAAGTGACTTACCTGCATAAAGGGGAAAAGCTGTGACAGGAACCACTGGTGAATGTGAACTAAGATTAATATTGCAGCATCAGATGTCTGCTTGGCTGACTTTATAATTGCATCTGATTGTGCTTGTCAAGGAGTCAGGTTTGCTTCACTTCCAGTCTCCCCCACCCCCCACCCCTTGAACTAAAGCCTGCAGAACGAGGGAGAGGCGTTCTGAGGTGGCGCACGAGTCTGCATCACCGCAACTTGCATCCTTCATGCTTCCCCATGCAAAAACTTCTTGCAAAGAGAGCCAGTTTGGTGCAGTGGTTAAGTGTGCGGACTCTTCTCTGGGAGAACCGGGTTGGATTCCCCACTCCTCCACTTGCACCTGCTGGAATGGCCTTGGGTCAGCCATAGCTCTGGCAGAGGTTGTCCTTGAAAGGGCAGCTGCTGTAAGAGCCCTCTCAGCCCCACCCAACTCACAGGGTGTCTGTTGTGGGGGAGGAATATATAGGAGATATAGGGGAGACAATGGCTCTCAGCAGCAGGGAGAAGGAGGGCAGGGACAGCTACACAGTGCCTTCTCCTGGTCCCCAGTTTAAACCAGGATTGGAGAAGGTGGCCTGGCTGGAGTCATTTCTCTCTCTTTTGCATAAGTGAGTTTAGCACTAAACTCATGTCACTTGTAAAAAAAAAAAAGTAGGGATCCTGGGTGCCCCCATGCAAAGTCGCCTTTCCCTCCAGCAGACTCCCGAAGCAGTGAGTGCTTGGCAAAGGCAGCCACGAAAGGCATGGGTGAAGCAGGCTGCCTAGCCGGCCCAACTCCTCCTGCCCTCACCTGCTCCCTCCCAAGGGGACAAGCCATGGGACACTGCAGCAGAAGGAGAAGCCAGTTTGGTGTCTGTTGTGGGGGAAGGAGATAAAGGAGATTGTGAGCCGCTCTGAGGCTCTGATTCAGAGAGAAGGGTGGGTATAAATCTGCAATTCTTCTTCTTCCTTGACCCCTCTGTCACCAGCCACCTCCATAAAAGCTGTCCAGCTGCTTGCTTAGTTCTCTCTCCGGCAAGCTGTGTTCATTTCAAGCCCAGGGAAGGGAGTAGGGAAGCCACAGCCTTCCTTGTCTCTGCCTCAACTCACAAAGGACAGATGGGAGGCGCCTCTCCTCTCCCCCCCTGCCTCCTGAAGCTGCCCCAATGCCACCTTGGAGGGGTGGGGGTGGGGGGGTGGCAGTGATGTCTTGGAGGAGAGAGGTGGGGGTAGCAGGCCCAGCGGAGTCAGGGCTGGAAGGGAGACAGGCAACCAACCAAAATAAAAGGGGCTGATCATCAGCACAGAATAAACTTGACATTGGGATGGGAAAGCTGTGAAAACATTTCTCCATGGAATGCTTCAGTGGACAAAATTTGGAGGAGGACATTTTGGCAGTCTCCAGAAGCCTAAAATTAAAATGGTGCCTCCTTGTTTTAAAATTTTAAGCAACCTTGAAACGCCACCCCTCCCGACAGACCAGCCAGCCAGCCACCGAGCTTGCATTCCTCTTTGGGTCTCCCATGTCTGCAGTAGTCCAGCAGCTGTGAGCTGAAGGGGCTGGGAAAGCGAGGAGGAAAGGAGGGACAGGGAAGGACACAGTGTGCCCCATCCCTGGCGCATGCTGTCAGCCAGGTTGGTGGCAATTGGATGCCACTCCCCACAGGTCACAAGTGATGTTACAGACATAATTAAGCATAAAATGCAGGTTTGGGTTGTAGATGCAGAAGGCATACACAGAACACACAATAAATAAACCAGAGAAAAGGGTACAGAGGGCAGGAACAGAAAGCCAAAGTCAAACCTAAAGGCTCGACTGCTTGGATTCTCCAGAGTCAGCTGCAGAAAGGGCCACTATCTATTATCGGACCCTTCTTAAAAACTGGAGAGACCGGGGTGAAATGTGGGGCCCTTTTAGGGCTGTTAGGCTTCCCGTTGTGTTAGAGGCACTGGCAGCCCTGGTTGCTGTTTTTATATCATAGGTCAGTAGTCTCCAACAGAGCACCCCAAGACACCATGGCTGGAGCTGCCAAGCCCTATGTGGCAGGTAGGGTATCCCACCCCCACCCCCGGCTCCTTTCACCTGTTGCCACTTTGAGTGGCAGTCTGAGAAAGAAAATTAAAACGGCAGTGTTGCATGTAGCGCTTTGGGGGAAAGCCTGTAAATGCCATAGGGTAGCTCTAGGAATCTGCTGCAGGACAACCCACCAGACAAGGTGGAGACTCCATCAGGAACAGATGGGGAGTCTCAGGCTGAAGTCAGCATGCCATACCCTCAGTCCTGCAGAGAACCTACAGCATAGGCCCTCCAGTTGCCAGTCTCACCCCGGGGTCACCAGAGAAGGAGGGCCTGGAGGGAGGTGCGAGAGTAGCACCATAGTGCATGGCTGGCAGTCAGCACAGGCTAACCTCTGCCAGTGAGCTGGAGTGACTGCAGGATCAGGCCTACTCAGGCATTGATGAGTCGCACCTGTCCCTGGACAGCAGGTTGGTGAGTTGCACCTGGCCAAGCAGCCAGAAAAGAGGGAGCCAGTGTGTTGTGTCAGCTGGGCCCTTCTAGGCTGTGACCTGCTTTGTGCGCTTTGGATTCGCCCTTCTGATTTGACACTTGGATTTTGGAATATCTGTGCTTTTACCCCAGATTATGTTTGGAATACATTCTTGCCTCTTGCCCAAGATGTCTGCCTGAACCTGGACAACTGTAGGGGGCATAGGATAGTTTTAGGAATTGCCAGAAGCTCTATGCTTTTGTAATAGAGTTTCCTGCAATTCCTAGAGTTACACTATGACACTTTCAAGTTTTTAACCCAAAATGAGGTAGCACTGCAGCTGTTCTTGCAGCCCCCTCAGTTCCCTCACCCCCTATCTCTTAGCCATGGCACCTCTTGTTGTGTTTCCCTGTGCCCACTTCCATCTTCCCCAAAACATCTCTTTTGCAAAGCAAAGAGTCAACCCTGACTTTCCTTCGTGGTTGGACATAGGCCATGGTACAAATGGCAGCACAGGAGACACAACCTTTGTGTCTACAGGGAGCATCCATCCAAGAAAGAGCTACCTTTATCCTAGGATTGTGCTTGGCTTCCAGCTCCCCAGTGTTTTGTGGCTGGCCCAAGAGCCCACGGTTGCTGTTTTGCAGGACAGCCCAGCGGCTGTCCTCAGAATTCCAGTAGTGCTTGCAGGTCATCCTGTGGAGAACTTTCATATTGAGGTCCTGCCAGTGGGCCCATTCAAATGCCAGGGCTCTGCCCCCCTTCTGGGCTCTGAACCCTGTAGTTCCTGCACCTGCGTCTCATCCTGGTAACAGAATTGGGGGGGGGGGGTAAAATTTCTAAAGTCAGCAGCCCTATATTTGCCAGTCACAAGTTTTGTACTCAGATGATCAGCCTTGTGAGAGCCAATTTACTCCACACACTATGCTTGATCATAGCCCAAAGGCCGAGACATGATATTTACTCTTTAATCCTACTTTTAAATCCTTTTCTTGCCCCCAAGGCATGAATTCTTCCCCCTCAGAGCAACAGGAAGCTGAAAAGAGCAGACCACAGTGGCAGCCCTGGAGTCAGAAAGATCCCGCTCTGCCTTCTGTGTTGGCTGGAAAACCCGAAATGTCAGGCAGTGGTGGTCCAGGGCTCTTTCCAGGGAGGGGGGTCCCTTCTGAAATTCCGGTTCACTTTTCTGTGTTTCCAGAAAAATAACTTTTTGGGTATTTAACAGCAACATATAAGTAACTAATAGATGTAAACTGTGTAGGCCAGGAGCTCTGGGATACAGACTATTACTTATACATATCTTGCTGGTACCAGAACATAAATACTGCAATAAAGCCTCCATTTGTAATTTGTGCAGAACGTTTCTGAGCATATGAAATATGAATCATATTTTGTAATGGCCCTTTGTGCAGAGGTCTGCTGGGAAAACATTGTTCTCTATGAGACAAAGTAAATTGCAAAGGTTACTGAAGGGACTTCACTCTTGTACAAGGAAATACATTTAATCTGACATTGCAGCTTTAATGATCTCTTGTGTTATTTTTTATTGAACACAAAATTTGGTACAGCCATCAAAGTTTCGTAGGCTGCCAAGTGTAGATTACTGATATGGGACTAGAGGGAATTAGACCAACAACATTTACTTAATCCAGAGCACTTTGGGGATGTTTATGTTTTAATGGGGGAGGCAAAGCAAATAGCACCTATCATGAGGACCATGAATGGCATTGTGTTATGTACACATACTGAGTCACAAGAACATTTGCTGGACCGGCTTAAGAGGCATCTAAAAAATATCTTTTCCACCTCTCTTTTCCCCACCTCTTTTTAATTTTTGTAGCATTCAACCTGATGAAGGGCTCTAGCAAGTTCACAAGCTTGCACAGTTTTCTGTATTAATTTGATTGGCACTAATAAAAAGGTATTACTTAGATTTCCTTCTTGATTTTGGATCAAGAGGATCACAACTGGACTAAATAGTATGGCAAGCCTATAGGTATATACATTCCACTGTTGCCTTCCAGCCCTTCCCTTTCCCTATATAAAATAAAGCTAAGCTCACAAGAGCTGGTAGAAACTAAACATTGCAGATCATTCTACCAAAGAAGCCTTTCAAATACACCAAAAGTTGGGGCTGGTATCAAGAACCAAGAATTGAGAACCTTTATTTTGACTACCATACATTTTGTGACACCCCCCCCCCCCCATGGACCTGGGAAGCCCATCTTCAGCTTCTCCAATCCAAAAGGATTTGCAGGTGGAATAAGCAAGTAGCAAGGAAGGGGGATCAATTTGTGGGGAAATGTTTATGATTTAAAAAAAGAAAAGAAAACCTGTGAGCCACCATGACTGAGCCTCTGGAGAGGTTGCAAATACATTTTCTAAATGAATAGGCTTGAGGTGTACCAGATAATAAAAGTACTAATCCAATAGAACCAACAAAGTTTAATTCTAGGTATAAGTGTCCATGTGCAGGCACACTGCTTCAGATACAAAGAAGTATCTGAAGAAGTATGTATGCACATGGAAGTTGATGCCCGGCATTAAACGTTGCTGGCCTTAAAGATACCACTGGTCTCAAACTTTGTTCTGTTGCTTCAGACCAACATGATTTTCCCCTAATCCTGTGCTCATGTTTAAAGCGGAAGTGTGATGTGGAGCTGGTAACTGGAGAGCTCTGCATCTTGTGATGTTTGCTCTCTGCCTCCTCTTGCAAAACTCTGCCTTCAAAATGTATCCCATTGATTGGGCTTAGGTTAGGTGTCCCTCCCTACAGCTGCTTCATCCAGAGAAGGCTCAGACCACTTTCTGCATGGCATGTACCTCTGACTCCATGGCCAGCCTGCCTGCCAGTCCTCCAATAGGCTCCTTGCTGAGGGTCAAAGTAGACAGGTCTGACCCATAGGCACTGGTGCCATTTTATAGAAGAATTCAGCCACACAGTGTGGCAGGACGAGGTGATCTGCCCTCCCCACATTTTCCTGGCACTTGACAAAGCGTGGAAAGGGCAAGACAAAATTACCCAGTCCTGTCACTGTTCTGGCCTTTGTTAAATGACTGGAGTCTTCTCTAAAATGAGTCATACCCATGGATGCCATAAGGTCTAGTTTGGCCCTTGAGGAGCTATAAACATCAAGAAGCAAATAATATTTGAACAGTCACACATACCAATAAACAGAAGCTTCAGAAAGGCTTTTCACATGTAACAAGAAACGCAAGCCTTCCTCACGTCATTCCTGTGGCTGATGGGAGAGAGCATCACCTTGAAATGGGCAATGCCAGCTCTAGAACTGGAGTGCCCAAGAATGATCAGAAGGCTCATGATGCTGTTCAGTTGTGTAAGTGAAGCAGAGGAGACTAGCTGGAAACTTCACTGATAAAGGTTGCATGCCGTATTTATTCCCTGCAGGCATTTAGGGAAGCTTAGAAAGAAATTCATAACACATTGTGGCCGTGAAGTCAGAGCAGCAGCATTTAAGAAATATCAAACCATGTAGGCATCATGTGAGGTTTTTCAAGTGACACTTAAGCAGACTCCATTGGAATAGTGAAGTTCTTTATTAATTTGTCACCCGCGCAAGATCTTGTTGGAGCTTGCCAGAACTAGCGGTTGAATATACAATCAAGCTTTAATATGTTCTAGAAGTGTGTGTTTTTATCCCCAGCTCCACCCACTTTAAGCTTAAGCATTCTACAATCTAATTGTCAGTTACAACAAACATATCTACACACTAGGCTAAAATCCAACAGTCCTTATCTTCAGACTTTGAAGGTTGGAGGTGCTGCCTTTTGTGCGAGAGAAAGGAAGGAGAACAGGTAAAAACGAAAGCAGCCGGATAAGCTGTGAACTCAGAAATGTAAACAGTCCACCAAGGCCATAGCAACCATTTGCAAAACACTGACAGTCTGTTCCCAATGGCTGGGAGGAATGAAGTCCAGAGTCTAGTACTCTCAAGAACACAATGAAGGCATGCAAATACCCATTCTGACACAAGAGGTGCTGCTTTCCTTGCCTTCCCGTATTTCTCCCCTGGGGTTGCAGGACTCATGTGGAGGGATAACTGTGCTAGTTGTAGGGTTGCTAGGTGCATGCCTAGAACCCCTGGGAGACTTTGGGGGGCAGGGATAGTTAAATGGACAACAATGATGCATTGATGTCACTTCTGGCTGGAGCACAAAAAACATTTTAGATTTCACTCCCAAAACCATAGAGATTTGGCAAATTCCTAGAGCATCACTGCCATCGATTCCCAGTTTCAGCTGTGAGTGAAATCAACGTGTTGCAGATGTCCTTTCTCCCCACATTTTTCTCAACAGCCCTCAACTGAGCACCGGCATAGACAGGAGAACATTGACAGGAATTTGCCTGCTGATTGTTGCCTTGTGGTTGTGGTGCTGCAGACAGGAGAGGGACAGGAGCAAATCATTCCTCCTGACTCTTGACTCTACTGACCAAAGAGAGAGGAGAAGGCAATTTTTTCAACTCCTCCTCCTTTGTTGCTCTGTGTGCATCCTATAACCTCAGGGTTAACCTTTCCAGAGGTCAGAAGGGGCTTCCAGACTGGAGAGAAACATGGGGGAAATCCATGTGGCTTCCATGCACAGATGGTTGGACAGATGGTTCAAATGGCAGCACAGGTTACAGCAGGAACTACTGCTAAGGAAAAAGAAAGAACAAAAAGAATCCATAAGGGTCCAAGTGAACAGCACAGATGTTGCTCAGTAATCAAAAAGTAACAAAAATAACCCTCATCCAAAAGGAAATTTCATAACTGGAGCCTTCATAAAGGCCCCCTCTCTGTGGTAAATGTCCATTCTACTCTCAAAGTTCTGGCATTGAAGAAGAAGAAGAAGAAGAAGAAGAAGAAGAAGAAGAAGAAGAAGAAGAAGAAGAAGAAGAAGAAGAAGAAGAAGAAGAAGAAGAATTGCAGATTTATACCCCGCCCTTCTCTCTGAATCAGAGACTCAGAGCGGCTTACAATCTTCTATATCTTCTCCCTCCACAACAGACACCCTGTGAGGTGGGTAGCGCTGAGAGGGCTCTCACAGCATCTGCCTTTTCAAGGACAACCTCTGCCAGAGCTATGGCTAACCTAAGTGCTTGCACTGATTATATTAGAGCATGTTTTATACACCCTGAGTAAGGACCATGCAAACTGAAAACTCTGAGAAGGACTCTCCATGTGCGCCATTGTACTGTTCTAATTTGAGTACTGTATGCTCAAGAACTGAGGAGAAATTGCCATTCATGTCTGACCATTGTGTCTGACACAGGGCACAGCCTGTGTACTCCACAAGGTGTGAATTGCTGGCCACTGGACTCCTGTTCTGTTTGGCTGCTACAGACCACCTCAGCTCCCATCTGACATCGCCAGCATACAAGTTTACTAAGGCATGGATAAGTGTGGCTAGAAGGGCTTTGAAAGAAGAGAAGGTGACAGTAGAATGACAAATAAAGGACAAACACGACCATTTCTTTTCCGTGTCCTTAGCAAAAATGCTCTTACGGCGAATCAGGCCAGCCACAGCCAAGTGGTCCACCTGAGGTGCTTTCAGTAAACCCTGTAAGGAGAATTCAATTGTTTGTGATTCTGTGTTTCCAATTTAAAGTTCCCAGTCACAAGGAAAAAATGCCTTTCTGGCAGTTTATTTTACACCACAGTAGTGGTGTCATTGAAGGAGAGAGTGACTTTCAGACGGGCAGCAATGTCACTCATAATGGCTTGCTCCCTTTTCCATTAGCTTCAGCTTTGGAGTTCAAAAGTCTCTGTCATCGCTTTCTTCAACACTGTGCGAATTTGAAAACTTGTTTATTCCGCCTCCCTCCTTCTCAAGAATCCCTAAGAGCGTGAGTTGACCTGCAGCATCAGGCTCCTGCTGTCCAGAGCAGGGAATTCCTGCTATCTCTGCACCGTGAGATTATTCTGAGTGGTTAGGGCAGGGCTGCAGGTCAAGTACAAGAAGTGCCAGGCGGAATTATAATTATACTTATCCTGAGTGATAAGTAGAGAATGAACCTGTGTATCCTGAATCAGGCCTGTCTGGCAAACGCAGCCACAGGGATGGATAACGTTGCACTTAAATGCCTAATGACAAGGGCCAGGATTAATGTGTCCCCACCTTCTTCAGCTGATACATTGGCTTGATGGATATTCTGCTAATAGATCAAAAGAAGAATTGTACCAGAACAGGAAGCTACAGCAGAGGTTAATACATCTTGTAGAGAAACGGGAAGATCCCAATCTCTTAACAACCTGCTCGCTTACATCAGTCTTTTCCACAGGGGACCGGGGCAGGGGGGGCATTTCTTGGAATGGCTGCTCTACGGGAAATTCCTAAATGTCTGGAGGTGGCTTTTATGTTGGATGTGCATTGTACAGTATCAAGTGAAACCAATCATGGCCTTTGCTAGCCAGTTGTTCATTTGTCAGCAAATCTAGTCTCATACGGATTGTTTCAACCACCTTTTAAAATAATGCTCCCCATAGCTGTGCAAATCTACCTTTCCATCCTGAACCTCTTTGCAGATGTTTTAGTATCCTTTCTGGCCAAAAATCGTTACTTTAGTCCTATCTCAGGTCTGTTTGCACAGACAACAACTAACAAACCTTCACTAAGGCCATGTCTGCATGTGTGCAAGCTCTCTGGGGGAAAGGCAGCCGAGTTCTCGTGCAGGGCAAAAGCAAAGGTTCTGAGCAAAAGAGAGGCTGAAGAGAGGCATAACAATCCAGGCTGCTCTTGGACAGGGGCATAAAAATAAGGCACATCACAACAGCAAGCAATGCGGGTTTCCTCAGAAAGATGTCTCTGTGATCAGCGGGATTCCCAGCTTCGTATTGCTCTGACCTGCATGGCCCAAGCTAGCCTAGTCTCATTAGATCTCAGAAGCTCAGCAGGGTCAGTCCTGAACTTGAGAGGCCTCTGGTTCTCTCTCGCCTTGAGAATCCAATGGGTGTGCAAGAATTTGGCCGTGCCTTGGCAGCACTTCCCACCCCCATGTGTGCATCGGATTGTGGCTTTACTCTTTCAAGAGCTCACAATGATACTCCAGCTCCCACAGCCCAGGAAACTCTCCTGTTTATTACGTCGCTCTGCAGCCACCACAGAAATTGACAGCATCAGAAAACATCTAGCCCAGGTGTGGTTGTGTTTTGTTTTGGTTTGGTTTTTTTGTGGGGGGGGGAGTGTCAGTGTAAAATGGCTCAGCTCTAGAAGTTTAAGACATTGACTGAACATGCTGAAAAGTTTCCAAGTTTAGGGCACCCAAAACATACCTCCAGTTGCTCCTTTTGACTATTTAAATATTACACAGATATTCTAAGGGTCTTGTCCTAATTGGTTTGATAACCAGTTGATTGTGTAGTGGTAAAATAATAAGTTCCCATTCATATTGTTCCATAAAAGTAATGGCAAATTATGAATGCATCTGTGTGTTTTTTAAAAAAAATAATCACAAAAGGTCCCTTGTAGTGCTTTAACATGTTTAATGTTAGAAATGTTTAATGAAGCAAACATTTCTAAAAACTAAAGTCCACTTTGTCAGATTCATGAAGTGGATTCTCAGTTAATAAAATAAGGTTCTAAAGGTCAAAAAATGCAGGAATACAGTTTGTGACATTTCTGTGGGAAACAGAAAAATATTAAAGACCAGCATGGACTAGATTTTTCCGTGTGCATAAGGGTTTCCACCAGTGTTCCCTCTAAGCTGAGTTAGTCTGAGCCAGCTCACAGGTTTTTAACCTCCAGCTCACACATTTTTGTCTTAGCTCAGGAAGGATGACCCCAGAGCACACTAATTTATGCAGTAGCTCCCAACTTTAATACCAGTAGCTCACAAAGTAGAATTTTTGCTCACAGGATTCTGCAGCTTAGAGGGAACATTGGTTTCCACCCTTGGAGAACCATTTTCCCACTTCCTGTGACAGCCCAAGATGCCCCCCCCCCCGATCCTGAGGTTGGGAGAGATGGGACACCAAGGGAAAAGACTGGGAGGGGAGAATTTGGGCCTCTGCAGGAGGGAGCAGGGCCGGATCTAGGAGAGGGCAGAGAGGGGTGCTTGACCTGGGCGCCTATGGAGGGGGGGGGCGCCAAATTGAGTATGGAGTCCATTGTATTCTATGGGACCATAAGATAGAATGGCCCATAAGGGGGCACCATTTTTTAATTTTGCCCCCCCCCCCCTCAAAAAACATGTAAATCCGGTCTTGGGAGGGAGAGGAGGGAATCACACTATGTGGGCAGAAAACCTTATGTTCACAGAAAGATTAGTCTGGGTCTGACCTGCAGTGATCATTCACAATAGATGTAATTGTTGGTTTTCTGGGGCAGGCCCGTAGCTATAAGAAGGCTCCCACCAGGCAGTGCCCCCTCCCCAATTTGTCCAGCCCAGCCAGAAAATTGATTGTTCCCATGTCTGTTATGATATGAGAAACAGGAAGACTGAGGGGGGGGGGACCTTTTGTAGATAAAAGCTGTTTTCATTTCCCATCAGCTGACAGCATAGCTGGAGGTATGAAAACTGACAATTGTCAGAGAAGTCATTAGAATTTCTGAGGTGTTGTTGGGTTGGATAGCAATTGACTAGCTGAAGGTATGAACTGGCCATGTCATTGTCTCTGGCCAGGAAGGTCATTAGGATTTCTAAAGGGGAAAATGTCAGCTGCTCACTCAAAATAAAATGCCAAGCAGAGGAGGTCAGAACTGGTTGGGGAAGCAGACCACGCTCAGCCCCAAAAGGAGCGGTAGGTTCAACCACCCCAGGCATGCACCAGGGGATGCCTCTGCTGGGCAGGGGCCATCTAAGACACAGCAGCAACAGAAGAGGTGATCCACCCAAGCAGGAGACAACAGAGTTTTGAGGGGCCTCAAGTGCTCTGCTCCCTGATGAGATCACTGCAGAGGTCAAAAATATGTTACATGGGCTGATGATGTTTCTTTAAATTCAGATTATGATAAATTCAGATGACTCTCCCTCTACTTTGGGAGATGAAATTTCTAGTTACTCTTTTTTGGATTGGAGAAGTAAACTTCTTCAGGGATTCTTTATTTGGTTGATGTCCATATCAAAGGGAATGGAAGATAAACAAATTGTAAATCTTTCTTCCCAGATTATTTTGCATGTAGAACATAGGGTATTACAACAAGAGCTTGGTTTTGTTATAACACCAAGATACAATGCATTTAGAACTATAGTGGACTTTTTCAATTGATGAGACTCCTCGTAAAATTAAAGATTATTTTTGGAGATGAAACATTGGGAAATTAAACTCAGTTTTGCCCCAGATCCTCCTTTATACCCTCTGTTAATGACCATTCATTTAAAAGGTTTGAAAAAGTAGTTCTTCAAGATACTGAGATCTTGGAAAGAAAGCATAGACATAGATATTCAAATTTATCTAGAGAGGAGTTATGTTCCAGGGAAGTTTAACTGAAGATGACACCGTTGTAATTAAGGAGGCTGACAAGGGAGGGGCAATAGTCATCTTGAATAAGAATGGCTACCTGTCAGAGGTATGTCAACAACTGGGAGATACATTCCCAATAATCCAACGCATCTCCTTTTTAATCAATATTACTGTGCAGTATGCCAAATTGTAGGTTTATAGATGACACCACAGCTAAGTTCTTACTTAATTTACATCCCAGAGTGCCAATATTTTATCTGATACCCAAAATACATAAGGAAGGGTTCCCTTCCCTAGAACATCCACTGTATCAGGGTACAACTCCATTTTAGAACTCCAAGCAAATATCTGGACTTTTTTCTTAGGCCTTTTGTGATTCAGTCTAGATCATATGTAACAGAATCAAAATATTTTAACAACAAAATAGAGAGACTTTGTATACCATCAGAAGCCCTATTAGTAACAATGAGTCATCCTCATGTACTAGCATTCCCCAAGAGGATGCTAGACGGATGATGGAAACCACACTTAACTAGAGATCAGACATGGTGCCTTCCACCTTCTTCCTTTTGGAAGAATTGTTTTCATTTTGTTCAGTAATTTTATTTCCAAAAAAGGGGAGTTGCAGTGGACAGTCTCTCAGCGCCTTCTGTTGCCAACTTTTTAACAGCTACTTTATAGGAAAAGACAATCTACTCAGTTGATTGTAATCCATTTTTTCATTTTTTGTTCTACATGCATTTTATTGATGATGGCTTTTTAACTTTTAGTAATTAGTCAGATATTAAAAACTTTTTTGATTGGGTTAATAATAGCCATCTCAATATTAAAAGTACCTGCTCCTTTAACAAAAATTACCAAAACACAGGGCAGGGAGGTAAAATAACCCAGAAACAAACAAGAACTCCTCACCCCCCCCCCAAAAAAAAAAATATGAAATGAAGTATTAAGTACACCATTTAACAAAAATACAAAGTCCCAAAGGGTAAGTAGTGTAGCACCAATAATAACAGAAATAGTCATATGAATATAAGCACAAGTATTTAAGTCCAAGTTTTTCAGAGTCCAGTGGATGACAAGGACTTACAAAAGTTCAAGCCAGAATCTTCCACATCAACAATTGTAATGAGGATTCTCTCCAATAAACATTGCTGATTCCAAACGTAAAAGTCTGTCTCAGTCATGCCTGGCATGTGGGACTAGGCAAGGTAGGCAGCCACATCAGTTGCTACCTTGCCTACAGGTCACCATTGGGCATCCCTCCCCCCACCCTGTTGCTCTTGACTTCTCGGGCTGCAAACCTGGGAAGCTGAGAGTGGTGGGATGGTGCATACTCATTCTCAATGAGCCCAGCTTCCTTTGCAAAGGAAGCCAAACTCAAAGGAAAACACACACATCCCAGTTGCTCTGGCCTTAAAGGTGAAAGCAGCCAGGCAGGGAGGCTTCTCTGAGAGCAGACGGGCAGGGTGACTCACCCACAGCCCCTGCTCAGCCTTCTTGAGTGGATGTACATAGCCAGGTGGATGTACATAAAAATGGAATTAACAGAGTCCTCAAAAATTTTATAAAACTATGCAGGGAGACCATCTGGTCCCAGAGATTTACCATCTTTTTGCATCATTATTGCTTCTCTCAATTCTTTCACAGTTATAGGGTCATTTAAAACCTTCCTTTGTTCTTCTGTAAAATTGTTGAGTTTATATTGTTTAAGATAATCCCTTTGAACCTCTTTAATGTCTGTTTAGTTTTATATAACTTTTTATAAAACTGTTCCACTATGTGTTGTATCTCTTGTCTTTTAAATTTCTCTGTATTATCTTCATCTCTAAGAGCATTAATAGTCCTTTTAGCATTTTCGGAAGAACTCTATGAAAATATCGACATGTTATAACATTAAAGAAAATTGTTTCAAAATGTTATACTGGTGGTACATGACACCTAAGAAATTGGCAAAAATGAACAATCAGGTGACGGATAGATGTTGGAAATGTAAAAAGCATGAAGGATCTTTCTACCATATGTGGTGGACTTGTGAAAAGGCAAAACAATTTTGGCAAATGATTCAGCAAGATATCTCAAAAATTTTGGGTTATGACATTAAGAAGGCACCAGACATCTTTTTGTTGGGATTACAAATGGAAAATTTTCCGAAAGAACATAGAACAATTATGTGGTACATGCTTTCAGCGGCATGGACATTATATGCGCAGATGTGGAAGCAAAATACCAGAAAAGTGGGACTGGATTCTAAAAGTTATGCATTGGAGTGAAATGGACAAGCTTACAAGAATCTTAAAAGAATATGACTTAGAGAAGTTTAAAACTGAGTGGGGGAAATTTCAAAAATATGTTGAAAAGCAATGGAAGGTAAAAGGACACGGTGATTTTTTACAATAGTTGAATTTTTGAGGAATAATAAATGGACTAAAGTCATAAAATGAGATTAAGTGAACATATTTTTTTATTTTTTCTTCAACTTTTTCTTTTGACAAGGACTAAAAGATAAGAATGAAGATGGATTATACCTATATTATGTTTTTTTCTTTCTTCTTGTTTTAAGGTTTTTTTAATGAAGATTCTTTAATTGATAAAATTACCTTTTAATTTTAGCAATTTAAGTAAAATACACTGTCGGGGTCATGAAAAGGGGGGGAGGGAGGAGGAAAAAAATGTAATGTATTTGTACTAACTTTTTAATAATAGATGATGACTATTATTACAATCTCTCTCTCTCGGCTTGGCTTCGCGAACGAAGATTTAAGAAGGGTGCAATAGTCCACGTCTGCTGCAGGCTCGCTGGTGGCTGACAAGACCAATGTGGGACAGGCAGGTCCGGCCACAGTGGCTGCAGGGAAAAGTCTGATTTAGGGTTGGTGCTGTAGCAGTGCGATTCTTCCTCAATCTCCTTTTGTCCTCAAGACCAGCTATGCGTGCGTTCTCAAAAGAAGAAACAGCCTGGTGGATGGTGTGCCTCCATGCTTTGTGATCTGAGGCTAGGTCAGACCACTGGTGATGGTTGATGCGACAGGTGCCAAGGGATTTCTTCAAGGAGTCCTTGTACCTCTTCTTTGGTGCCCCTCTATTTCGATGGCCGGTGGAGAGTTCGCCATACAGGGCAATCTTGGGAAGGCGGTGGTTTTCCATCCTAGAAATATGCCCTGCCCAGCGCAGCTGCGTCTTCAACAGCAGTGCCTCGATGCTGGTAACCTCCGCCCGCTTGAGAACTTCAGTGTTGGTCACAAAGTCACTCCAGTGGATGTTGAGGATGGTGCGAAGGCAGCGCTGATGAAAGCGCTCAAGGAGTCGCAGGTGATGACGGTATAAAACCCACGATTCGGAGCCGTAGATGAGGGTTGTCATCACAACCGCTTTGTAAACATTGATCTTTGTGCCTTTTTTCAGATGCTTGTTGCTCCACACTCTTTTGTGCAGTCGGCCAAAGGCACGGTTTGCCTTTGCCAGCCTGTTGTCAATCTCCTTGTCGATCTTAGCATCTGAGGAGATGATGCACCCCAGGTAGCTGAACTGCTGGACTGTCTTCAGAATTGATTCACCCACAGTGATGCAGGGAGGGTGATAATCTTCCTGGGGTGCAGGCTGGTGGAGAACTTCTGTCTTCTTCAGACTAACTTCTAGGCCGAATAGCTTGGCAGCCTCTGCAAAGCAGGACGTCATATGCTGCAGAGCTGATACCGAGTGGGAGACGAGTGCAGCATCATCAGCAAACAGTAGCTCTCGGATGAGTTTTTCCATTGTCTTGGAGTGGGCCTTTAGTCGCCTCAGGTTGAACAGGCTGCCATCGGTGCGATAGCGGATGTAGACACCATCGTCATCATCTAGATCTACTGCGGCTCTTTGAAGCATCATGCTAAAGAAGATCGTAAAGAGAGTTGGCGCAAGAACGCAGCCTTGCTTTACACCTGTGCCTATTGGGAAGGTCTCCGAGAGGTCGTTGCAGTGTCTGACTTGGCCTCGCTGGTCTTCGTGTAGCTGGATGATCATGCTGAGGAACCTTGGGGGACATCCTAAACGTTCCAAGATTTGCCACAGACCTTTCCTGCTAATGGTATCGAAATCGAAATTACAATATATTGCAGAAGAATAAACATTGGTTTAAACAAAAAAAATAGTCCTTTTAGCATTTTTTTTTAAGTCTATCTGCCAACCATCTTCCTGGTTGGTTGGCATATACAAAATAATTTTGTCTGGCAAACTTAAGTTTCTTCTCAACTTCCTCCACTTCTCAACTTCCTTAATTGCATAGTTTTTCGATCTTTCCTTCTTTCTCTTTGAACTAAATGTAATTGCTTGTCCTCTAAAAAATGCTTTAGCCACATCCCATACTGTTTGCATTTTCACCTCTTGGGTTATATTGTACTTTAAAAACAGTTCAATTTCTTTTTTCAATTCTTGAACAAAGTTCTTGTCTCTCAAAATTTGGATATTCAAACGCCATCTTCTTTTTGGAGGAGAATTCTTTCACATTTATGGTTAGAGGGCTATGGTCTGAAATAACTCTTGGGTGTATCTCAGTTTCTGACAAGTCTTTCATCAGACCAATAGACATCCAACACATATCTATTCTTGACCATGATTGGTGTCTGGATAAATAAAACGTAAAATTTCTTGAGTTTGGAAACCTTGTCCTCCAGACATCTGATGTTCAATTCTTCAGCCAGTTTAAGAAAACTTATTGGTAAAAGTAAATCTTTTGATTTAGTTTGTTTAGATGTCTTTCTATCCAGTTGTTTATCAAAAATTGCATTGAAATCTCCTATTAGACAATATTCAGAATAATCTAAACTGGTTAGTTTATGATGGAGAGCTCTAAAAAATTGGTCTTGATGTTTATTGGGAGCATAGATATTAACCAATAAGATTTTCCTACCTTCAATATTAATCTCAACTAATAGAATTCTTCCATTATCAAACGCAAATAAAAATTGTGGATTAAGTTTATCTTTCACATATGTTACCAGACCTCTTTTCTTCTTATACATATCTGAAGCCAAATATAAGTTACCTATTTTCTAATTAATAGATGTTGGTCTTTTGCTAATATATGAGTTTCTTGCAAACAAATTACATCTGCCTTAAATTTAGATAGATGGGGAAAGGTCTTTCTCCATTTTACAGGAGAATTAAGTCCATTAACATTAATTGAAAGAATTGAAGCCATCATGAATTTTTCTTATTGTTATCCTTTTTATCTTTTTTGTTATGAGATCATGTTGGATAGGTCTTTGTTTCCGTCACAGATGGCTTGCTGGCCTTTTGATGGGGGGGGGGGGGCCAGGAGAGCTTCAGGTGAGCAAGGCCTGCTTGGACTGGCTGGATCTCTAGCCAGCCCAAGCAGGCCTCACTCACCCGGGGCTCTCTTTTCTTGTGCCTGGTTGCTTTTGGCTGGTGGAGGGGCAGCATATGCTAACAAGTTATGCTAATGAGCTCCACCACCTATTTTTCTACAAAATGACCCCTGCTCTCTGGTAATAAAGGTCAGGTGGTGCCACCTGACCTTTGCAGGAATTACTCCCTCGGATGGTCAGGATTCCCAGCTTCCCTCCAAGTCCTGAGAGCCTTGCCTCTGTGACTCCTGCTGCCCAGCACCATGAGGAGAGTTTACTGCCATGCATGCCCCTGGAGGAATAGCCACTTGCCAACAGCTGGCCTTCCTTTTAAACTAGTGTACTCTGGAACCACTACCTGTACAGAGAACCCTGCCTGCATCAAAAGTTATAAAATGTTTATTTTAAAAATGTCCACAAGCCTACTTTTAGCACAGCACCAGACCTAAACAAAGGATTCAAACGAAATGGGTAAAACAGTTCCTTTGTCCCTCTCTCTATACATGCCCTATCAGACTTTAAAATATAAGGCAGGTGCCTTAGTTTAGGAAGCCTGCTTCGGTGGGGAGGGCGGGATATAAATAAAATGATTGATTGATTGAGGAAGTTACAGATCTCTACAGAGTATCAATTACCTTAGTTTAGGAAGTTACATGTCAGCTATGCCAAGAAGTTACAGATCCAGACAGTCAGCTATGCCAGTCCTCTACCAACCCACCTAACAAGTTGCCAGTGGGCATCAGTTCCCACAGAACATTCTGGAAGCCAATTGGATCCATCAGTCTTTGTGGGTGAGCATACATCAGCCTTCAGGAGAAAATTGCCCAACCATGGCATTGCATCAATGGCATACAGATCCACATTTATCCCCATTCCAAAAATCAAATCCAGCGTGTGGCCTGCTTGATTGGAGAGACACCACCCTTACTCTGTGTGCAGACTTTTATCTGGGAGAACCAGGTTTGATTCCCTACTCCTCCATTTGTAGCTGCTGGAATGGCCTTGGGTTAGCCATAGTTCTGGCAGAGGTTGTCCTTGAACGGGCAGCTGCTGTGAGAGCCCTTTCAGTCCCACCCACCTCACAGGATGTCTGTTGTGGGGGAAGAAGCTATAGGAGATTGTAAGCCGCTCTGAGTCTCTGATTCAGGGAGAAGGGTGGGGTATAAATCTACAATTATTCTTCTTCTTCTTGATGCATGGCAGGTGATACAAACTGAGAGAGTCCTAGTGCTACCATGGATGATACTAGGTCCATAGCCTGGGAGGAGGCAATATCATGAGCATGGACATCAAAGTGCCCCAGAACTAAGAGTCTGGGGAACTCCAAAGCCCAGTTCACCACCACCTCCAGCAGTCTCGGGGATTCTCTGGGACTGATGGAGGACCAGGGGCAGTTCTTTTAGGGTGACTGTCTCACCTTCCCAGTTCTGTCACACATGCCAAGTGTCAGACGTTGGAGCTTCAAAGGAAACGAACCATCATTTGTTGCAAAAGTAGTAGCGTTTATTTGATATCTCAAAGTTCTGGACAGGCAGTCATTGGGACTGATAGCAAGCATTGAAACATACATGGGTTTTAAGGCCTCACATCAAAGCATTCATAAACAATCCTACATTCTCACACTCTAGTGTCAGAAGTAACACTTCCCCTGCTCCTTATCGCTTGAGGCTCGCTTTCTCACGGAGGAGCCCTGCTGGCTCTCCTTGAGACTTGCTATCTTCAAAGGCCTATTGCTTTGTTAGTGTTATGCAGAGGAGTCCACAGCATGGGTTAGTAACATTTCTGAGACCGTTTGATATGCAAGGTCTTCTGCTTCACAGTTAGTATTAGGAATTCAAAATGGAGTCTGACAGGTCAAGGAGCAGGTTACAGAATACATTTAGCATAAAAACGCAGTGATGCTCTCCAATGTCTGACACCAAGTCCACTTTTTGTGCTGCAAAATAATTTTGCAGAGTTATAATCTGACACAGCCCCACTGATGTGACTTAGGATGGAGTGAAGGCTGGAAGGGAATCAGGCATGGCCATATCTCTGTCTCCTTCTATTGTAAAAACCTTGCCCATAACTCCCTCATCCTCCAATTACAGGCAAGTCAACCAGTGGGCTCCAACCAAAGCCAGTTGGACTCAGGTCCAGGCAGGCTAAACTGATCTAAACCAACCGGATCTTTGAAGACAGCCAAAAATGAGCAAAATCAGTGAACCATCAGTCATCAGTCAACTGGGGAAGCCCCAGTCAAGTCTTAGGAGCACATCTCTGAGAGGCTGCCAGTCGGTCACAAAGCCACCCAGGCCTGGAGTAATTCTTAATTGGCACTTAGAGCAAAGGCCATCTGGGTCTGGAGCAACTCCATCCAGCACCCAGAGTAAAACACCAAATCAACTCCACAAGCCATGCCCACACCAACTCTACTTCATGAGTTGCTGCTGTCCTCCAGAGATTGGAGGTATTCCTGGACTCTCCAAGCTTATCCCACAGGGTGGGGCACAATAGTCCTTTAGGCTTGTTGGCATTGTGATGTTAAAGTTGTTCTTAAAATTGATATTTCATGGCTCTCTCACTGTCTTGTGAATCACTGAAGTATTGCCAGAGTAAGGGTGGTGTCTCACCAATATTTGTGTTCACCGTTGTTGTTTGTGTTTCCCATGGTAATTCTTATTCAGTAGGACACTGCCAGCACAATTCCAATAGCCTCTCCAATTAAATAACATATTCTTATGCAGTGCTAAGTGGAGGGCGGTACAGGAAGGATAAGCCAATGATGGTCAAGGGGTGACTGAACTAGTCCCAACATGACTTCCAGTGTCAAGGGCAGCTGTCCCAATAAGTACCTCAGCTCAGCTCAGTGTCAACAATCACAAGACTTCTGTCAGAGTTCATGTACTCTAAAAGTTGAGTATTATTTGTAAAAATGCTGCTACTACTGTACATTTCTCCCCACCAACATCTCCATCTGGTACCTAGGTTCAGGATGCTCATCCTTTGTTTTTGAAGAAAGAACAATTAGAATGTTCATAAGCACTTCAGCCAATGACAAAGTGCTGTTCTTCTTCCCCCTCACTGAGCACTCAGCCAATCCTCCCCCCAGAAAAACAGAACTATCAAGGGGCAGGGGGCACAGCTTTTTCCTGAGCAACAGGGCCCTCTGCTGCTTGCCTCAGAAGCAGAGGGGGACTTTGCCCTAACAAATGGAATTGGTGGACTTCTCCTGGGCTTATGAGAAGCACATGACAAGTTTCCCCTAAGCCTAAGATAACCTTTGGCCTAGAACTAGACAGAAAATGAATGTGAAATTTCACAGGACATCAGTGGATGCAGAAAAGTAAACCCACATAATAGACCCTGGTAGTATCAACTCCCTCAACTAACAGTGGCAATTTTAAAACCTCAGACTGCAAGAGAAAGTGCAATGCAAACAGGAAGTTAAGGCTTGACAATATGGACATCCTACTTGTTTTAAAAAAGAAACATTTTCTGTGTCTGCTGAAATAAGGCCCTTTGTTCATGTGTTAGTTGAAAGGGAAGCACTTCCCCTAAACAATGCCTGAAAATGCAAAATTTTTCTTATCATGCAGCTCCGGAGCCTTCATTATGTATCCTGGCCTAGTCCTTTGCAGGCAACAAGAGCGTTCCTCATCCTCACTGTGTGCCATTTATAATACAGGCCTGCCGAAATACCCACACCACGAACATCTGTCTTCTACTGCAGGGAAAAGGGGAGAGATTCCCCTAGATAAAATGTGCACGGGGGCGACAAAAGAAAGGAAAACCAATGACATAGTCAAATTTTATTAATGGATCAACCATATGCAACCAGGGAATAATTAACTATTCACAGGTGAAATTAACTGATAGGAGTGTCTGTCGCGAACAAATCGAATGAGCTCTGATTATATCAATAGTTTTCAACCAGTGTCCCATGGTTATCAAACTATCAAATAAATTTGTCCACTCTCTTCCATTGGGGTGTAAAAAAAACTGTAATTATCCAGCCACGGTATATGGCAGGTCATTAATAAAAGGTAGTTATCTAGTGGCTGGTTTTAGGGTTTACTGTTATCAATCTTCTATCTAAATAAATGTTTGGGAAATATCATTAAAATTAGTTTGGTTACTTTGCCCCAGTAGCTAAACATATATTTGAAAATATAATAGCTATACAGGAAAAAAAAAGTTTGCTAGATTTTACTGTACAATATACAGGGCATCACCTCCAAGACTCCCTCTTCAATCCTTCACTTCTACCGCAAGAATTGAATTATGGAGTTTGGCTGCACATACATTGATGAATCTGACCAACCTGCAAATGCAGATAAGAGTAAAATCACTTGATGGCTTAGTTCTCTTTAATGTATATTTGCTCAGCCTTTTTGTTATGTATGCATTTTGGTGTGTTTGTGTGTGCGTGTTTTTAACTTTCTTGCCACATACATCAATGACAGAAATGTAAAAATTGAAAAGCCAGTAATAACATGAAAGGAATGGAATGCTTTCCCCTGGCAGTTCTGGAGAAAAGCACTTTTGCATTTGAATAAAGAATACACTCATGTCTGAGGCCACAGTCACCTCCCAAGGATTCTGCGTGCTGTACTGGGAACAGAATCAGGCCTTCCAGTCTCTTTTGATCGCAGTGAACACAGTCCAGCCAATTGAAGTGCAGTCAAGATGCTCTAAAAATGTCTTCAAGTAACAAACTGAAGCATTTGCTGAAGGCTGACATCTTAGACATCCTTTGGAGCAAGCACAACTGAACACAAGGTTGCCATGAGTTACCATGCACCCCTGGACAAAGATTCCTCGTGCCGCCCACCCACCCCCCATGAGCCTGATCCAAATCAAATGTCATAATGAAACAAATCTGACGGTTGTCATGCTTCTATGATAATAAAAGGGTCCGTCCATTTGTGACAGGCATCACTCAGAAAATAAACCAGGAATCTCAAAATTGACCACGAGCCTCAGAATGATGGTGGGAGTTCCAGGGCCAAAAATAAAAGGAATATCCTGGCCCAGATTTCTCCAGATTCCACCCCCTGCTATTTGCAATTTCTAATTTCTAACTTCTGTTCCACATTTATTATCACTAAAGCAGATTAACAATCTACTCGCATGCATGTAAAGGTGGGGAGCAACCTTGTACTACTTTAATAGATTATGGGAAAATATTAATTCATTCATAATATTCCCCAGAGAGCACTTAGATCTGGATCCCAAAACCTACTAGCGATCCCTGGGCCAAGGGAGACAAGACTAAAATCTACCAGGGAGAGGGCCTTCTCAGTAGCAGCCCCCTACTGGCGGAACCAGCTACAGGAGGAAGTGAGGGCCTTGCGGGACCTCGCCCAGTTCCACAAGGCCTGTAAAATCACACTCTTCCCTCTCTCTCTCTCTCTCTCTCTCTCTCTCTCTCTCGGCTTGGCTTCGCGAACGAAGATTTAAGAAGGGTGCAATAGTCCACGTCTGCTGCAGGCTCGCTGGTGGCTGACAAGACCAATGCCAGTTAGCCTTTAACTGATCTAGAGTTACTGTCATTGTGGGAGAAAATGTAAGAATACTGAAGCCATCAGAAGTGAAACAACTACATACGATATCAGCACCAGATTGTTTTAATGATTGTTTTAATTATTGAATTTTAAATTGTCGTATTAATGTAATGCCATTTTTAAACTGATTGTTTTCATTTTGTTGTTGTGAGCCGCCCTGAGCCTACTCCTGCAGGAAAGGCGGGATATACATCAAATAAAATAAATAACTAAATATTAACAAAGCTTTACTGATATACTACCTATTAGAGAGGCCTAAGCTTACATTGAGCTAAAGCTGGTCAGGGAGGCTCACTAAATCAAGAAAACCTTCAGATATGTGAGCAGCAAATGTAAGATAAAAGAGATGTTGGGCACACTGCTGGGTGAAAATGGAGAAACTCTGACAGAGAGAAAGCAGAAAGGCTTAATGCCTATTTTGCCTCAGTTTTTTCCCTGAAGGGTAGAGGCTCATCTAGAGATGGTAGTAGGCAAGCTGTAGCATCCGTGTTGCTGGTTAATATGGACAGAGTGGTAGCTGAGAAGCACCTGGCTGCATTGAATGAGTACAAATCTGGGCTGGATGGTATGAGCCCGAGTGCTCAAAGAACTTTCCAGAGAGCTTGTAAGAAAGATACTGGAGCAGATTTTAAAGGGATCAATCTGCGAACACCTAAAGGACATCTTGGTGATCCAGGGGAATCAGCACAGATTTATAATGTACTGGGTTCAAAGCATGAGGCTGCCCAAGAGATAGTGAGTTCAGCTCTTTATTCAGTGATTCAGCATAATGAGATAGGAACAGAACTGTCTGGCAGGACCCTGTTTACATGCATGCAAACCTCCCCACCCAAAAACCCATTGCCATCATCCCATTACACACAACTATAATTTAATAGCTGGCCTAACGATCCCTGATGGGCCTCCTTCCTGAATCCCATTACCATAATCCCATTACACACAACTATAGGTTAATAGCTGGCCTAACGATACCTAATGGGCCTCCTTCCTGAATCCCAGTGGCTCTTGTTTTAGGGTCTCAAGCTCAGCCAAGTCTCTGCTGGCCCTAAGCCAAACTCCAGTTCCAATACATAATAATTCTCCCCTCAAAGTTTCCCAACACCTAACAAACATAGTTTCTAAAATGTGCTGGTTTCAGTCACTCCCTGTTGGACCAACGAAGCCCCTCAGGTATGGCTGAGGAGTCTGATTCCCTTGTCTGGGCTGCCAGTGCCGGACTGCTGGAAGGCTGCAGCGGTGGAGCAGTTGAAGGGTCGCCGATGTCGGAGGTGCCCAGTGGGGGTTCCTCCGATTCCTGGTGGTCTGGCTAGGTACTGACTCCCACTGGCTCCTGCAGCGGCACCAACCAAGGTTGTTCTGCAATGTTCGATATAGCATCTGGCTTGGCAGGGACCATGCGGCTGCGGAGTTGATCCACGTGTCTGCGTAGGACTTGGCCCCCATTGGTCAAGACCTCGTACGAAACTGGGCCCGTGACTCAAATGACTCGGGCAGGGATCCATGCTGGGCCACTGCCAAAGTTCCAGGCATATTGGAGTCTCCTGGAAAAAATCCTTGGGGCGCCTCCTGGCACTTCGGTGACAGCCAAGGTTCGGGGGCTCTATCTGGGTGGAGGTGGTCCAGTCTGGTCGTCAGGCAGTAGCCCATGAGAAGCTCTGCTGGGCTACAACCTGTGGTAGCACTAGGGGTCACTCGATGGCCAAAAAGGAATGTAGCTAATCGGTGGTCCCAGTCTCCATGAATTAATCTCTGGAGAGACTCTTTTGTGGTGTGTACCATCCATTCCGCCTGTCCGTTGGTGGCCGGGTGGAATGGGGCAGAGCGGATGTGCCTGATGAGGTAGCGACCCAGAAACTCTTGGAACTCCTCTGAAGTTAAGGCCGTTCTGTTGTCTATGACCACCGTGTCCGGGATGTTGTGTGTGCAGAAAATCCTACGGAGCCACTCGGAGGAGGTGGAAATGACTGGGACTACCTCCAACCATTTGGTGTATGAGTCCACCAAAATAAAGAATTTTGGAAGGGGCCCGCAAAGTCCAAGTTCAACCAGGACCATGGGTTACGGATGGACTCCCAGTGTTGCACAGGGGTGCGGGGTGGTTCAGGCCTGGAATTGCTTGACCTAGACCTCAATCCCTGGCCACCATATATAGCTCCGGGCGAGTGCTTTCATTTTAGCAATGCCTGGGTGAGTCTCGTGCAGGGCTTTCAAAGCTCGTTGGCGCAAGGCAAAGGGAACCACCACCCGGCTGCCCAGGAGTGAGCATCCCTTGTGGGAAGAGAGTTCATCCCAGTGTAAGAAAAAGGCTGTAAATTTGGGACCTGTCCAGCCGGTAAGTCACCCCCTCCCCACCCAGTCGAGGATGCGGAATAAGATGCGGTCCTTACCCGAGTGGCGGGCAATGTCAACAGCTTGCAATGGTCAATCAGGGAGATCCTCGATGAGTAGGATCTGGTGGGCCAGCACTGGGTCCAGGTCTTGGGCAGGCAACTGAGGGCATCGGCATGCCCCATCGCTTTTCCTGGCCTGTGCTGCAGGGAGTATTGGGAGCCTGCAAGAAAAATAGACCAGCGCAGGACTCGGGGCGAAAGCATCTGGGGGGTTTGACGGTTGAGAGCGAGTAGACCCAACAAGGGGTTGTGGTCTGTGGCAATGGTGTACGGCCGCCCGTAGAGGTAGTTGTGGAACTTTTTTACTCCCGCAACGATGGCCAGCGCTTCTTTGTCAATTTGCGTGTAGTTGCGTTCGGCCAAATTCAGGATGCGAGAGTAATAAGCAACTGGCACTTCCCTGCTGTCTGGGAGGCAATGGTCAAGGACTGCCCCAACACCGTACAGGGAAGCGTCACAGGCGAGGATGACTGGCAAGAATTCATCGAAGTGTGCCAGGACCTTGTTGAAGGTCAGCAGGTCTTTGATGGCCCGGAATGGGGAGGCTTGCTTCTTACCCCAGACCCCAGTCACTTTGTTTATCACCCTCTTTATTTTAAAGGGCCCCAGATATTTGTAAGCAAGTTTCCTGGAGGTTTGTGGCAATGGCAGGTTCTTCGTAGATAGGAACACAGTCTCTTCTACTTTAAAGTCCCATTCTGGGGTGTGCTTTTTGTCATAATGCGCTTTATAGTCCCGTTTGGCTGCATCCAGGTTTTCTTAAATTACAGTCCACCCCTTCCCCAGCGTCTCCCACCACTGCTGACAAGAGGAGGGGGTTTTGGTTCCATTGTCCTCGGGCAGCAGGGGGAATGGTTTCCCCTCGAAACCATTCACAATTTTAAATGGGGATGCTTTGGTTTGAAGGGAATTGATGCTTTGGTAGGAAGAGAATTGAAAACAAATCAGCCAGTATCATAATGCCCCTGTATAAATCGATGGTGCGGTCTCATTTGGAGTACTGTGTGCAGTTCTGGTCGCCGCACCTCAAAAAGGATATTATAGCATTGGAGAAAGTCCAGAAAAGGGCAACTAGAATGATTAAAGGGTTGGAACACTTTCCCTATGAAGAAAGGTTGAAACGCTTGGGACTCTTTAGCTTGGAGAAACGTCGACTGCGGGGTGACATGATAGAGGTTTACAAGATAATGCATGGGATGGAGAAAGTAGAGAAAGAGGTACTTTTCTCCCTTTCTCACAATACAAGAACTCGTGGGCATTCGATGAAATTGCTGAGCAGACAGGTTAAAACGGATAAAAGGAAGTACTTCTTCACCCAAAGGGTGATTAACATGTGGAATTCATTGCCACAGGAGGTGGTGGCAGCCACAAGCATGGCCACCTTCAAGAGGGGTTTAGATAAAAATATGGAGCAGAGGTCCATCAGTGGCCATTAGCCACAGTGTGTGTGTGTGTGTGTATATATATATATATATATATATATATATATATATATATATATATAAAATTTTGGCCACTGTGTGACACAGAGTGTTGGACTGGATGGACCATTGGCCTGATCCAACATGGCTTCTCTTATGTTCTTATGTTCTTTGGTTGAGCTATGGAGGCTATTATTGTATCCATATTCTGCAAACGGCAGCAGCTCCACCCAATTGGTCTGTTGATAGTTCACATAGCTCCGTAAATACTGTTCTAGAAGTGCATTTACATGTTCCGTCTGCCCGTTCGTCTGGGGGTGATAGGTGGAGCTCAACCCCTAATAATAATAATAACTTTTTATTTCTATCCCGCCCTCCCTGCTGAGGCAGGCTCAGGGCGGCTCACAACATAAAAATACATTATACATCGAGTTATACTTATAAAATCATGGTTAAAAACAGTTTACAGATTATATTAAAATTAACATTAACAATTAACAATATGGTGCTATAAACATTAGATCTTCAATGGAATTCAGAAGCTAAAAGCATTTTCAGCGGCACTTTCCTAGCTTGTCGTTAGTTGAAGGCTATTTTGAAGAGGTGGGTCTTACAGGCCCTACGGAATTGATCTAAGCATCGTAGGGCCCGTACCTCCTCCGGGAGTTGATTCCACAGCAGTGGAGCTGCAATAGAGATGGCCCGATCCCGGGTGGCCTTCAATCTGGCCTACCTTGGCCCAGGGATATTCAGCTGTTTTTTTCCAGCTGACCTCAGCGCTCTCTGGGGCTCATATGGGGAGAGACGGCCCCTCAGGTAGGCAGGTCCTCGGCCATATGGGGCTTTAAAGGTGATAACCAGCACCTTGTAGCGAACTCGGTATACCACTGGCAGCCAGTGCAGTTCGCGTAGCCCCGGCTGTATGTGCTCCCACCTCGGGAGCCCCAGCAGCAGCCTAGCCACCGCGTTCTGCACCAGCTGCAGCCGCCAAGTTCGGCACAAGGGCAGCCCCATGTAGAGGGCATTGCAGTAATCCAGTCTCGAGGTGACCGTAGCATGGATCACCGTTGCTAGGTCACGGCGCTCCAGGAAGGGGGCCAACTGCTTCGCCTGTTGAAGGTGAAAGAACACGGACTTGGCAGCGGCCGCTATTTGTGCCTCCATTGATAATGAAGGCTCCAGAAGAACCCCCAAGCTCTTGACCTTATGGGCTGCTTTCAGCAGCGCACCATCAAAGACCGGCAAGGGGATTTCCATTCCCAGGGCACCGCGACCCAAGCAAAGGACCTCTGTCTTCGTTGGATTCAACTTCAGCCCGCTCAGTCTGAGCCAACCTGCCACGGCTTGCAGTGCTAGGTCCAGGTTTTCTGGGATGGAGTCAGGTCGGCCGTCCATTAGTAGATAGAGCTGGGTGTCATCTGCGTATTGATGGCACCCAAGCCCAAACCTCCGAGCAATCTGGGCAAGGGGGCGCATGTAGATGTTAAACAACATCGGAGAGAGAACTGCCCCTTGTGGCACCCCACACACTAGTGGGTGCCTCTGGGACAGCTCTCCCCCAATTGCCACCCTTTGTCCCCGTCCATCAAGGAAGGAGGAAAGCCACTGTAAGGCCAACCCCCTAATCCCTGCGTCGGTGAGCCGGCAGGCCAGTAGCCAATGATCGACCGTGTCGAACGCGGCCGACAGGTCCAACAACATCAGCACCGCCATGCCGCCTCGATCCAGATGCCGTTGGAGGTCATCCACCAAGGCGACCAGCACTGTCTCCATCCCATGACCTGGATGAAAGCAGGACTGGTGGGAGTCTAAGGCAGAAGTGTCACCCAAAAAACTCTGCAGCTGTAATGCCACTGCCCTCTCTATTGTCAGCTTGTGTTCAAATGGATGCTAACCAGAATGCCTAAACTGTTGTATTGCTTACTAACCCTGTGAACTGTAACTATAATTTAGCTGTGAGAGCAGGAGGAGTGGGGGGGGGGGGAAGAGGAGATTGGCGCCAAGAGCTGTAAAGGTGTTTGAAGTGCAAACTATGTGGCCGGCTCTCAGCCGCTGCAAGGCCGCCTGTGGGGGAGAGAGAACGGACGCGGCTAGCTATGCAAGATATCAGTGTGTGAACCTCGCGCCTCTTAGAAGTAGAATGCAACTGTATTGTGAGAATGATTTAAACCCCCTAGCTTTGATCCTGGGCCATAAAGGCCAGCTAGTGTGTGTGTACCTTATCACTTTCAAAGAACTCTCGTAGCAGTAACATGTATGTATCCAATAAATGAAACTTATTTTCAAATGAAAAGAGTCTGTCCATTGTTGGAGCGTCCATGAACCCTACGCTGACATTTTGAAAGTGATCCCTATTTAACGGGACTCATCGGCGAGGGTTACTTCTGGCGGATGGCCGAAGCACCGGACGACCGAGAGCCCTGCATACCCGGCCTGCCTGGGTCACCGGCGTGGTACATCACCGAAAAGAGGAGACCTCAGAGAGTGAGCAGCCAAACTCTCTTCCTCACCCCGAAGGCACCGTGCAAGCCCCGGGCCTCCACCAAGCTGATGGGCGAGACGGCGCAAAGGCATGTGAATATCCTCCGCAACCCCGGAGGACCAGGAAGGCGGCGGCAACCCGGGCGAGCCGGAGAGAGGCGAGAGGGGAGTACCCGACGACGCCGGAGCCGGCGGAGGCGATGGCGGCAGCGACAATGGGGAAGACTCCCAGGGTGAGGGCGACTCGCGAGCGTCCTCCCCGAAAACCGACCCCCTGGAAGAAATCAGGCGGGAGATGGAGATTCTAGCGTGTGATCTCCGCCGAGAGATGCATAGCAACATGAATCTAACCCTGAACGAAGTGGCGAAGCAAGTGGATCGGGTCCTGGCGACAATGGAAAGAAAACTGGCCGCACTCCCCGCGGGGCCGCTGCCGAGAAGCCCAACTCCGCCGCTCCCCATCCAACTATCACCGGCCCCAGGGCCGGCGGGGCCACCACCTGGACCCCCAGGGCCTCCACCTCCAAGATCAAAAGTCAAAACCCGGGAGCTACACGCCACCTTTGACGGGAGCGCGGATAAAGTGGAATACTTCATGATCCAAGCCAACAGCTACGTGCGCTACTGGGGAATGTCCTTCCCCGACGAGCACAGCCGAGTGGCGTACCTCGGTTCCCGGCTGGAGGGCGAGGTGCAGATGTGGTACGTGAACCTGTTTGAGACCCGGGGCCCAGAGGTAACTACGGTGGCCGGATTCCTACAGGCGCTGTTATCCCAGATCGAAGACCCCCTGCGGGAGACCCTGGCCATCGCCACGATCGAAGGGCTCCGCCAGGGGGTGATGGGGCCCAAGGGGTCACTTCCGGGTTCCTGTCCTGCATCTTGACCTGTGTTATTAGTGACAGGCTGCTTCGGCAGGCCGCTGCGCCGGCCCCCTGGGTCCCACAATGATGGGACCGATGCCACAGGGACGGGCTCGAAACACTCTATAACCCCTCAAAAGAACAGCAGTCTAGCTCGCTTCCCCCGAGCCCTGCCGCCATAAGCCTCAAGGGGGCTCATTTTGCGGCATCTCCCGGCGGGAGGATGGCACCCGCACGGGACGCATATCAAATGAAAGAGGGGGCGCAGGGCTATCAGAAACAGTCAGCGGAGGGAGTCGGGAGACCACCCCACTGGGGGATCCACACCCCGAAAGTGATGAAGGTGGCGCAAATAGAGCCAACAGAGCAAACAGGACAAAATAAATAGGCTGCATTATGCAGCACAGTCTCACTGGAATCCCACTGGAATCTGACTGGCTTCTCAGCGTGGAACCCGTTCTCTCTAGTCTTCTCACTTTGAAAAAAGTAAAAAAAGTTTTATTTAACTTTATTTCCCCCTTTCCCTCTCTATAAATAATCTTGGTGTTTCCGGCGGTGATATTTGGGGGATTTTTGGGGACGTCACAGGAAGTGCTGTGAAGTCACTTCCTGTTTCCGGCAGTGGCATTTGGGGGAAATGATGTCATTTGGGGGAAATGATGTCACAGGAAGTGATGTCACTTCCTGCTTCCGGCAGGTGGCGCGGGGGAAATGATGTCACAGGAAGTGATGTCACTTTCTGTTTCCGGCAGGTGGCGAGGGGGAAATGATGTCACAGGAAGTGATGTCACTTCCTGCTTCTGGCGGTGGCATGACATCACTTCCTGTTTCCGGCGGCGCACGCGCTCCGCGCACGCACACACACATTCCTTCCCTTCTCAAGGTGTCCCTGGCTGGCCTGCAGAAATTATGGCCACCCTAGTTGTACATGTAGAGGGGATCTGTGGCCCCTGACTCTCCGAGTACCAACGATGTGCCAGGGGGGAGGGTCTGCACTTCTACCCCTTCGAATGGATCAGTAGGTTCTCTGTTGTCTGGTGCTCTTTCAGCCATCCGGCTTAAAAGTTGCCAGGTCAGATGAACTCTTAATAAAGGATCAGTTCCAAAATGTCAAGCATGAGATTTCAAAATAACCAATCCTTGGATTTTGAAACAAAGTTAGGTTTATTGATAATCTATGTGGCTCATTCGAGCTGAAGATTGGAACTGATACTTTGGAGCACTAGAATACAAGCTTTAAAATGGCACATCAAAGGTTCTATAAACATTCACATGCAAAACTCACACAGGTTCCTTATCTATATTGCGACTAGCACATCCTGGGTTCAGGCCTGGCTGGGCCTGGGAACAAGTTCCAGGAGGTCTTATCTTCAAAGAGGACATTCCTGCATCTGTTAGTAAAAGCGAAAGAAGAAAGGTGGGGGCTGCTACTTTGATGTGCTCACATTTAATTCTGGGTTAGTAACAACTCTACAATCTGAATTCTATAATATAAAAGTAACAATTCTAAAATCTGGCTTCTTTAATATAAAATGAATATACAATGCTTGACAGTAGCTCCTTTTTGGATTTGGGTTCCGGGGCATCGACTATGGCGCTGACTTTGCTGGGAGCCAGATGGATGCCCTCTGCGTTGACTAAGAATCCCAGGATCTCAGTGCGTAGACAGCTGATGAAGTCCTCTTCCATCGGGGTGGTGATCCTAACATCATCAAAGAAGGGCTGGACCTCGGGGATATCTTTTAAGAGGGAGTCCATTAAGTTTTGGAAGATCCCCGGGGCCACGCTAACCCCAAACTGCATTCTCTTAACCTTGAATGCCCCCCTGTGCGTAACAATCGTTTGCGCCTCGACAGTGGCTTCATCGACTGGCAGTTGTTGGTATGCCTGTGCCAGATCCAATTTGCCAAAGATTTTTGCACCAGCGAGGGAAGCTAGAACATGGATGACCACCAGCACTGGGTAGGCGTGGCCTTGTAACGCCTTGTTCAGTGTACATTTGTAGTCCGCACAAATGCGAACATCTCCATTAGGCTTTATGGAGCTGACAATAGGGGTTTCCCAGATTGTGTTGGGGACTGGTTCTAACACCCCTTGGGCCACTAGGCATTCTAGTTCCACCTCAATTTTAGGTTTGAGCGCGAAAGGGACGCTCCAGGCCTTCATTCTGATTGGCCCCACTTGGGGGTCTAGATCTAGGGACACTGGTGGCCCTTTGTAACAGCTCAAGATACCATCAAAGACAGATGGTATTCATCGTAAACCCTCTCCAAGACTGTGGGGGTTAAGCTATGCACTCCTGTGACTGCAAACCCCAAAGGCACGAACCATGCCAGACCCAGCAAACTTGTGTGGCAGCCACCCACCACCAGCAAGTCCAAAAGTCCATCAAAATTTCTGTACCGCACCCGGAACTTTCCCCACCCTCTTATTTCTACATTGTTCTGTGAAAAGTCTCGGAGGATGAACCCCAAGGGCCGGAGGCAAGGCCATCCGTTGGGACAGTCACCTTGATTTTATCTGGGGTGTCCAAGGGCAGATGTAGTACCTGTAGTGGTTGGAGTGACCTGGTGTGGAGCTCCATCTCAACTGTTGACTCTTGGTGCACGGTTTGTCACCTTCGGATCCCTTTGGAGCGGCAGACTCAGGCGATGCGGCCAACCTTACCACAGTTCTGGCATTGAGCATCTCAGAACCGGCAGGTCCTCCGCTTGTGGAGCTTTCCGCAGCTGATGCAGGAAGTTGAGATTGTAGCATGAGGTGGTGTTGTGGTCGTGCATGAGGCATGGTGAGTAGGTCAGGGCAGCTGCAGGACCTCTTCCACTTCATCAGCCGATTCCATGTGGTGGGCTGCCATGGTGGCCTTCTTGGAAACTGTAGGCTTGGCGGCAGACGGACCTCTGCGGTGAACTGCAGCGAGGGCCTCTTCCATCACAACCTGGAACATGGGGTCCTTCTTGACAAAGAGACTTCGTTAAATTCTTTCATTTTTGAGGCTGCACGCTAGCCAGTCCCAGAGGGCCTCCTCCAGGTTGCTGAAATTGCAGTGGCGGGCTGCCCTTCGGAGAGCCATAACAAAAGCCATAGTCAACTCACCCACTGCCTGGTTCCTTCCATAGAATGCGTGGTGGGCCACTATGATGGAGGGTTTAGGTGCAAAGTGCTCTTGAAGCCGGTTCAAGATGGTCTGGTATGGCATGTCTTTGAGGTTTGCCAGAGCAAGAAGGGAACAGACAATCTCGAATGTTGAGCGACCGCAGACACACAAAAAGGTAGCCCGCTTCTTGCCTCATTTGTGATGTCCAAAGACTCCAGGAAAAAAGCGAAGTGGGAGGCATACAATTCCCAGTCCTCGGTGGTGGCATCGAACTCATTGAAGTGTCCTGGAGCGGCAGCCATGTCATTAACCGACGGCAATGCGTTGTGCGGTGCTGGATGCAGAGTGCAGCAATACACGGTGCAGTGCCGATGGCCAGGGCTCCTCGCTCACCAGGATCCCACCTTCATCGCCAGTATAATATACTGGGTTCAAAGCATGAGGTAGTGAGTTCAGCTCCTTATTCAGTGATTCAGCATAGTGAGATAGGAACAGAACTGTCTGGCAGGACCAACAGCCCTGCTTATATGCATGCAAACCTCCCCACCCAAAAACCCATTACCATAATCCCATTACACACAACTATAGGTTAATAGCTGGCCTAACGATCCCTAATGGGCCGCCTTCCTGAATCCCAGTGGCTATTGTTTAAGGGTTTCAAGCTCAGCCTAGTCTCTGCTGGCCCTAAGGCCAAACTCCAGTTCCAATACATAACAGATTTGTCCCCAACAGGTCCTGCCAGACCAACCTCATTTCTTTCTTTGATCAACTAATGAGCATATTGGATCGAGGGAATGCTGTTCATGTTGTTTGCCTGAATTTCAGTAAAGCTCTTGACAGGGTTCCCCATGATGTTCTGATGGGTAAACCAGAGGACTGTAGACTAGACTCTAGGTTTCAGAACTTGTGCTTTTCATGCTTGCTAAGCTGGGCAATGTTAGCCTAACTGACTCCATCTTGTAAGTTGATACTAACCCTATGTACTCATAGCTAGGCCGCTAATCAAAGCGCTTTGCATTTCAAACAAACTGTAACCATTGAAGGAATGACAGATAGCCTCTGGGAGTCATCCGCAGGTGTCCTTTGAAGACAGCCGCTCAGGACATCACAGCAGGACTCCTTCCTCCCTTTTCTGATAACAGACTCTGGGAACAGACAAGTGTCTCTGGGAGTGTGAGAACTGGCTTTATTGTTTCTGTAACAACCGCATAAAGTTGTAACCATTGCTAACCCCGTTATCAGAGTTATTCTGTGCCTTCATGAACTTAGTTCTCAATAAACGGCTATACTTTGTAACAAAGTACTGGGCCTCAGTTGAAGTTCTTCAAGTTCTGACACTAGGATAGTTAGGTGGATAGGGAACTGGTTGGAGAACCATACTAAAAGAGTAGTTGTCAATGGCATTACATCTGAATGGAGGGAGGCATCCAGAGGGATGCCACAGGTCTCAGTTTTAGGCCTAGTACTTTTCAGTATTTTTATCAGTAATCTAGATGAGGGTGTGGAGAGGCCTCCACTTAACTTTGCAGATTACACCAAATTGGGAAGAGCAGTGAACAGATAGAATTCAGCAGTGAGACAGAATTCAGCAATATCTGAACAGGCTGGAAAAGTGGGCAGAAATGAATGAGATGCAATTTAACAAGGATAAGTGCCAAGTTCTATATCTGGGTAACACAAATGAGAAACACACATACTTCTGGGTAGCAATGTGTGTGAACAAGATCTTGGGGTGGACTTCTGGGGTTGGAAAATGGCGAGCTGAGTTGCTTTCCCTAACAGGGGCAGGCTGGCACTTCTGTTCAGGGTAGTAAAAGGCAAATTAATGCCTTCTGCCTACATTTCTCAGCTAGAGAATTGTCCAAGATATGCACAGATACTTTGAGGAGACTTACCTTGGCTGAAAGGGAGTCCCGGGGGGAGGCTCCTTTGAGGCTTTGAGGGATTTCCAGAGAAAAGTTTCATATTCAGCGTCTGCAGAAGTTTCCAGAGAATCAATTTGGCATAACCTCGACAGGATCCAAACCTTCCTTTACAATTTTAAACATCTAATCTACAAAGGACTGGTGTTAATTTGGATAAACTACAGAAAAAAGGTACTGATTGCTATCTCTTCATTCCGGGACTAATTAAATTTAAACAAAACAAAAGTAAAAGGTGGGAGTTGGAAATACTGAAAGCCTGAAAGGAGAAGAAGATAAGGGGCTAAATTTGAACCTTGTAAACTTAAAAGACAGTGTTAAAAGAAGAAAATAATTTATTGTTTAGTCTATCTGTGGTTGAGTAGGCAGCTCGATCGTTACAGATTTGCAGCGTTCACAGTCAATACAGGAAATACGTCAGATATCATGAGATTTCTCTACCAGTGAAACGAGATTTGAAGGCAAGAAAAGCAGGAAGTATTGGTGGAAGAAGAAGGAAGTCAATGAAGTAAACAGCCTCTCTCTCTTGGCTTGGCTTCGCGAACGAAGATTTAAGAAGGGTGCAATAGTCCACGTTTGCTGCAGGCTCGCTGGTGGCTGACAAGACCAATGTGGGACAGGCAGGTCCGGCCACAGCGGCTGCAGGGAAAAGTCTGATTTAGGGTTGGTCCTGTAGCAGTGCGATTCTTCCTCAATCTCCTTTTGTCCTCAAGACCAGCTATGCGTGCGTTCTCAAAGGAAGAGACAGCCTGGTGGATGGTGTGCCTCCATGCTTTGCGATCTGAGGCTAGGTCAGACCACTGGTGATGGTTGATGTGACAGGTGCTAAGGGATTTCTTCAAGGAGTCCTTGTACCTCTTCTTTGGTGCCCCTCTATTTCGATAGCCGGTGGAGAGTTCGCCATACAGGGCAATCTTGGGAAGGCAGTGGTTTTCCATCCTAGAAATATGCCCTGCCCAGCGCAGCTGCGTCTTCAACAGCAGTGCCTCGATGCTGGTAACCTCTGCCCGCTTGAGGACTTCAGTGTTGGTCACAAAGTCACTCCAGTGGATGTTGAGGATGGTGCGAAGGCAGCACTGATGAAAGCGCTCAAGGAGTCGCAGGTGATGACGGTATAAAACCCACGATTCGGAGCCATAGATGAGGGTTGTCATCACAACCGCTTTGTAAACATTGATCTTTGTGCCTTTTTTCAGATGCTTGTTGCTCCACACTCTTTTGTGCAGTCGGCCAAATGCACGGTTTGCCTTTGCCAGCCTGTTGTCAATCTCCTTGTCGATCTTGGCATCTGAGGAGATGATGCACCCCAGGTAGCTGAACTGCTGGACTGTCTTCAGAACTGATTCACCCACAGTGATGCAGGGAGGGTGATAATCTTCCTGGGGTGCAGGCTGGTGGAGAACTTCTGTCTTCTTCAGACTAACTTCTAGGCCGAATAGCTTGGCAGCCTCTACAAAGCAGGACATCATATGCTGCAGAGCTGATACCGAGTGGGAGACGAGTGCAGCATCATCAGCAAACAGTAGCTCTCGGATGAGTTTTTCCATTGTCTTGGAGTGTGCCTTTAGTCGCCTCAGGTTGAACAGGCTGCCATCGGTGCGATAGCGGATGTAGACACCATCGTCCTCATCTAGATCTACTGCGGCTCTTTGAAGCATCATGCTAAAAGAAGATCGTAAAGAGAGTTGGTGCGAGAACGCAGCCTTGCTTTACACCTGTGCCTATTGGGAAGGGCTCTGAGAGGTCGTTGCAGTGTCTGACTTGGCCTCGCTGGTCTTCGTGTAGCTGGATGATCATGCTGAGGAACCTTGGGGGACATCCTAAACGTTCCAAGATTTGCCACAGGCCTTTCCTGCTAACGGTATCGAAAGCTTTGGTAAGGTCGACAAAAGTCACATACAGTGCCTTGTTCTGTTCCCTGCATTTCTCTTGGAGCTGCCTGAGAACAAATACCATGTCGGTGGTGCTCCTGTTAGCTCTGAAGCCGCACTGGCTCTCTGGGAGGAGTTCTTCTGCAATGGTGGGCACCAGTCTGTTCAGGAGTATTCTGGCAAGGATTTTGCCTGCGATGGAGAGCAGGGTTATCCCCCGGTAGTTGGAGCAGTCTGACTTTTCCCCTTTGTTCTTGTATAGGGTGATGATGATTGCATCGCGAAAGTCCTGTGGTAATTTGCCTTGTTCCCAGCAGGTGACAAGTACTTTGTGAAGTGAGCTATGTAGTACTGTGCCCCCATGCTTCCAGATCTCTGGTGGAATTCCATCAACTCCTGCTGCCTTGCCACTTTTCAGTTGCTTGATGGCTTTAACAGTCTCTTCTAGGGTGGGGATCTCATCCAACTCTGTTTTCACCGGTTGAAGTGGGGTGAGGTGGATTGCTGAATCTTGAACTACGCGGTTGGCACTGAAGAGAACCTGAAAATACTCCGACCACCGGTTCAATATGGATGCCTTGTCTGTGAGGAGCACTTGGCCGTCTGCACTATGCAAGGGACTCTGAGCCTGATATGATGGACCATATACTGCCTTCAGGGCTTCGTAGAACCCTCTTAAATCACCAGTGTCTGCACACAGCTGGGTTCTCTCTGCAAGCTTGGTCCACCACTCGTTCTGAATGTCTCGAAGCTTGCGCTGGAGGTTGCTACATGCAGCGCGAAAGGTTGCTTTTTTCCCAGGACAGGAGGGCTGAGCAAGATGTGCTTGGTAGGCAGATCTCTTTTTTGCCAGGAATTCTTGGATCTCTTGATTATTCTCATCAAACCAGTCCTTGTTCTTCCTTGTGGAGAACCCGAGGACTTCTTCAGAGATCTGCAGGACGGTAGTTTTTAGGTGTTCCCAGAGTGCTTCTGGAGAAGGGTCTGTGGGGCAACTGAGGTCCTCAATTCTTGACTGGAGTTTTGCCTGGAAGGCAGCTTTAACTTCGGCTGACTGGAGGCTGCCAACCTGAAACTTCCTCCGAGGGATACCTCCTCTCCTGGGTGTGGGTTTAAAGTGAAGACGGAGATTGCAGCGTACAAGACGATGATCCGTATGACATTCTGCGCTGGGCATTACTCGGGTGTGTAAGACATCTCGAAGGTCTCTCTGGCGCACCAGAATGTAGTCGATAAGGTGCCAATGCTTGGACCGTGGGTGCATCCAGGTTGTCTTCAGACTGTTCTTCTGCTGGAAGATACTGTTGGTGATGGTGAGCTGGTGCTCCATGCAGAATTCTAGCAGGAGGCGCCCGTTGTCATTGCAGTTGCCAATGCCGTGTTTGCCAAGTACTCCTTTCCAGGCTTCCGAGTCTTTACCTACTCTGGCATTGAAGTTGCTGGAAGATACTGTTGGTGATGGTGAGCTGGTGCTCCATGCAGAATTCTAGCAGGAGGCGCCCGTTGTCATTGCAGTTGCCAATGCCGTGTTTGCCAAGTACTCCTTTCCAGGCTTCCGAGTCTTTACCTACTCTGGCATTGAAGTCGCCAAGGATGATCACCTTGTCCTCTGTAGGGGTCTTCCGTACGAGGTTGTGTAGATCAGCATAGAACTTGTTCTTTTCTGCAGGATCTGCTTGAAGGGTTGGGGCATACACACTGAAGAGTGTTGCATGCTGTTTGTTTTGAAGTGGGAGGTGCATGGACATGATGCGATCTGAGTGACCTGTTGGAAGGTTTTCGAGTTTGGAGGCAATGGAGTTCCTGACCATGAAGCCAACGCCAGAAAGGCGGCTCTCAGCCTTTGACTTACCCGACCAGTAGAGGGTATAGCCAGCACCGTGTTCTTGAAGACTACCTTCCTCAGGGAAACGGACCTCACTGAGAGCTGCTATGTCGATATTCAACCTGAGAAGTTCGTGGGCAACTAGAGCAGAGCGTCGTTCAGGGCAACCACTGCCTACTGTGTCAAGCATGGTTCTGATGTTCCAACACGCAAGCTTTAGTCTTTGCACACTTTGTGAGGCAGGTGCATGCCTTTTCTTTGTTGTTATTTTTCGACCGCAAGTAAGGATGCCCGTTGACCGCGGCTAGCCAACTGGGGTGGGGGAGACGAGCTTTGTTTAGGCCACCTTTTCTAGGCCCCTCTCCGTGTGGAGCAAGCAGTGCTGTCCCTAGATAAGGCTGCTTGGTTGTTCAGGGTGCTGCCGAAAGATGCTTTCGTCTCCGGGTTAGCATCAGGCGACCAATATCCTGAACCGCCTACATGCAGGATCGGGACTGCGGCTTCCAGTGGCACCTTCCACCTGCCGTTTCGCCCCTTGCCTATCGCTGCAGGACTTGATGCGTTGTGGGTTGTGTGTGTGGATATGCCCTTCAGGCCTGCGCAGAGGAATTTTTTAGGTGAAGCGCAGTGTGCGCGGTACTGGCTCCACCCTTTCACCTGGGGGTCATCTGCCATGGCCCAGTAAGCCGGGACGCCGGCAGTGAGTCCTCCAGGTGGTAGGTGTTACATTAACGAGCTCTATCTGCCCGGGTTTGATGTTAGAGTTTTCCTTCTCTTAGGCTGACGAGGTTGGTGGGCCCAGCCTGCCCATCCGGTTATACCGCCGGACACTTCGGTCGCACCATGACGTAGCAAACTCTGTGAAAACGGGGGGGACCAGCGAGAAGGTGTTGCTACGGATGCAGTAATGCAGGAGAGGCCATTGCAGTGACCATCTGCCAGGCATAGCCAGACAGTGACCATGCGGCGTTCACTACACCGGGAGAGGAGAGGCTATGTATTGCGCATGCACTTTCCCTGGGGGGGTAGGATTCCCAGAGGGAGCCCACCCCCCACCACCACCACCCCCCAGTAAACAGCCTACTATAGGATTATAATACCAGAGAGAAACATCGGTGGCCATTGTTGTTGGGACTAAGTTTTAACATTGTTTTTAAAGTGACTGGGACATTAAAAATTGGTGGAGTTAACAGATTTGGCAATTAAAAATTACTAGTGTTGGATAGTAGATAAGAAGACTTGAACTGGTAAAAGGGAAAAAAGATTATTTTTTTTAAAGTGAAGCAAAAGTTGCGACCGCCACTTTGGGAGAAATAAAAGCTTTAAACATTTATATCTGAGCCTGGGAGGACAGCGAAATTGGGTGCATTGGGCAAGCTTCACTTTATCAAATCTGATGGTTCAAATTTAATTTGGTGAGATTAAAATTTTTGATCTTTTTTTACATGTCAGACCCGAAACAAACTCCTGCTAGGTCTGCTTCAATAGAGAAAATGCAAGCCCAATTAGATGCAATGGAAGCTAGGATAATGAAGGGGGTGAAAGAAATGATAACTGCCTCCAAAAAAGAAATAAGAAAGGATATTGAGGACTCAAAGAAAGAATTAAAAAAAGAAATAGAGAATCTCAGAAATGACACTGTGCTAATAACAAAGAAAGTACAAGAAATGGAAGAGAGAGTGAAAACACATGACTCCACCTTGTTAAAATTACAAGAAAAAATGACAAATCATGACTGCAAACTGATGGAAACTCAGATTCGTCTGAGAGGTGTACCTGAAAGATAAAGAATCAGACTTGAAAGAATACATAATAAAAATAATTGCAGAATTTTTGGAGGAAGATCCTGAAGAGAATAGAAATATGTATGACTATATGTATAGAGTAAATTCACTCTATGCAAAAAAGAACAATCTGCCAAGATATGTGGTCATAAGATTTATGACAAAAGAAATGGTGGGAAAGATCATGAATAAAAACTTTGAAAAGTCATTGATAGTGGGAGGCAGTAGAGTAAGAATTATGAAAGAACTACCAAGACAAGTGCTAACTGACAGAAAGACATATAAAAAATTGACAGAAAAATTATGTGACAATGGAATGAGGTACAGATGGATAATACCTGAAGGTTTGAGCTTTGAACTTCAAGGGAAAAGGATCACAAATACAAAGGAACTACGTAGATTTTATGAAGAAAATAAAGAATTTACACCATAATGGATTACAAATTGATATCTTGGAATGTAAATGGACTAAATTCACCACAAAAAAAAAAACATAATGTTTCATTGGATAAAAAAACAAAATTGTAATACAGTATGTTTACAAGAAGTGCATATTACACAAAAGGATTATAAATTTCTGTGGAATAAACAACTGGGGCTAGAATTTTTTACATTGGCTGAACAGAAGAAGAGAGGAGTAGTCTTTTATATTAAACAAGAATTAGACCCAACATTGGTATTTAAAGATAAAGATGGAAGATATATAGCGGTAGAAATTACTTTGAATGTTGGGATTTTATGCTCCAAATGGTGCTAAAGACATTTTCTTTAAAAAATATTACACAACATCTTGCTGAAGTGACCTATGAGCAAATTTTATTGATGGGGGACTTTAACAGAACAATTCAGAACACAATAGATAGATCAGGGAAGAAAAAAAATGATAAAGAAGGGAAATTGCCAAAGTCTTTTTTTGAATTGGTTAAACAGGAGAGTTTGGAAGATATATAGGAAGTTTAATCCTGAAGTACAGGACTATATTTTCTTTTCAGCTAGACATAGCTCTTTCTCTTGAATTGACATGTTGTGGGATACTAAAGATTTGGGACTTATAACAAAGAAAATAGAGATATTACCTAAAATAGGAGCTGATCATAACCCAATAATGTGGATTACAAAACTGTCGAAAAAGCCAAGAAGATGAAGATTTACTACAAAATAAAGTAATAGTGACATCTCTAGAAAATGAAACCAAAGCGTACTTTTAAGTAAATGACAGAAAAGATAGAATTTCAGATGGTATGGGATGCCTACAAGGCAGTAATGAGAGGATTATTAATAACATTGAATAATAAAGACAAGAGAGCAAAAGATAAACAGATGTTGGACATTCAAAATGAAATTAAGAAAAAAGAAGGTGAATTAAGGAAAAGGCCAGGGAAAAAGAAAATTATAAGGGAAATTACAATATTGCAAGCACAAATGAGACATCTGTTAAATAAAGAATTGGAATGAAATTTGAAGAAATTAAAACAAAAGTCTTTCGAGGGAGCGAATAAACCTGGAAAACATTTGGCCTGGCAATTGAAGAAAAAGAGAGAAAGTAAAATTATTAATAAAATTGTGGCTGATGGAAGAGAGATGGTAGATCAAGAAGGAATAAAGAGAGAATTTTTTAAATATTATGCTAAACTATTTAAAGGTGTAAAAGTAAAGAAGGAAAAGATGGAAGCATATTTGCAGAAGATTAAAATAGCACCCTTAACTGATTATATGGAAAAAGTTTTGAATGATCCAATTGAAAAAAAATAGAAATTGAAGTAGCGATTAATGCAATGAAAATTGGAAAGGCACTTGGACCAGATGGATTTACGGCAAAAATTTTTAAAACGTTTAAAGAATTAATACCGAAACGTCAAAAATTAATGAATGTGATAAGAATAAATGGGAAAATACCAAATACATGGAAGGAAGCAGTAATTTCGTTGATTCCAAAGGAAGATAGAGATGTCACTAATGTAAAGAATTATAGATCAATCTCATTATTAAACAATGATTATAAGATATACACAAGAATCTTAGCAGAATGGCTTAAACAATATCTAATAAACTTTATAAAGGAAGACCAAGCGGGTTTTCTCCCTAAAAGGCAAATAAGAGACAATATTAGAACTGTTGTAAATATTGTAGAATACTATGAAAGACATCCAGAGAAGGAAGTTGCATTATTCTTTGCGGACGCAGAGAAAACTTTTGATAATTTGAATTGGGACTTTATGTTTGCAGTAATGGAGAAAATAAAGTTGGGGGGAAACTTTATAAGAATGATAAGAGCAATTTATACTGAACAAAGTGCAAGGTTATGTATAAATGCAGATCTTACAGAAGAAATGACAATCAGCAAAGGTACAAGGCAAGGTTGTCCGCTTTCACCATTGTTGTCTTGAAATCTTACTGCTGCAAATACAAGATGATGAAGAAATTGAAGGAATGAGAATTAAAGGATTTTCCTATAAATATACAGCATTTGCAGATGATATAATGTTTATAAATGAAAATCCTATGCAAGTAACCCCTTTGTTGTTAGCCAAAATACAAGATTTTGGAGAATTGGTGGAACTTTGTTAATAAAGAAAAGTAAAAAAAAATGTGTAAAAATATGCAAGTAAGTAAACAAAAGGAATTGTGAAGTTACCCCTAAAGTAAAATATTTGGGCGTGGAAATAACAATGAAGAATATTGATCTGTTTAAAAACAATTATGAAAAGTTATGGCGTAAAATGGACGAAGATATGATAAAATGGAACAAGCCTAATTTGTCATTGCTTGGTAGAATAGCTGCAATCAAGATGAACATTTTGCCGAGAATAATGTATTTGTTTCAAACTATTCTGATTGTGAAAGACAGTAAACAATTTAATAAATGGCAAAGAAAGATTTCAGAATTTGTATGGGCCGGGAAAAAACCAAGGATTAAAATGAAAGTTTTAACAGATGCTAAAGAAAGAGGAGGATTTCAACTACCAGATTTAAGATTATATCATGAAGCAGTTTGTCTAGTGTGGATAAAAGATTGCGTGACGATGTTGAATAAAAAACTTTTAACGTTGGAAGGTCATGGAAATAAATTCGATTGGCACGCTTATATGTACTATGGAAAGAAAAAGTTGGATTTTTTTTTCTCACCATTATATAAGAAATAATCTATTAAATATTTGGATGAAGTATAAGAAATATGGCGATGAGAGAAAACCACTATGGATAGTGCCAGCAGAAGTAATAAGAATAACAGCTGAGACAGGAGAGGATAAAGGGATGTCATATAATCAATTACTAAAAATACAAAGCGGTAAAATAGAATTGAAAACTGCTTAAGAGTTGAATAATAAATATGATTGGTTTCAAATTCAACAAATAAAAAGTTTGGTGGAAAGCGATGTTAAAACTGAAGGAATAAGACAAGAACAAACAGAAATGGAAAAAGTTCTGCTTGGAGATAATGAAAAATTAATTTCAAAAATCTGTTACTTTTAAAATGGTCTACGGAAGATGAAGTAGTGAAATCTCAAATGATTAAGTGGGCAATTAATGTAAATAAAGAAATACAGATGGACACATGGGAATATTTGTGGAAGAACTCTATGAAACTCTCAACATGTCAGAGTATTAAAGAAAATTTTTAAAATGATGTACAGATGGTATATGACTCCTAAAAAGTTGGCAAAGATGAACAATAAGATGCCAGATAGATGTTGGAAATGTCAAAAACATGAAGGTTCTTTCTACCATATATGGTGGACTTGTGAAAGAGCGAAAAAGTATTGGCAGATGATTCAACAAGAGATTTCTAAGATCTTGGGATACGAATTTAACAAAGTTGCAGGGACTTTTCTGTTGGGATTACAAGTGGAAAAATTTCCAAAAGAAGATAGAACTTTTATCTGGTACTTGCTCTCAGCTGCTAGGACATTGTATGTGCAGTTGTGGAAGCAAGAAAAAATACCAGAGAAATGGGATTGGATTGTAAAAGTTATGACATGGAGTGAAATGGATAAGTTAACAAGAACCTTAAGAGACTGTGATTTAGAAGTATTTAAGATGGAGTGGGAAAAGTTCAGAAGATACGTAGAAAAAGAGTGGAAAATAAAAGGACATTGGACAATTTAATAATGACTAAGTATAAGAGGGAGGAGGATATTAATTTTGGTTCTTATTAATTAAGGGTACCTTTAACATTAAGATTTTAAGTATATAACACCAGTGGGGGTCAAGTAATGGGGGGAGGTGTGGGTAGAAAGTAATATATGGGATAGATAAAAAAGTAATTATTAATGATGCAAGAAATTGGAATTTATTACCATATGTTACTAATAAAATTGTTTGAAGCAAGATCTTGGGGCATGGGTGGATCATAAGTTAAATATGAGCAGCAAGTATGGTGCAGCAACAAAAAAGCCTAATGCTATCTTGGGGTGTATCAACAGAGATATACAATCCAAATTGCAAGATGTCATAGTCCCACTGTACACTGCATTGGCCAGGCTAGCCACACTCCAAGTACTTTGTGCAGTTCTGGAGGCTTCATTTCAAAAAAGTATGGACTGAATGGAGGAGGTGCAGAAGAGAATAGCAAAGGTGATCAGGAGCCTGGAGACCAAGCCCTAGGAGGAAAGGCTGAGGGACTTCAATCTGGAGAAGATGTTCAATCTGGAGAAGACAATATGTGGAGCGACTTAACTGCTCTCTTTAAGTATTTGAAGGGCTGTCACTTAGAGGAAGGCAGGATCTGTTCTCATTGGCAGAAGAAGATAGGACTTGCAATAATGAATTTAAATGATAGACAGAAACATACTGGCTGAATATTGAGAAACTTCTTTACAGTAAGGGTTGTTCAACAGTGGAATCAGCTACCGAGGGAGGTGGTGAGCTCCCCGTCCCTGGCAGTCCCTGTAAGCAGCAGCTGGACAAACACTTGTCAGGGATGCTCCAGGCTGATCCTGCATTGAGCAGGGGGTTGGACTAGATGGCCTGCATGGCCCCTTCCAACTCTGTGATTCAATAGGTGCAATCACACAAGTGATTTGACCCACTATAGCCACTCTCCCCTCCAGATCAAACAGGTATGTTCACATGCGCACATCTTGCCCCCATGCCACTCCTGACCTTACCTCATCCTGCAACACCTCCCACATGCTTTAAATAGTTGGCAGTACTTCTCAGTGGCAAATCACTGAAGCACTTGCATGGCACATTTCTGTGCCATCTGAATGGCCAGGGTGCACCATGCACACACCCTGCACGCACATGGACAGCCTGAATGTTTCTCTAAGCGTATGTGTGGCCCGTCCCTGCGTTGGGCACAGTCTGATTGCAGCAACACGTCTCTTTCTGGGATGGCTTTTTTAAAGCTGAGAGAGCACCATGGCAAATTCTTAGTGTGATCCGACCCTATGATTCTACTATTAAACACACTCTAAATTTCCAACCAGGATGGATGAGAAACAGTTGAAACCAAGACTAAAAAACATGGAGGGGATTAGAAGTGGAGACAGAGGAATGGCAGATCATGAATAGAAGAGAGCAAAATGAAGGAGGAGAAATGTGGAAAAGTTAGAGAAATTAGAGCAAAGCCAAAAAAACGGGTTTTTGTTTGTTGCTACCACAGCCTAAAAGGGCTGCCCCTTTGCAAAGTTTGGATGAACAGACAGAACTATTGTTATGTCCTACATTCAAGTCTCTATGTACAGCACAGCGCACGCTACAGAGGTGACCAGTGGGAACCCACTGGTTCCCGGATGCTACAAAGTTTCTTAGGATTATTGAATTTTTACCATTCATTTTTGCCACACAAAGCAGCCATTGCGGAGCCCCTTCATAGGCTCCTGGATAAAAACGCCCCGTGGGTCTGGGAAAAGCATCAGGCCGCCGCTTTTCAGGCAGTCAAGGGCCTCCTAGTTTCTAACGATGTGCTCCACCACTTTGATGAATCCCTCCTGGTGATTCTGGCATGCGATGCCTCCCCATACGAGGTGGGCGCCGTCCTGGGGCACCAACTCCTGGACAGGAGGGAGGTTCCAGTGGCCTATTATTCAAGGACCCTGACCCCCGCCAAGTGCAACTACGCCCAGATTGACAAAGAGGCCTTAGCAATTGTGGCGGGGGTGCATAAATTTAACGACTACCTGTACGGTAGGCGTTTCACGATCACCACGGACCATAAGCCACTCCTGGGCTTCCTCGCCCCAGACAGGCAGACGCCACAAATTCTGTCGCAGCGCGTCCTGCAGTGGAATCAGTTCCTCAATTCATACACATATGCCCTGGTCCACTACCCGGGCAAAGCTATGGGACACGCTGATGCCCTCAGCCGCCCGCTGCTGCCCTCTATGGACCCGGACCCAGCCCCAGCTCACCATGTGATGCTTATTGAGACACTACCGGAGAGGCCCCTCCACGCCGCCGAGGTAGCTAAAGCCATGGGGTGAGACTGCATCCTCGCCCGTGTTTTAGACTGGGTGGGGAGGGGATGGCCTGAGGGTAAACAGGCCGCAGAATTCAGGGCCTTCGCAGAGCACAGGGAAGAACTGTCCATGCACAATGGGTGCCTTCTCTGGAGAAGTAGGGTGGTGGTTCCCCCCCATTGTGGAAACAAGTGCTGGAAGCCCTACACGAAACACATCCGGGAATAGTGCGGATGAAGGCCCTAGCAATCAGCTACGTGTGGTGGCCAGGAATGGATGAAGAGATTGAGGGGTGGATTCGAAGGTGTCAGCCCTGCCAAGAGTCCCGGCCTGATCCGCCCAGTGCCCCTGTCCACCGCTGGGAGTCCAATAGGAGGCCATGGTCCCGGTTGCACCTAGACTTTGCGGGGCCATACCAGGGCCAAATATTCTTTATTCTGGTAGACGCATACACCAGGTGGTTGGAAGTTATTCCAGTAGCTTCAACCTCCACAGCGGCAGCAATCAGAGCCTTGTGTAGGGTCTTTTGCACGCATGGGATTCCCAATAGACTAGTTGTAGTGTATTGCGACAACCATTTCGTTATAACGAAATAGCGTAAGTCCACGCAGCCAGCGGAGGCGACCGGGGACACCCAGGCGACTCCGCGGAGCGCACTGAGCACCCGCCAATCACCATCAGTGGCGGGAAGTTGACTGGCCAGGATTGGGCTGGCCAGTTTTGGGGGATGTTCCGGGCGATGTATATAAGCGGGACCCGGCCCGCGTGTTCGCTCTCTTGCGTGTAATGTACCTGCAATAAAGTATGTTGCCCGACCTACGTCTCCAGTACTGGTACGTTATAGTGGCGATGAGGATGGGATCCTAGCCACGTCGGCTACACCGGAGACAGGGCAACCCACAGGCCACGATCGCCGCCGCCATCAGCATGGCTCACCAGAGCAGCACCACCGGCCACATCGAGACATTCAACCCCGCGAATCCTGAGGCCTGGGAGTCGTACTCGGAACGGGTTGAGTGCTATCTGAGGGCCAACCGGATCACAGAGGATAGCATGAAGAGGGACGTTCTCCTGAGCGTCTGCGGGGCGGCCACATTCGAGATCGCCAAAGGTCTCTCGGCCCCCGCCTGACTCACGGAGAAGTCCTACGAGGAGGTCGTCAGGCTCCTCACGGGCCACTTCTTGTCTCAACCGTCACGAGTGGCCCGCCGGTTCCTCTTCCATAGGAGGGATCAGGCCTCCGGGGAATCGGCCGCCGACTACCTGGCGGCCCTACGCCAGATCACAGGCAACTGCAACTTCCCCCACCTGGAAGAGACCCTGGCCGATCGGTTCACGTGGGGCCTTCGCGACGAGAGGCTCCAGCAGAAGCTCTTTGCGAAGGAAGAGCTCACCCTCCAGAGCGCCTTCAGCGAAGCTGTGGCGTTCGAGAGGACCTCAAGGACTTTCCCCAGGGCGAAGACTGACGCAGTCCACCACGAGGTGCTGGACCCCGATTGTCAGGACGAAGGAGAAGCGTTCCAGTTGCGCCGCCCAGCAGGGGCCACCAACTGCACACCACAGCAATCCCGAGCCACCGATCGACCCCCAGTGGCGGAGAGACCACCAGCCACAAAGTGCGCCAGCTGCGGCGACCCCCATGACCGAAGGGACTGCCAGTACCGGACCTGGGACTGCCGGAGCTGTGGGAAGACCGGCCACATAGCGAGGGCTTGCCGGGCCAAGTCCAATCGCCGGAGGCCAACCGCTCACCACGAGTCGGCAGAGTTCCACTCCACGGCCTCCACCACACTACAGGTACTGAACTTGCCCCTTACCACCCCTGACAAGATCAAAATGGCGGTCCTCATTGAGGGAGCCCCATGCCAAATGGAGGTGGACTCAGGCTCCTCCATTTCCATTATAGCAGAGGAGACCCTGAGGAAACTGTGCCCTCGCCAGCGGCTTCAACTAAGGCCGGCGGACTTCATACTGCGGGACTTTCAGAAGAACTCGGTTCAGATCATGGGGTGGGCCCGGGTGCATGTTGAGAGGGGGTCCTTCAGCGGGCCGCTGGACATCCTGGTGGTGAAGCGCCAGCTTACCACCCTGCTAAGACTGGCGTGGTTCAAACCCTTGGGGATCCACGTGGAGGGGGTGGGGTAAACCCTAACACCCAGGGGGTTCGGGGAGGTATGCCAAGAGTTCCCCGATGTGTTTGACGGTTCCCTGGGGAGCTACAAGGGGCCGGCCATTTCCCTACCGCTCAACCTGACGGTCAGGCCGATCCGGCTCAAGGCCAGGCGGGTCCCGTTCACCTTGAAGCCAAAAATTGAGGCCGAACTGGACCGCCTCATTGCCCAAGGGGTCTTGGAACTGGTGAACTACGCCCCGTGGGAGACCCCCATTGTAACCCCGATCAAGCCAAACGGGGAAGTGCAGATTTGTGCCGACTATAAGTGCACAATAAATAAGGCACTGCAGGATAACCCCTACCCCATGCCAGTGGTGAGCCACGTCCTGGCAGCCCTAGCAGGGTCAAAGATCTTTGGGAAGCTGGATCTGGCACAGGCCTACCAACAGCTTCCGGTAGATGCTAAAACGGCGGAGGCCCAAACCATTGTGACACACAGGGGGGCCTTCCAAGTGCGGAGGCTACAGTTCGGGGTCAGCGTCGCTCCGGGGATTTTCCTGAGTATAATGGACGCTCTCCTTAAAGGGATCCCTGGAGTCCAGCCGTTCTTCGATGATGTTTTGATCGCCGCCCTGGACCCCGAAGAATTCAGCAACCGCCTAAGAAAAGTGCTCCGCCGGTTCCAAGCAGCGGGGCTCAAGGTCAAGAGGGAGAAGTGCTTGCTGGGGGTACCTGTCAGAACTTGAAGAACTTCAAACGAGGCCCAGTACTTCGTTAGAAAGTATAGGTCTTTATTGAGAACTAGGTTCATGAAGGCACAGAATAACTCTGATAACGGGGTTAGCAGTGGTTACAACTTTATGCGATTGTTACAAAAACAATAAAGCCGGTTCTCACACTTCCAGAGACACTTGTCTGTTCCCAGAGTCTGTTATCAGAAAAGGGAGGAAGGAGTCCTGCTGTGATGTCCTGAGCAGCTGTCTTCAAAGGACACCTGCGAATGACTCCCAGAGGCTATCTGTCATTCCTTCCATGGTTACAGTTTGTTTGAAATGCAAAGCGCTTTCATTAGTGGCCTAGCTAAGAGTACATAGGGTTAGTATCAACTTACAAGATGGAGTCAGTTAGGCTAGCATTGACCAGCTTAGCAAGCATGAAAAGCACAAGTTCTGACAGTACCAAGGGTGGAGTTCCTAGGATTCGCCGTAGACGCAGCGGGAATCCACCCAACGGAGGAAAAGACACGAGCCATCGTGCAAGCCCCGGCCCCACCTGCAAAGCGAAGCTACAAAGCTTCTTGGGGGTGCTCAATTTTTACCACTTGTTCCTCCCCCACAAGGCAGCCCTTGCAAAACCCCTACATCGGCTGCTGGACAAACAAGCCCCTTGGGTATGGGGCAAACGGCAAGCCGCCGCGTTTCAGGCGGTAAAAGACATTCTGGTTTCCAACGCGGTGCTCCACCATTTTGACGAGCGCCTCCCGGTCATCTTGGCTTGCGATGCGTCGCCATATGGGGTGGGCGCAGTCCTGGGGCACCAACTCCCGGACGGGAGGGAGGTACCGGTGGCGTTCTACTCCCGTACTCTCACACCAGCCGAGCGCAATTATGCACAAATAGATATGGAGGCTTTGGCAATCGTGGCGGGGGTCCACAAGTTTCATGACTATCTGTATGGGCGGAGGTTCACAATAGCCACTGACCACAAGCTGCTCTTAGGTCTGCTGGCCCCTGACCGCCAAACCCCCCAGATACTGTCACAGCGCGTGTTGAGGTGGAATCAATTCCTCTACTCTTACATGTACACTCTAGTCCACCGGGCCGGCAAAGCTGTGGGCCACGCGGACGCACTTAGCCGATTGCCACTACCCGACACAGAACCTGCCCCTGCCCCTGCACACCTGGTCATGTTGGTCGAGTCCCTTCCTGAACAGCCCCTCCATGCTGCAGAGGTGGCGAAGGCCACCGGGAAGAACAAAACACTGGCTAGAGTTCTCGACTGGGTGGTGAGGGGGTGGCCAGAAGGGAACATGGGGGAAGAGTTTAGGCCCTACAAAATGAGGAGAGAGGATCTAGCAGCCCACAAAGGGTGCATCTTGTGGGGAAGCCGGGTGGTAGTCCCCCCCCCCCCACGCTACAGAAGCGAGTTCTAGAGTCGCTTCACGAGACCCACCCCGGCATAGTCCGGATGAAGGCGTTCCAGGAGCTACGTCTGGTGGCCGGGGATGGATGAAGAGATTGAGAACTGGGTTCGGAGGTGCAGCGTGTGTCAGGAGTCGCGGCCAGAGCCACCCAGTGCCCCAGTTACACGATGGGAAACCACCAGGAAACCCTGGTCCAGGCTCCACCTAGATTTCGCGGGGCCCTTCTAGGGGCAGATCTTCCTGATCATGGTGGACGCCTACACTAAATGGCTGGAGGTCATTCCAGTAGCGTCCACTTCATCAGCAGCCGCCATCTGGGCACTGCGCAGGGCCCTGAGCACCCACTGTATCCCAGACACCATTGTCTCGGATAATGGGGTGGCTTTCACCTCCGGGGAATTTCAGGCGTTCCTGCAGAGGTACCTAATCAGGCACATAAGATCAGCCCCATTCCACCCGGCCACAAACGGACAGGCAGAGCGCATGGTCCGAACTACCAAGGAAGCCCTGGGCCGGATAGTACAGGGCGACTGGGACCACAGACTTGCAGCCTTCTTGTTTGACAACAGGGTAACCCCCAACCCGGTCACGGGGGTTAGCCCGGCGGAGCTCCTCATGGGGTGCAAACTCACCACGAGATTAGACAGGTTGCACCCCGACCGAGCCCCTGACGTGCGCGGGTCCCTGGAGATCAGGGATACGGCTAGGGGGTTCTTCGCCGGGGACCCAGTATTCACCCGCAACTACGCCGGGGGACCAGGGTGGCTAGCAGGGCAGGTGCTGCGAGTAGTAGGGTCCCGCCACTACGAGGTGTCCACAGAGGGGGGCCAGATCCTAAGGCGGCACATCGAACAAATGCGCCGCCGCACTCTACCGGAGGGGACCACCGAAGCGGGAGAAGCAATGCCCGGGGAAGAGCCAGCTAGGGATCTACCCGAGGTCGCCGCGCCAGCACCGCCCCTGCCCACACCAGCGGAGCCCGGTCAAACAGCAGAGCCAGACCAGCAACAAGCCGACGCATCACCCCCCCGGAGAGACCCCAGCCGCAGAAGCTGCCCCTACACCCCAAGCAGCCCCGAGGAGGTCAACACGGGAGCGACGGCCTCCTGCCTACCTCCAGGATTATGTACATCAACTAAGGGGGGAGGAGTGTAGTGTATTGCGACAACCATTTTGTTATAACGCAACCATTTCGTTATAACGAAATAGCATAAGTCCGCGCAGCCAGCGGAGGCGACCGGGGACACCCAGGCGACTCCGCGGAGCGCACTGAGCACCCGCCAATCACCATCAGTGGCGGGAAGTTGACTGGCCAGGATTGGGCTGGCCAGTCTTGGGGGATGTTCCGGGCGATGTATATAAGCGGGACCCGGCCCGCGTGTTCGCTCTCTTGCGTGTAATGTACCTGCAATAAAGTATGTTGCCCGACCTACGTCTCCAGTACTGGTACGTTACACTAGTCACGGACAATGGGACCGCTTTCACCTCCCTGGAATTCCAGGAGTTCTTGAACAGATACCTAATACAACACATCCTGTCCGCCCCCTTCCATCTGGCCACCAACGGCCAAGCAGAGCTCATGGTGTGCACCATGAAAGAGGCCCTGGGGTGCATTGTACAGGGGGATTGGGGCCACCGCCTGGCAGCCTTCCTATTCGATAACCGCATCACCCCAACCCCGTCACCGGGTTGAGCCCTGCAGAGTTGCTAATGGGGAGGAAGCTGATCGCGAGGCTACACCGGTTGCACCCCGACCGGACCACAGACCTCTGCAGTTCCCCCGAAACCAGGAAAGCCACTAGGGGGTTCTTTCCAGGGGATCCGGTGTACGCTAAAAACTTTGCGAGTGGCCCCGAGTGGTTAGCCGCCTGGGTGCTGCGGGGGACCGGGTCCCGCTCCTACAAGGTCTTGATGGAGGGGGGCCACATCCTTAGGAGGCATATCGATCAGCTGCGCCGCCGCACTTTGCCAGAGGAACCGACAGCTATGGGGGGTGGGGGAAGCGGGGAAGAACTGACAGCAACACCCCCGGAAGATACCCTGCCCATGCCGGCCACACCAAATGCACGGGTGGAAGAGCACCACAGCAGCGGAAGCGACCCCATCAGAGAAGGGACTCCGGACGATCCACAAGCGACGGGCAGTCATCTGGCGTCACCCCAACATGGGGAAACCGCCGCCCCGCCAGCTTCGACAGCCACTCCAACTCCCCAAGTAACCCCGAGGAGGTCCACCAGGGAACGCCGGGCACTGGCCTACTTGAAAGACTTTGTGTCCTGAACTAGGGGGGGAGGAGTGTTATGTCCTACATTCAAGTCTCTATGTACAGTACAGCGCATGCTACAGAGGCGACCAGTGGGAACCCACTGTTCCCTGGATGTAGCTTGCTAATACGCTCCACCTATCAAGATCTGTGGCGGGAAGTTTAACTGGCCAGGATTGGACCTGGTCAGACGGAGGGTTGTTCCGGGGCATGTATATAATCGGGACCCAGCCCGCGATTCTTCCTCTTGTGATGTACTCGTGAATAAAGTATGTTGCCTTCAACACGTCTCGTCACTCAGTACATTACAACTATGGATCTAGGTAAAACTGAAGGAGGAGGAGAACCACAGACAGATAGAGATGACAACCTTATTAGAAGGCTACATCCTGTAAATGTCTGTGGCTTGTCCTGGCTATTCTTTCCTTGCTCCAGGGCTGGCTTGACTGATAGTTTTAGTAGATTTGAGAAGTAACGGTTTCCATCAGCCTCTTTGTAAAGGTTGCAGAAAGGCCCGGCCAGCAGAATCTGGACAACTTGTATTAACTGTGCTCTGCCTTCCCAGCATCCATAGGGGCTGCAGTGCAGACCCACATTAGGAAAACACGTAAATGTGTGCTGTGTCCTCTGCCCTTCTGTATATTATGCAATCTGTATCTGAAGTCCTTTTGCATTGCAAAGATCAGACTTTTTTTTTAGCAGGAACTCCTTTGCATATTAGGTTACACCCCCCTGATGTAGCCAGTCCTCCAAGAGATTACACAAAAAAAGCCTGGGAAAAATGCTTTGACTTTATGAACTGGGAGGCAGTTTGGTGTAGTGGTTAAGTGTGCAGACTCTTCTGGGAGAACCAGGTTTGATTCCTCACTCCTCCACTTGCAGCTGCTGAAATGGCCTTGGGTCAGCCACAGCTCTGGCAGGAGTTGTCCTTGAAAGGGCAGCTTCTGGGAGAGCTCTCTCAGCCCCCCCCCCACCTCCCAGGGTGTCTGTTGTGGGGGGAGAAGATAGAGATTGTAAGCCGCTCTGAGTATCTGATTCAGACAGAAGGGCAGAGTATAAATCTGCAGCCTTCTTCTTCGACCACCTAAATCTATTAAAAAACCCTTTCCTCAGGCAAAAGCATTTGGTGATAAGGATGAGATTTGGCTGGCCTGAGCAGGTGGCCTGCTATGTCAGTATGGGGGCAGATGGCTTGGCTGTTGAACTGACTATACACTCATCATTAGTTATAGACTTCTGTTTCATGCTTAATAATTCCTTTTATAGTGGCTGATACAAACAGTAAATTTCATAATTCCCTTGGGAATGTACTTTGGTTGTAGTTGTTGGTTTTGTTTCTTACAGATTAACAAAGCTGGATAGTAGATTGAGCAAAGTAGTTCTGAGGAAGATAGTGAAATGGGATGATCAGCCAGCAAACTGCCACAGTTTATATTATTCACACATTGACGGTTACTGCTTATATTATTCACACTGACTGTTTTACTGTCTGACCGATCATTATTGTTTATATATTGACCTATTTGGACTGCTTTACTGTTTACACAGTAAACAGGGGGGTAAGGGGGGGTGTGGGCTCCCTCTGGGTATCCTACCCCCCCAGGGAAAGTGTATGCGCAATACATAGCCTCTCCTCTCCCGGTGTAGTGAACGCCGCGTGGTCACTGTCTGGCTATGCCTGGCAGATGGTCACTGCAATGGCCTCTCCTGCATTACTGCATCCGTAGCAACACCTTCTCACCGGTCCCCCCCGTTTTTCACAGAGTTTGCTACGTCATGGTGCGACCGAATTGTCCGGTGGTATAACCGGATGGGCAGGCTGGGCCCACCAACCTCGCCAGCCTAAGAGAAGGAAAACTCTAACATCAAACCCGGGCAGATAGAGCTCGTTAATGTAACACCTACCACCTGGAGGACTCGCTGCCGGCGTCCCGGCTTACTGGGCCATGGCAGATGACCCCAAGGTGAAAGGGTGGAGCCAGTACTGCACACACTGGGCTTCACCTAAAAAATTCCTCTGCGCAGGCCTGAAGGGCATATCCACATACACAACCCACAACACATCAAGTCCTGCAGCGATGGGCTAGGGGCGAAACGGCAGGTGGAAGGTGCCACTGGAAGCCGCAGTCCCGATCCTTCATGTAGGCGGTTCAGGGTATTGGTCGCCTGATGCTAACCCGGAGACGAAAGCATCTTTCGGCAGCACCCTGAACGACCAAGCAGCCTTATCTAGGGACAGCACTGCTTGCTCCACACGGAGAGGGGCCTAGAAAAGGTGGCCTAAACAAAGCTCGTCTCCCCCACCCCAGTTGGCTAGCCGCGGTCAACGGGCATCCTTACTTGCGGTCAAAAAATAACAACAAAGAAAAGGCATGCACCTGCCTCACAAAGTGTGCAAAGACTAAAGCTTGCGTGTTGGAACATCAGAACCATGCTTGACACAGTAGACAGTGGTCGCCCTGAACGACGCTCTGCTCTAGTTGTCCACGAACTTCTCAGGTTGAATATTGACATAGCAGCTCTCAGTGAGGTCCATTTCCCTGAGGAAGGTAGTCTTCAAGAACACGGTGCTGGCTATACCCTCTACTGGTCGGGTAAGTCAAAGGCTGAGAGCCGCCTTTCTGGCGTTGGCTTCATGGTCAGGAACTCCATTGCCTCCAAACTCGAAAACCTGCCAACAGGTCACTCAGATCGCATCATGTCCATGCGCCTCCCACTTCAAAACAAGCAGCATGCAACACTCTTCAGTGTGTATGCCCCAACCCTTCAAGCAGATCCTGCAGAAAAGAACAAGTTCTATGCTGATCTACGCAACCTCGTACGGAAGACCCCTACAGAGGACAAGGTGATCATCCTTGGCGACTTCAATGCCAGAGTAGGTAAAGACTCGGAAGCCTGGAAAGGAGTACTTGGCAAACACGGCATTGGCAACTGCAATGACAACGGGCGCCTCCTGCTAGAATTCTGCATGGAGCACCAGCTCACCATCACCAACACTATCTTCCAGCAGAAGAACAGTCTGAAGACAACCTGGATGCACCCACGGTCCAAGCACTGGCACCTTATCGACTACATTCTGGTGCGCCAGAGAGACCTTCGAGATGTCTTACACACCCGAGTAATGCCCAGTGCAGAATGTCATATGGATCATCGTCTTGTACGCTGCAATCTCCGTCTTCACTTTAAACCCACACCCAGGGGAGGAGGTATCCCTCGGAGGAAGTTTCAGGTTGGCAGTCTCCAGTCAGCCGAAGTAAAAGCTGCCTTCCAGGCAAAACTCCAGTCAAGAATTGAGGACCCCAGTTGCCCCACAGACCCTTCTCCAGAAGCACTCTGGGAACACCTAAAAACTACCGTCCTGCAGATCTCTGAAGAAGTCCTCGGGTTCTCCACAAGGAAGAACAAGGACTGGTTTGATGAGAACAATCAAGAGATCCAAGGTTTACTGGCGAAAAAGAGATCTGCCTACCAAGCACATCTTGCTCAGCCCTCCTGTCCTGGGAAAAAAGCAACCTTTCGCGCTGCATGTAGCAACCTCCAGCGCAAGCTTCGAGACATTCAGAATGATTGGTGGACCAAGCTTGCAGAGAGAACCCAGCTGTGTACAGACACTGGTGATTTAAGAGGGTTCTACGAAGCCCTGAAGGCAGTATATGGTCCATCATATCAGGCTCAGAGTCCCCTGCGTAGTGCAGACGGCCAAGTGCTCCTCACAGACAAGGCATCCATACTGAACCGGTGGTCGGAGTATTTTCAGGTTCTCTTCAGTGCCAACCGCGTAGTTCAAGATTCAGCAATCCACCTCACCCCACTTCAACCAGTGAAAACAGAGTTGGATGAGATCCCCACCCTAGAAGAGACTGTTAAAGCCATTAAGCAACTGAAAAGTGGCAAGGCAGCAGGAGTTGATGGAATTCCACCAGAGATCTGGAAGCATGGGGGCACAGTACTACATAGCTCACTTCACAAAGTACTTGTCACCTGCTGGGAACAAGGCAAATTACCACAGGACTTTCGCGATGCAATCATCATCACCCTATACAAGAACAAAGGGGAAAAGTCAGACTGCTCCAACTACCGGGGGATAACCCTGCTCTCCATCGCAGGCAAAATCCTTGCCAGAATACTCCTGAACAGACTGGTGCCCACCATTGCAGAAGAACTCCTCCCAGAGAGCCAGTGCGGCTTCAGAGCTAACAGGAGCACCACTGACATGGTATTTGTTCTCAGGCAGCTCCAAGAGAAATGCAGGGAACAGAACAAGGCTCTGTATGTGACTTTTGTCGACCTTACCAAAGCTTTCGATACCGTTAGCAGGAAAGGCCTGTGGCAAATCTTGGAACATTTAGGATGTCCCCCAAGGTTCCTCAGCATGATCATCCAGCTACACGAAGACCAGCAAGGCCAAGTCAGACACTGCAACGACCTCTCGGAGCCCTTCCCAATAGGCACAGGCGTAAAGCAAGGCTGCGTTCTCGCGCCAACTCTCTTTACGATCTTCTTTAGCATGATGCTTCAAAGAGCCGCAGTAGATCTAGATGATGACGATGGTGTCTACATCCGCTATCGCACCGATGGCAGCCTGTTCAACCTGAGGCGACTAAAGGCCCACTCCAAGACAATGGAAAAACTCATCCGAGAGCTACTGTTTGCTGATGATGCTGCACTCGTCTCCCACTCGGTATCAGCTCTGCAGCATATGATGTCCTGCTTTTCAGAGGCTGCCAAGCTATTCGGCCTAGAAGTTAGTCTGAAGAAGACAGAAGTTCTCCACCAGCCTGCACCCCAGGAAGATTATCACCCTCCCTGCATCACTGTGGGTGAATCAATTCTGAAGACAGTCCAGCAGTTCAGCTACCTGGGGTGCATCATCTCCTCAGATGCTAAGATCGACAAGGAGATTGACAACAGGCTGGCAAAGGCAAACCGTGCCTTTGGCCGACTGCACAAAAGAGTGTGGAGCAACAAGCATCTGAAAAAAGGCACAAAGATCAATGTTTACAAAGCGGTTGTGATGACAACCCTCATCTACGGCTCTGAATCGTGGGTTTTATACCGTCATCACCTGCGACTCCTTGAGCGCTTTCATCAGCGCTGCCTTCGCACCATCCTCAACATCCACTGGAGTGACTTTGTGACCAACACTGAAGTTCTCAAGCGGGCGGAGGTTACCAGCATCGAGGCACTGCTGTTGAAGACGCAGCTGCGCTGGGCAGGGCATATTTCTAGGATGGAAAACCACCGACTTCCCAAGATTGCCCTGTATGGCGAACTCTCCACCGGCCATCGAAATAGAGGGGCACCAAAGAAGAGGTACAAGGACTCCTTGAAGAAATCCCTTGGCACCTGTCGCATCAACCATCACCAGTGGTCTGACCTAGCCTCAGATCGCAAAGCATGGAGGCACACCATCCACCAGGCTGTCTCTTCCTTTGAGAATGCACGCATAGCTGGTCTTGAGGACAAAAGGAGATTGAGGAAGAATCGCACTGCTACAGCACCAACCCTAAATCAGACTTTTCCCTGCAGCCACTGTGGCCGGACCTGCCTGTCCCGCATTGGTCTTGTCAGCCACCAGCGAGCCTGCAGCAGACGTGGACTATTGCACCCTTCTTAAATCTTCGTTCGCGAAGCCAAGCCGAGAGAGACTGTTTACACTTTCTGTTTTGGGACTTTCTGCAGGAGCCATCTTTTACTTACAAGCTGACTGCCTTTGGGGGCAACGTTTTTTTGTAGCAACTGTTATCACAACATGTGGCTTTGCACCTTCTTTTCTACTCCTGTGCTCCTTGATGCAATTAGGCCAATAGCTTCTGCTTATGTTTACAATCTGAGCCTGACAGGCATGTAAAAGGACAATGGCAAGCATCTCCTATGAACAGGTCATGGAATCAATATCCTACTATAAAGAAGACTACAGACAACTATTAAGATTGTATTGCTTTTGTCAGGTTTTCTTATGTTATATATATGAACATATGAAGCTGCCTTATACTGAATCAGACCCTTGGTCCATCAAAGTCAGTATTGTCTTCTCAGACTGGCAGCGGCTCTCTAGGTCTCAAGCTGAGGTTTTTCACACCATTTTGCCTGGATCCTTTTTTGGAGATGCCAGAGATTGAACCTGGGACCTTCTGCTTACCAAGCAGATGCTCTACCACTGAGCCACCGTCCCTCCCCTAAATATAAATGTACTTGAAGCCAGATAAGGAACCCTGACAGCACCAAAGGGTGGGACGTTGGGCCATCATAGAAGATCCCCAAGGAGAACTAGAGAATAGTGTGGTCAGTTGGCTTTATCCTGGATTATTGGCTTTTAGGTTACATAACCAAAGTGGCTACAGGATACTAACTTGCCAATAGAGGATTAAGGGGGTTTCAGGTGCAAGCATTAACCACAAGCTGGCATAACTCAGCATGATTACCAGGTGTTACTAGTAGTGGGAGGCGGCACCTAAAGAGTATAAGAAGAAGCAGTAGAGGGGGGTGGTTTTTTCACCAGAGAAGAAAAGGTGCTGTGGGAGCAGGCTCAGAGGCGTGGCCATTGATACAAGAAACTCCCCTAGTGAATAAGGAGTCTGTCTTTGTGTATACTGTACACTGTCCCCACCCTGTAATGAGCATACATTTGTGTTGTAAAGATACTTTGCCCTACAAGCTTCTTTGACCACCCAAATCCATTAAAAGAAATCTTGCCTCAGGCAAAAACAGCCTCTGGCAAAGCAGCTAACAGGAAGAGAACCCATTTCTCTTGGCCCACTAAAGAAGGGCTTCCTGCAAACAGGAAATCCCCCCCCCCCGGCCCAGTGAAGGCACAGTGCTCATTCCTGTACTGCCACCATGCTCCACCCCCTTGCTCCTCCCCCAAATCTTAGGCAAATGGTAAGGAAACACTTTAGGGCTGAAGAGAGATGGTTTCAGCACTGTGTGGCTCACTTTTTGATTACAAGAAATTCATCCTCTATCAGTTTGTTTCGTTTTACAAAGCAAGAACAAATACTCATGTGGCTGGCCAGGCCTGTGTCAGATGGTGGCCCCTGGCTTTGCCTACACCTCCTGGTATTCTTATCCACTTTGCTTTCCCAGGGGATTGCTACCATCACTGTCCCTGTCTTGGGCTCTGATTCGGCAGGTAGGCTTCCCAAATCCCCCGCTTGGGCGGGGGACCCTCGATTTGGAGCCTCCTCCCCCCGTTCACCAAAAATCCAGAAAGCGAGGGGGAGGGAGAATGGCGGCCCTTCCCACCCAGCCCAATCCCAGCAGCTTCTCCTCGCCCCTTCCCTTCCCACCGATCCCCGATGCTTCTCCTTGCCCTTCCCTTCCCACCCAGCCCCAATCACAGCAGCCATTCTTCCATTTTCCCAAGCTGCTTCCCACCCCCAGTCAGCTGGCTGGTGGGGAGGGGAGCCCTGCCCCACCCCACCCGCAATGGACCATGTGCCTTTGCACCTCTGGAGGCTTGATTGAAAGGCTTCAATTTGGGATGGTGTGTCTGTGTTCCTGTGAAGAAGCTGACAGCAACTCGTGAGTAGTGAGGCCAATCCCCTGCATCAGATTTGCCAGAAAGGGGGGGGAGGGGAGAGGAGAGGGAAACGTCCTCATTATTCCCTATTTGGAGATCGATTCACATAGGGTATAATGGGGAATTGATCTGGAGGTTTCGGGGGCTCTGGGGGAGCTGTTTTTTGAGGTAGAGGCACCAAATTTTCAATAGAGTATCTAGTGCCTCTCCCCAAAGTACCCCCCAAGTTTCAAAACGATTGGACCAGGGGGTACGATTCTATGAGCCCCAAAAGAAGGCGCCCCATCCATTATTTCCTATGGAAGGAAGACATTTAAAAAGGTGTGCTGTCCCTTTAAATGTGATGGCCAGAACTCTCTTGGAGTTCAATTATGCTTGTCACACCCTTGTTCCTGGCTCCGCCCCAATGTCTCCTGGCTCCACCCCCAAAGTCTCCTGACTGCACCCCCAAAGTCCCCAGATATTTCTTGAATTGGACTTGGCAACCCTATAGGCAGGACAGCCTCCTAACCTCCCTCCCATGTCACTAGGGGTTTCCCAGAGATATTTGGGGCTCCCCTGGAGAGCTGGCTACTGGCCATATTACCACTTTTCTCCTCCCCAGAGTTCCTCTGACCCATTCTTAGCGTTTCTAAGAGGTTGGGGAAACTATATGGTACAGAGGGACTTAATTCCTTCAATAATCAAAGGATTTAGTTGAAACATTATAGGCATATCAGGAATGAAAAGAAAAAATAAAAGAACATAGGCTCCATCTCTCTTCCTACAATAAACTCATGCCCTATCTGGGTGGTATGCAGGGCAGGTACCTTCCTCCATTACTCTGAGGTTGGCTGGTCAAACATATCCCCCCCAACTCTGGCCCAGGAGTAGGGCTCTGTCTGTTTCCAGCTCCAACTAATGACTACCTGGCTTCTCTCTCCTGCAGCTTTCTGGGGTAGATCTCTTCTAACCTTAAGGGATTTCTTGTCCTCTCTAGAGAGTTGTCTTCAGATTACTGGTTACAGACAGGAGGGAAAGGGGGAATGAGGCTGCGACTAGGCAAAGGCCTACCAAAAGTTTGATAGTCTCCTCCCATCCAACTCACGGACTGTTAAGCCCACACAAAAAATGGTGTTTCTCCTCAACTCAGAATGTTTAACCATTAAGGCAGAGGCTGACCGGATGAGGTGTATCCCTCCCATCTAACCTGGTGCTTGCTGCAAGAATCATAGCAACCAGCAAGCATGAGACGGACCCCCAGCAGACCATGATCCACTGTCTGCCTCCCCTCACATTAAGCTCCCATAAGAACATAACAGAAGCCATGTTGGATCAGGCCAGTGGCCCATCCAGTTTGACACTTTGTGTCACACAGTGGCCAATATATGTTAATGTGTATACAAACACACACACACATATATATACTGTAGCTAATAGCCACTAATGGACCTCTGCTCCATATTTTTATCCAATCCCCTCTTGAAGCTGGCTATGCTTGTAGCCACCACCGCCTCCTGTGGCAGTGAATTCCACATGTTAATCACCTTATGGGTGAAGAAGTATTTCCTTTTATCCGTTTTAGCCTGACTGCTCAGCAATTTCATTGAATGCCCATGAGCTCTTGTAATTTGAGAAAGGACTTCTTTCTCTACTATCTCCATCACATGCATAATCTTGTAAACCTCTATCATGTCACCCCGCAAGCAACATTTCTCCAAGCTAAAGAGCCCCAAGCATTTTAACCTTTCTTCATAGGGAAAGTGTTCCAAACCTTTAATCATTCTAGTTGCCCTTTTCTGCACTTTTTCCAATGCTATAATATCCTTTCTGAGGTGTGGTGACCAGAACTGTACACAGTATTCCAAATCAGACCGCACCATCAATTTATACAAGGCATTATGATACTGGTTGATTTGTTTTCAATTCCCTTCCTAATAATTCCCAGCATGGTGTTGGCCTTTTTTATTGCAATCGCACACTGTCTTGACATTTTCTGTGAGTTATCTACCACGACCCCAAGATTTCTCTCTTGGTCAGTCTCTGCCAGTTCACACCCCATCAATTTGTATTTGTAGCTGGAATTCTTGGCCCCAATGTGCATTACTTTGCACTTGGCCACATTAAACCTCATCTGCCGTGTTGACACCCATTCACCAAGCCTCAACAGATCCCTTTGGAATGCCTCACAATCTTCTTTGGTTCTCACCACCCTGAAAAATTTAGTGTCATCTGCAAACTTGGCCACTTCACTGCTTACTCCCAACTCCAGATCATTAATGAACAAGTTAAAGAGCATGGGACCCAGTACTGAGTCCTGCGGCACCCCACTGCTTACTGTCCTCCACTGTGAAGACTGCCGATTTATACTCACTCTCTGCTTCCAGCTTTTGATCCACAAGAGGACCTGTCCTTTTACCATGACTCTTGAGTTTACTAAGGAGCCTTTGAAGAGGAACTTTATCAAAAGCTTTCTGGAAGTCAAGGTAAACAATATCTATTGGATCCCCTTTGTCCACATGTTTGTTCATCCCCTCAAAGAACTATAACAGGTTAGTGAGGCAAGATCTTCCCTTACAGAACCCATGCTGAGTCTTCCTCAATAACTTGTGTTCATCAATGTGCCTACTCATTCTGTCTTTGATAATGGTTTCTATCAACTTTCCCGGTATTGAAATCTGACTGACTAGCCTGTAATTTCCCATATCTCCTCTGGAACCTTTTTTAAAGATAGGGGTGACATTTGCTACCTTCCAGTCCTCAGGAACGGAGGCAGATTTCAATGAAAGATTACATATTTTTGTCCGAAGATCCACAAGTTCAATGTTCTTTCAGAACTCTTGGATGTATGCCATCAGGACCTGGTGACTTATTAGTTTTTAATTCATCAATCACTTGTAGGACCTCCTCTCTTGTCACCTCAATCTGACTCAGGTCTTTCAACACCCCTTCCAAAATTACTGGTTCTGGAGCGGGCAAACCCTTCTCATCTTCCACTGTGAAGATGGAGGCAAAAAATGCATTCAGCTTCTCAGCCATTTCAGTAATCCTTTTACCCCTTGGTCATCCAAGGGCCTCACTGCCTCCCTGGCTGGTTTCCTGCTTCTACTATATTTGAAGAAATGTTTACTGTTGGTCTTTATGTTTTTTACAATATGCTCCTCATAGTCTCTTTTTGCCTGCCTGATCACAGTCTTGCATTTGATTTGCAGCAGCCTGTGTTCCCTTTTATTAATCTCACTTGGACTAGCTTTTCACCACTTAAAGGAGTCCTTACTTTTTACAACTCCCATTACTTTGTTTGTTAACCATGCAGGCCTTTTCATATACCTGTTTGTGCCTTTCCTAACTTGTGGTATATATTTTATCTGAGCTTCTAAGATTGTCGTTTTAAATAGCCTCCAAGCTTCCCAAAGGGTTTTGACTGTATTTACCTTTCCTTTAAGTTTTCTCTTCACATGCCTCCTCATCTAAGAGAATTTACCCCTTTTAAAGTTAAACGTGGTTGTGCTGGTCTTTTGGGGCAACTCCCTATTTATACAAATGGTGAAATCAATAATGTTATGGTCACTGCTCCCAAGCGATGCGATCACTTTTACATCTCTCACCAAGTCTTGAACATTACTTAGGACCAAATCCAGGATTGCCCCACCCTTGGTAGGTTCTGTGACCATCTGCTACATAGCACAGTCATTGAGAGCATCTAGAAACGCAATCTCTTTCTCTCGACCTGAACACATATTGACCCAATCAACCTGCAGGTAGTTAAAATCACCTATGACAACACAGTTTTTACGTTTAGCCGCTATCTTTAATCCTTCCATCATATTATAATCATTATCTTTTGTTTTGGTGGGCGATAACAAACTCCCATAGTTAAATTTCCTTTTGGGCCCTCTATTTCGACCTAAAGCATTTCTAGAAGGGAATCTAATTCTCTGACCTCAGTCTTACTGGACTGTATACCCTCTCTGACATACAGAGCCACCCCACCTCCAACCCTTCCCTTCCTAACCTTCCGATATAACTTATATCCAGGAATAACCGTGTCCCACTGATTCTCCTCATTCCACCAAGTTTCTGAAATTCCCACAATGTCTATGTTTTTCCCCAGCACTAAACATTTCAACTCAGCAATTTTACTTCAAACACTTCTAGCATTTGTATACAAACATCTATAATTTCCCAGGCAACTTAGGCATGCAACCTTCCTCCTGCTGCCTTGAGACTTTGGCAGACACTCCATACTGTTTGTCACCATTCAGTGGACAGCTCTGATCCATTACCCGGTAGAAAAGTAACAGCTAACGCTTCATCCCTTTGAGATGAGACCTCCCGAACCAGAGACATTTCATCTCCTGTCGGCTTTCCCCCAAGATTTAGTTTAAAAACTGCTCTGCCACCTTTTTGATTTTAAGTGCCAGTAGCTTGGTTCCATCTGGGGACAAGTGGAGACCATCTCTTTTGTACAGCTCCCGCTTGTTCCAGAAAGCATCCCAGTGCCTAACAAACTTAAACCCTTCCTCCCTACACCATCATCTCATCCACACATTGAGACTTCTACTTTGTGTTTGTCTCTCCAGCCCTGCACATGGAACAGGTTGTGTCAGCGAAGGTTCATTGAAGTTTCCAAATGAGCAGATTTGTTATTTGAAACAAAGTTGCATTTATTGTATACTCCAAAGTTACTCCAGCATGATAGGCATTGGAACTGATGGCAAGCAGTTCAAATCATTTGTATTTAACATCTTACATCAAAGCAATAGCCTCTACACCCCAATTCCCAAAACAAAGGCTGCTTTTGCATGTGAGAGTTTCACATGGCCCCCCTTATCTTTTCCGTTGGTGGTTACAATTCCCAGCAGCAATGTCCTTGCTGCCTGTAGGGAGGAGGTGAGAATCTGGCAGACACTCTCTACTTCAAAGCAGGCCCAACAACCTTTGATATTCCTGGGAAGCTATTCTCTACATTGCCCCCCCCCTACTGTCCTACGGCTATATGTTAGTGAGCATCTATAAGCATTGATCAATATGGTTAGTAATCAGCAATTAGCAATAACATCAATGAACAGAGCCTGACATACTGCCCCCCCTAAGCTCTTGCTCGGGGTTTGTATGGGTGCAGTAGGTAAAATTGCTTAAGCAGTTGCGGAGCGTTTAGATCAGAGGCTTTAACCCATTCATCGCAGCTGGGCGGGAAATAGCGCCAGCGCACTAGATAGTAAAGCACCCCCCTTTGGATTTTAGAGTCCAGAATTTCCTTGACTTCGTGGTGCTTCTGCCCCTTCACCAAGATGGGTTTGGGCTCTGGACCTCGAGGATGCCACCTCGACCCACCCGGATCTCGATGAAGAAGGCTGCAATGAAAAACAGGGTGCACTTTACTAAATAGTTTGGGCAAGTCTAGTTCTACAGTTACTTGGTTGATCACTCTCTTTATTTTAAAAGGTCCCAGGAACTTGTAGGACAATTTCCTGGAGGTCTGGGGCAAAGGCAAGTTCTTGGTCGACAGGAACACCATCTCTTCCACTTTGAAGTCCCAGCTTGGGCTATGCTTTTTGTCAAACTGGTTTTTGTAATCCCTTTTGGCCACCTCTAGATTCTCCTGTATTATTTTCCAAGTTTTTTTCCAGGCGGCCCCACCATTGTTGACTGTCTGTGGGCTTGGAATCGCCTTCCCCTCCTGCCAGCGAAGGGAACGGCTTTTCCTCGTAGCTGTTCACCTCCCAGAAGGGAGTCATTTTGGTGGAGCTGTGAAGGCTGTTGTTATACCCGTACTCGGCAAACGGCAGCAGCTCCACCCAGTTAGACTGTTGAAAATTTATGTAGCACCTTAAGTACTGTTCCAGAAGCCCGTTCACCCGTTCACTCTGCCCGTCCGTCTGCGGGTGGTAGGCAGAACTCAGCCCCTGCTCCATCCCCGCCAATTTGCAAAACTCCCGCCAGAAGTTGGCAACAAACTGTGGCCCATGGTCACTAATGACCTTATTGGGGAACGAGTGGACCCAGACCACGTGCAGGAAGAATAAGTACGCTAGTTCCTTAGCCGTGGGCAGTTTTCGGCATGGGACAAAGTGGGCTTGCTTAGAAAAAGTGTCCACCAAGACTAAGATCACTGTCTGTCCCTGTGAGGGGGGCAGTTCTACAATAAAGTCCATCGACACCACCGACCAGGGCCTCTCGGCTGTTGGACGGAGCTGCAGCTGCTCTGGCACTTTGCCCCCCCTCCTTTTGGCCATGAGGCACTTCGGGCAGGTTTGCACAAAGTCGGAAATGTCTTTTTTCATCTGGGGTTACTAAAACTGCTGGTTCACTAGGTGGAGAGTTTTTACATAACCGAAGTGGCCGGACAGTTTATTCGTGTGGCAGTGCTGCAAAACTTCCAACCGCAGGGTCTTTGGGACATAGAGCCTCCCCTCATAGTACCAGAAGCCTCCCTCTCCTTTTAACAGTCCATCTGGCCGGTCCTCTCCCTCCTTTTTGCTTTCCACTATTAGTCTATTTCCACCCCAAGGGTCTGGCCCCTTGGGGGTCGCTTTTGACCGGGTTTGCACGGCCCCCGCCATCGCCTTGGGGGGTATTAGGGAGTCTATTATTTCCTCTTGTTGGTTCTCATGCTGCGGGAGCCTTGAGAGGGCGTCTGCTAGAAAGTTCCCAGGATGTGCCGCAGGATGAAGTCAAATTTGTCAAAGAAGCCCACCCATCGGATTTGCTTCCCCGTTAGCTTGCGATGCCCCGTGAGCGCTTCCAATTTTTATGATCCATCCAAATTTCGAACGGCACCCACGCCCCCTCCAACCAAGACCGCCAGGTCTTTAAAGCGAATGTCACAGCAAATGCTTCCTTGTCCCACACTGACCAGTTGCGTTGCTCGTGGGAAAATTTTTGGGAGATGTAAGCACATGGCCGCAGTTGGCCCCCCTCGTCTTTCTGCATTAATATGGCTCCTACGGCCACATCGGAGGCGTCACATTGAACCACGAAGGGCTTAAGCTCGTCAGGGTGCACTAGCACTGGTTCGCTCGTGAACAGTCTCTTAAGAGTGTCGAACGCCTTCTGGCACTCCTGGGTCCATACTAACTTGGCGCCCAGCCTCTTGGCGTCTGGCCCCCTCCCCTTTGTCTTTAGGAGGTCGGTGAGGGGTAGGGCCACCTTGGCGAACCCCTGAATGAATGACCTATAGAAATTTGCGAACCTGAGAAATGATTGTAGCTGTCTATGTGTTCTCGGGGGTTCCCAGTCTAGTACTGCCTGTATTTTCGCCGGCTCCATGGCTAAGCCTTTCCCGGACACTCTAAACCCCAGGTAGTCCAGTTCCTCTTTGTGGAACTTGCATTTGGATAACTTGGCATACAGTTTGTTCTGATACAGGGTGGTTAGGACCTTCCGCACGAGCTTCACATGCGAGGCGAGGTCCTTGGAATAAATAATGATGTCATCCAGGTACACCACCACCCCCTTGTACAGGTATTCTCTCAGCACTTCGTTGATAAAGTTCATAAACACCCCTGGGGCCCCCTGTAGTCCGAAGTGCATCACTAGGTACTCGAACTGGCCCATGGAAGTATTGAAAGCTATCTTCCATTCGTCCCCTTCTTTAATTCTTACTCGGAAGTAAGCATCTCGCAGGTCCAGTTTGGTAAAGATGGACCCCTACGAGACAGTGCTTAACAAGTCCTTAATTAGGGGGATCGGGTATGCATTAGACATGGAAATCCTGTTTATCCCACGAAAGTCAGTACAAAGTCTAAGGCTCCCATCCTTCTTCTTTCGGAAGAGCATTGGAGCGGCGTGAGGCGCCATGGCGGGGCGGATGAAACCTCGCTTGAGATTTTTGTCTAGGAACTTCCTTAGTTCCGCCTTCTCCACCCACCCCATGGAGTATAGCTTCGCTTTGGGGAGAGAATTGCCGGGGATTAGTTCGATGGCACAGTCGGTGTCCCGGTGGGGGGGGCAATTAATCGGCCTCAATCTCGCTAAACGCCCCCCGCAGGTCCCGGTACTCACGGGGGATGGTGCGGACCTCTTTGACCGACACACACAGCCTCTCGTTCTTCGGCGGGGCTTTGGGGCCCCACTGCTCCCACCAGAGGTGAAGTCTATGGTTTGCTCCCCCCACTGAATGTCTGGTTGGTGTCTGGCCAGCCACCCTACCCAAGCACCAGATCGAATAAAGAAGATGGGGTGATCACAAAAATTTCCAAGTCCCAGTGATCGTTGATCCCCACAGGGATCCTCTGGGTCTCCTCCACACAGGGCTCGCCCTTCATTACTGTCCCATCCATTTGCTCGAACTGGATCGGGCGTGGGAGGGGCTCTTGGGCCAGCTCTAACATGTCTACCAGTCTGGGGGTGATGATCTCCCTCGTACACCCCGAGTCTATAAGGGCTCTGGCATGCACAAACCTCTTCAGCTTTACATTCAACAAAGTCAATGGGACAAACAAAAGGGAGCCAGATATGCTCACCCTCAGTGGTGCCAATACTTCCACCACCTGCCGCCTGGCACCCATCAGTGCAGGTCATTCCCGTTTCCTGCTGGCTCGGTCTCCCAGGGGTCCTCCCCCAGGTTCTCTAGCATTATAGAATCCTTATCCAGCACCATCGACAGGGCGGTGCTGCTCCGACTCGGTTCCTTAGGCTTGGTTCGTTTCTTGGCCCCCACCGATCCCAGCTTGGGGGTTGAGGGGGGCCCGCGGGGAGAGGGCTCTGGGCAGTTGGTGACCAGGTGATTCGGGTCTCCACACCGGTAGCATTTGCAGGTCGAGGGAGGGGGGTTTGCTGCTCCCCCTCCCCCTTGGGTCTTTTTGGCTTCTGGTTTTGAGCTCAGCTTAGCTTCCCGCCTGGTTCTGCCCCCTTGTTGCTGCTGGTGTTGGAAGGCCACCATCATGTTGGTCTCGACTTCACCCGCCAGTTGTATCCACCCGACCAACGTGGTGGGTCTCGCTTGCCCCAGGGCCCAATCCAGTAGACTGGCATTTAAACCCCGTCGGTACGCTGTTATTTTCATCATCTTGCTCCAACCCCAGATCTTGGCGCAGTGGGTCCGGAATTCCGCAGTGTATTCCCGGATGGTCATTGTCCCCTGCTGCAGGTTCTGGAGCGTGGCGATGGCCCGTGTCTCTTGTAGCGGGTCTTTGTACTGGGATAGCAGGGCTTGGAGGAAGCCCCCCACTGTGTCTAGTTCGGGCCCCCTGGTCACGTACCATCTCTGGGCAGCCCCTTTCATCTTCGACCCCAAGTAGTCGACACGGCTGAACTCGTCTGGGAAAATATCCCCCCAGTAGTGCATGTAGCTGTTCGCTTGAATTATAAAGTATTCCACTCCTTCGGGGTTCCTGTCGAATGTGGCGTCCAGCTCTCGGGATTTCACTTGCCTCCCTGGCCCGGCCAGGACCGCCGGCGCCGCTAAGGCGGCCGAAGCTGCTGGTGCTACTGGGGCGGCTGGAGGTGCTGCGGGCGGCAGCCGAGCTAATCTCCCGACTCCCCCCGTCAGGGTGCGGTCGATCTGCTTCTGGACTTCTTGCAGCATCAGTGTCATATTCTCCTTCATCTCGCGTCTCAGGTCCCGGGCTAGGGTGGATACCTCCCCTCGTAGCGCCTCGATGGGCTCTGGGTCCTTCGGGGAGGGTCCGTCATCCTCATCTTCCGACTCCGATCCCTGCTGCCAGCCGTCGGGGTTGGGGGATTGCTCCCCTTTGTACGTGCCGGTGGTGAGTCGCTGCCACTCCCCGGGTTCCCCTTATGTCCCGGCCTGCTGAGGATGGCCTCGTGCCGGATCGTAGCCTCGTCCATTAGGGTGGTCGAGGTGCGGGGGTACCACGCTCTCAGGGTGATGAAAAGTTCTTGTATGTGCATCATCCCCCCTAGTTTGGCCGGTCTCCTCTCGGTAATGTGCCGCACCAGAGAACTCGGGATGTCAATCGGTTCTGAAGGTTCTCGGTCGCTGGGTGCCTTTTCAGTCATCCACTACAAAGTTACCAGAGCTGATAAACCTTCGTAGGGATCAGTTCCAAAATGTCAGTGAAGGTTCATTGAAGTTTCCAAATGAGCAGACTTGTTATTTGAAACAAAGTTGCATTTATTGTATACTCCAAAGTTACTCCAGCATGATAGGCATTGGAACTGATGGCGAGCAGTTCAAATCATTTGTATTTAACATCTTACATCAAAGCAATAGCCTCTACACCCCAATTCCCAAAACAAAGGCTGCTTTTGCATGTGAGAGTTTCACACGGCCCCCCTTATCTTTTCCGTTGGTGGTTACAATTCCCGGCGGCAATGTCCTTGCTGCCTCTAGGGAGGAGGTGAGAATCTGGCAGACACTCTCTACTTCAAAGCAGGCCCAACAACCTTTGATATTCCTGGGAAGCTATTCTCTACTTTGCCCCCCCCCCCTACTGTCCTACAGCTATATGTTAGTGAGCATCTATAAGCATTGATCAATATGGTTAGTAATCAGCAATTAGCAACAACATCAATAAACAGAGCCTGAAAGGTTGCACTTCTGAGAAGGCTACCTTGGAGGTCCTGGCCTTAAGTCTCCTGCCTAGCAGCCTAAATTGTTCCTCCAGGACCTCACGACTGCATTTCTCCACATCGTTGGTGCCAACATGCACCACGACCACTGGCTCCTCCCCAGCACTATCTACAACACGCGTAATATCCACTACCTTTGCACCAGGCAGGCAAGTCAACATACGGTCAATATGCGGTTTTGCCACCCAGCTGTCTACTTGCCTAAGGACTGAATCACCGACTACTAAGACCCCCCTCTCTCCGTGCCCAGGGATGGTTCCTTGGCGCGAAAGGATACCCGCTCACCAACTGAAGAAGAGGTCCCTTCTGAGGGCGCATTCCCCTTATCCTCAGCATGGTGCCCTGTTCCCTCTTGCCCCTTCACCTCCCTCGTACACCCCGAGTCTATAAGGGCTCTGGCATGCACAAACCTCTTCAGCTTTACATTCAACAAAGTCAATGGGACAAACAAAAGGGAGCCAGATATGCTCACCCTCAGTGGTGCCAATACTTCCACCACCTGCCGCCTGGCACCCATCAGTGCAGGTCATTCCCGTTTCCTGCTGGCTCGGTCTCCCAGGGGTCCTCCCCCAGGTTCTCTAGCATTATAGAATCCTTATCCAGCACCATCGACAGGGCGGTGCTGCTCCGACTCGGTTCCTTAGGCTTGGTTCGTTTCTTGGCCCCCACCGATCCCAGCTTGGGGGTTGAGGGGGGCCCGCGGGGAGAGGGCTCTGGGCAGTTGGTGACCAGGTGATTCGGGTCTCCACACCGGTAGCATTTGCAGGTCGAGGGAGGGGGGTTTGCTGCTCCCCCTCCCCCTTGGGTCTTTTTGGCTTCTGGTTTTGAGCTCAGCTTAGCTTCCCGCCTGGTTCTGCCCCCTTGTTGCTGCTGGTGTTGGAAGGCCACCATCATGTTGGTCTCGACTTCACCCGCCAGTTGTATCCACCCGACCAACGTGGTGGGTCTCGCTTGCCCCAGGGCCCAATCCAGTAGACTGGCATTTAAACCCCGTCGGTACGCTGTTATTTTCATCATCTTGCTCCAACCCCAGATCTTGGCGCAGTGGGTCCGGAATTCCGCAGTGTATTCCCGGATGGTCATTGTCCCCTGCTGCAGGTTCTGGAGCGTGGCGATGGCCCGTGTCTCTTGTAGCGGGTCTTTGTACTGGGATAGCAGGGCTTGGAGGAAGCCCCCCACTGTGTCTAGTTCGGGCCCCCTGGTCACGTACCATCTCTGGGCAGCCCCTTTCATCTTCGACCCCAAGTAGTCGACACGGCTGAACTCGTCTGGGAAAATATCCCCCCAGTAGTGCATGTAGCTGTTCGCTTGAATTATAAAGTATTCCACTCCTTCGGGGTTCCTGTCGAATGTGGCGTCCAGCTCTCGGGATTTCACTTGCCTCCCTGGCCCGGCCAGGACCGCCGGCGCCGCTAAGGCGGCCGAAGCTGCTGGTGCTACTGGGGCGGCTGGAGGTGCTGCGGGCGGCAGCCGAGCTAATCTCCCGACTCCCCCCGTCAGGGTGCGGTCGATCTGCTTCTGGACTTCTTGCAGCATCAGTGTCATATTCTCCTTCATCTCGCGTCTCAGGTCCCGGGCTAGGGTGGATACCTCCCCTCGTAGCGCCTCGATGGGCTCTGGGTCCTTCGGGGAGGGTCCGTCATCCTCATCTTCCGACTCCGATCCCTGCTGCCAGCCGTCGGGGTTGGGGGATTGCTCCCCTTTGTACGTGCCGGTGGTGAGTCGCTGCCACTCCCCGGGTTCCCCTTATGTCCCGGCCTGCTGAGGATGGCCTCGTGCCGGATCGTAGCCTCGTCCATTAGGGTGGTCGAGGTGCGGGGGTACCACGCTCTCAGGGTGATGAAAAGTTCTTGTATGTGCATCATCCCCCCTAGTTTGGCCGGTCTCCTCTCGGTAATGTGCCGCACCAGAGAACTCGGGATGTCAATCGGTTCTGAAGGTTCTCGGTCGCTGGGTGCCTTTTCAGTCATCCACTACAAAGTTACCAGAGCTGATAAACCTTCGTAGGGATCAGTTCCAAAATGTCAGTGAAGGTTCATTGAAGTTTCCAAATGAGCAGACTTGTTATTTGAAACAAAGTTGCATTTATTGTATACTCCAAAGTTACTCCAGCATGATAGGCATTGGAACTGATGGCGAGCAGTTCAAATCATTTGTATTTAACATCTTACATCAAAGCAATAGCCTCTACACCCCAATTCCCAAAACAAAGGCTGCTTTTGCATGTGAGAGTTTCACACGGCCCCCCTTATCTTTTCCGTTGGTGGTTACAATTCCCGGCGGCAATGTCCTTGCTGCCTCTAGGGAGGAGGTGAGAATCTGGCAGACACTCTCTACTTCAAAGCAGGCCCAACAACCTTTGATATTCCTGGGAAGCTATTCTCTACTTTGCCCCCCCCCCCTACTGTCCTACAGCTATATGTTAGTGAGCATCTATAAGCATTGATCAATATGGTTAGTAATCAGCAATTAGCAACAACATCAATAAACAGAGCCTGAAAGGTTGCACTTCTGAGAAGGCTACCTTGGAGGTCCTGGCCTTAAGTCTCCTGCCTAGCAGCCTAAATTGTTCCTCCAGGACCTCACGACTGCATTTCTCCACATCGTTGGTGCCAACATGCACCACGACCACTGGCTCCTCCCCAGCACTATCTACAACACGCGTAATATCCACTACCTTTGCACCAGGCAGGCAAGTCAACATACGGTCAATATGCGGTTTTGCCACCCAGCTGTCTACTTGCCTAAGGACTGAATCACCGACTACTAAGACCCCCCTCTCTCCGTGCCCAGGGATGGTTCCTTGGCGCGAAAGGATACCCGCTCACCAACTGAAGAAGAGGTCCCTTCTGAGGGCGCATTCCCCTTATCCTCAGCATGGTGCCCTGTTCCCTCTTGCCCCTTCACCTCCCTCGTACACCCCGAGTCTATAAGGGCTCTGGCATGCACAAACCTCTTCAGCTTTACATTCAACAAAGTCAATGGGACAAACAAAAGGGAGCCAGATATGCTCACCCTCAGTGGTGCCAATACTTCCACCACCTGCCGCCTGGCACCCATCAGTGCAGGTCATTCCCGTTTCCTGCTGGCTCGGTCTCCCAGGGGTCCTCCCCCAGGTTCTCTAGCATTATAGAATCCTTATCCAGCACCATCGACAGGGCGGTGCTGCTCCGACTCGGTTCCTTAGGCTTGGTTCGTTTCTTGGCCCCCACCGATCCCAGCTTGGGGGTTGAGGGGGGCCCGCGGGGAGAGGGCTCTGGGCAGTTGGTGACCAGGTGATTCGGGTCTCCACACCGGTAGCATTTGCAGGTCGAGGGAGGGGGGTTTGCTGCTCCCCCTCCCCCTTGGGTCTTTTTGGCTTCTGGTTTTGAGCTCAGCTTAGCTTCCCGCCTGGTTCTGCCCCCTTGTTGCTGCTGGTGTTGGAAGGCCACCATCATGTTGGTCTCGACTTCACCCGCCAGTTGTATCCACCCGACCAACGTGGTGGGTCTCGCTTGCCCCAGGGCCCAATCCAGTAGACTGGCATTTAAACCCCGTCGGTACGCTGTTATTTTCATCATCTTGCTCCAACCCCAGATCTTGGCGCAGTGGGTCCGGAATTCCGCAGTGTATTCCCGGATGGTCATTGTCCCCTGCTGCAGGTTCTGGAGCGTGGCGATGGCCCGTGTCTCTTGTAGCGGGTCTTTGTACTGGGATAGCAGGGCTTGGAGGAAGCCCCCCACTGTGTCTAGTTCGGGCCCCCTGGTCACGTACCATCTCTGGGCAGCCCCTTTCATCTTCGACCCCAAGTAGTCGACACGGCTGAACTCGTCTGGGAAAATATCCCCCCAGTAGTGCATGTAGCTGTTCGCTTGAATTATAAAGTATTCCACTCCTTCGGGGTTCCTGTCGAATGTGGCGTCCAGCTCTCGGGATTTCACTTGCCTCCCTGGCCCGGCCAGGACCGCCGGCGCCGCTAAGGCGGCCGAAGCTGCTGGTGCTACTGGGGCGGCTGGAGGTGCTGCGGGCGGCAGCCGAGCTAATCTCCCGACTCCCCCCGTCAGGGTGCGGTCGATCTGCTTCTGGACTTCTTGCAGCATCAGTGTCATATTCTCCTTCATCTCGCGTCTCAGGTCCCGGGCTAGGGTGGATACCTCCCCTCGTAGCGCCTCGATGGGCTCTGGGTCCTTCGGGGAGGGTCCGTCATCCTCATCTTCCGACTCCGATCCCTGCTGCCAGCCGTCGGGGTTGGGGGATTGCTCCCCTTTGTACGTGCCGGTGGTGAGTCGCTGCCACTCCCCGGGTTCCCCTTATGTCCCGGCCTGCTGAGGATGGCCTCGTGCCGGATCGTAGCCTCGTCCATTAGGGTGGTCGAGGTGCGGGGGTACCACGCTCTCAGGGTGATGAAAAGTTCTTGTATGTGCATCATCCCCCCTAGTTTGGCCGGTCTCCTCTCGGTAATGTGCCGCACCAGAGAACTCGGGATGTCAATCGGTTCTGAAGGTTCTCGGTCGCTGGGTGCCTTTTCAGTCATCCACTACAAAGTTACCAGAGCTGATAAACCTTCGTAGGGATCAGTTCCAAAATGTCAGTGAAGGTTCATTGAAGTTTCCAAATGAGCAGACTTGTTATTTGAAACAAAGTTGCATTTATTGTATACTCCAAAGTTACTCCAGCATGATAGGCATTGGAACTGATGGCGAGCAGTTCAAATCATTTGTATTTAACATCTTACATCAAAGCAATAGCCTCTACACCCCAATTCCCAAAACAAAGGCTGCTTTTGCATGTGAGAGTTTCACACGGCCCCCCTTATCTTTTCCGTTGGTGGTTACAATTCCCGGCGGCAATGTCCTTGCTGCCTCTAGGGAGGAGGTGAGAATCTGGCAGACACTCTCTACTTCAAAGCAGGCCCAACAACCTTTGATATTCCTGGGAAGCTATTCTCTACTTTGCCCCCCCCCCCCTACTGTCCTACAGCTATATGTTAGTGAGCATCTATAAGCATTGATCAATATGGTTAGTAATCAGCAATTAGCAACAACATCAATAAACAGAGCCTGAAAGGTTGCACTTCTGAGAAGGCTACCTTGGAGGTCCTGGCCTTAAGTCTCCTGCCTAGCAGCCTAAATTGTTCCTCCAGGACCTCACGACTGCATTTCTCCACATCGTTGGTGCCAACATGCACCACGACCACTGGCTCCTCCCCAGCACTATCTACAACACGCGTAATATCCACTACCTTTGCACCAGGCAGGCAAGTCAACATACGGTCAATATGCGGTTTTGCCACCCAGCTGTCTACTTGCCTAAGGACTGAATCACCGACTACTAAGACCCCCCTCTCTCCGTGCCCAGGGATGGTTCCTTGGCGCGAAAGGATACCCGCTCACCAACTGAAGAAGAGGTCCCTTCTGAGGGCGCATTCCCCTTATCCTCAGCATGGTGCCCTGTTCCCTCTTGCCCCTTCACCTCCCTCGTACACCCCGAGTCTATAAGGGCTCTGGCATGCACAAACCTCTTCAGCTTTACATTCAACAAAGTCAATGGGACAAACAAAAGGGAGCCAGATATGCTCACCCTCAGTGGTGCCAATACTTCCACCACCTGCCGCCTGGCACCCATCAGTGCAGGTCATTCCCGTTTCCTGCTGGCTCGGTCTCCCAGGGGTCCTCCCCCAGGTTCTCTAGCATTATAGAATCCTTATCCAGCACCATCGACAGGGCGGTGCTGCTCCGACTCGGTTCCTTAGGCTTGGTTCGTTTCTTGGCCCCCACCGATCCCAGCTTGGGGGTTGAGGGGGGCCCGCGGGGAGAGGGCTCTGGGCAGTTGGTGACCAGGTGATTCGGGTCTCCACACCGGTAGCATTTGCAGGTCGAGGGAGGGGGGTTTGCTGCTCCCCCTCCCCCTTGGGTCTTTTTGGCTTCTGGTTTTGAGCTCAGCTTAGCTTCCCGCCTGGTTCTGCCCCCTTGTTGCTGCTGGTGTTGGAAGGCCACCATCATGTTGGTCTCGACTTCACCCGCCAGTTGTATCCACCCGACCAACGTGGTGGGTCTCGCTTGCCCCAGGGCCCAATCCAGTAGACTGGCATTTAAACCCCGTTGGTACGCTGTTATTTTCATCATCTTGCTCCAACCCCAGATCTTGGCGCAGTGGGTCCGGAATTCCGCAGTGTATTCCCGGATGGTCATTGTCCCCTGCTGCAGGTTCTGGAGCGTGGCGATGGCCCGTGTCTCTTGTAGCGGGTCTTTGTACTGGGATAGCAGGGCTTGGAGGAAGCCCCCCACTGTGTCTAGTTCGGGCCCCCTGGTCACGTACCATCTCTGGGCAGCCCCTTTCATCTTCGACCCCAAGTAGTCGACACGGCTGAACTCGTCTGGGAAAATATCCCCCCAGTAGTGCATGTAGCTGTTCGCTTGAATTATAAAGTATTCCACTCCTTCGGGGTTCCTGTCGAATGTGGCGTCCAGCTCTCGGGATTTCACTTGCCTCCCTGGCCCGGCCAGGACCGCCGGCGCCGCTAAGGCGGCCGAAGCTGCTGGTGCTACTGGGGCGGCTGGAGGTGCTGCGGGCGGCAGCCGAGCTAATCTCCCGACTCCCCCCGTCAGGGTGCGGTCGATCTGCTTCTGGACTTCTTGCAGCATCAGTGTCATATTCTCCTTCATCTCGCGTCTCAGGTCCCGGGCTAGGGTGGATACCTCCCCTCGTAGCGCCTCGATGGGCTCTGGGTCCTTCGGGGAGGGTCCGTCATCCTCATCTTCCGACTCCGATCCCTGCTGCCAGCCGTCGGGGTTGGGGGATTGCTCCCCTTTGTACGTGCCGGTGGTGAGTCGCTGCCACTCCCCGGGTTCCCCTTATGTCCCGGCCTGCTGAGGATGGCCTCGTGCCGGATCGTAGCCTCGTCCATTAGGGTGGTCGAGGTGCGGGGGTACCACGCTCTCAGGGTGATGAAAAGTTCTTGTATGTGCATCATCCCCCCTAGTTTGGCCGGTCTCCTCTCGGTAATGTGCCGCACCAGAGAACTCGGGATGTCAATCGGTTCTGAAGGTTCTCGGTCGCTGGGTGCCTTTTCAGTCATCCACTACAAAGTTACCAGAGCTGATAAACCTTCGTAGGGATCAGTTCCAAAATGTCAGTGAAGGTTCATTGAAGTTTCCAAATGAGCAGACTTGTTATTTGAAACAAAGTTGCATTTATTGTATACTCCAAAGTTACTCCAGCATGATAGGCATTGGAACTGATGGCGAGCAGTTCAAATCATTTGTATTTAACATCTTACATCAAAGCAATAGCCTCTACACCCCAATTCCCAAAACAAAGGCTGCTTTTGCATGTGAGAGTTTCACACGGCCCCCCTTATCTTTTCCGTTGGTGGTTACAATTCCCGGCGGCAATGTCCTTGCTGCCTCTAGGGAGGAGGTGAGAATCTGGCAGACACTCTCTACTTCAAAGCAGGCCCAACAACCTTTGATATTCCTGGGAAGCTATTCTCTACTTTGCCCCCCCCCCCTACTGTCCTACAGCTATATGTTAGTGAGCATCTATAAGCATTGATCAATATGGTTAGTAATCAGCAATTAGCAATAACATCAATAAACAGAGCCTGAAAGGTTGCACTTCTGAGAAGGCTACCTTGGAGGTCCTGGCCTTAAGTCTCCTGCCTAGCAGCCTAAATTGTTCCTCCAGGACCTCACGACTGCATTTCTCCACATCGTTGGTGCCAACATGCACCACGACCACTGGCTCCTCCCCAGCACTATCTACAACACGCGTAATATCCACTACCTTTGCACCAGGCAGGCAAGTCAACATACGGTCAATATGCGGTTTTGCCACCCAGCTGTCTACTTGCCTAAGGACTGAATCACCAACTACTAAGACCCCCCTCTCTCCGTGCCCAGGGATGGTTCCTTGGCGCGAAAGGATACCCGCTCACCAACTGAAGAAGAGGTCCCTTCTGAGGGCGCATTCCCCTTATCCTCAGCATGGTGCCCTGTTCCCTCTTGCCCCTCATGCTCCCTGGCAGCAATGGGGCTGCCACGTTCAGAGTGGGGCTGATCTAATACGTCCCCGAGAGTCTTCTCCGAGTGCCTAACTGACTGTCTCTGTTTCTCCAGGTCAGTCACCTCGGCCTCAAGGGTATGAACTTGTTCCCTGAGTCCCAGGAGCTCCTTGCATCGAGCACACACCCAAGATTTCTGTCTAGGAACACAAGGAAAATAGGGATCTGGGTTCCTGGTCCTTACACAGCCTCCAGGCTAAGAGCCACAGGCCAAGAGCCCTTTAGCTCTTGCCCTTTGGCTCATGCCAAAGGCTCGCACCTCTTGCAAGGCACAGCTTAATAATGCAAAGAGGGTGGGGCCTCAGTCTGCCCCAGGAACACAGCCACTCCTAATCAATCAGCAACAATCACCTTCAGCCCACTCAAACCAAACAAACAGCAGTTCCCCAGCAACAACAAACTCAGAATTTTCAGCAATCACACAGTCACACAAACTCAGAAATTCTCAGCAACTTCCCCAGCTGTTTAGAAAACCAAACCTCATCCTTATAGCACTTCTTATCTGCTTTCTCTTAGAGCTCTCTGAGTCATGGCAGGTTGTCATGGGATGTTGCAGCTCTCCTAACAGGTGCGGCAATTAGGTAAAGTTTACACTTTCTCAAAATGAAAACCCCCTTACGTTATTTGCATATGTTAATATAATTAAACAAACACTAATGACAACTGCACAATTCATAGAATCATAGAGCTGGAAGGGACCTCTAGGGTCATCTAGTCCAACCCCCTGCACAATGCAGGAAACTCACAAACACCTCCCCCTAATTCACAGGATCTTCATTGCTGTCAGATGGCCATCTAGCCTCTGTTTAAAAACCTCCAAGGAAGGGGAGCCCACCACCTCCCAAGGAAGCCTGTTCCACTGAGGGATCGCTCTAACCGTCAGGAAGTTCTTCCTAATGTTGAGCGGGAAACTCTTTTGATTTAATTTCAACCCATTGGTTCTGATCCTAAGGTACTTTTTTTGCAAACTAATCTGACATTTCTTTAGAATGAACAGATTGCACACAGAAAATTATTTTTTAAAGGTGATGAGATACAGCCATCATTGCCTATAGTGCTGGATACATGAGGTCCAGGTCATCTGGTCAGAAAAACTTTTCAGAGTTGTAGAATGTTCCAGAAACCTAAGCAACCTATTTAATCACAAATATAACGCGATCGGGGGAATGACCTAAAAAAGAGGCTGTCTTGTGTCATAAGTACATTTTGGCTGTTTGTCAACCCCCGTGTGTCACTCCCATTACCATTTTTTGTAGCAGGAACACCTTTGGATATTAGGCCTGATGTAGCCAATCCTCCAAGAGCTTACAGGGCTCTTAGTACAAGCCTACTGTAAGCACCAGGAGGATTGGCTACATCAGGGGGTGTGGCCAGTGTTCCCTAAGCTGTGGAGCCTTTGTGAGCTACTGGCATTCAAGTTGTGAGCTACTTATTTATTTCTCAGATTTATATCCCACCCTCCCCGCCAAAGCAGGCTCAGGGCAGCTAACAACAGTCAAACTAAAACAATAAAACAGTAAATAAACAATTAAAATGTTAACAATTAATTAATACCAATTAAATAATTTTAAAACAGTTTAAAACAATCTTGGTGCTAGTATTGATTTCATTAGTTTTCTCTAGGGCCATTTTTCCTGAGCTGAGACAGAATGTGTGAGCTGGAGGCTAAAGAATTGTGAGCTAGCTCACACTAACTCAGCTTAGAGGGAACATTGGGTGTGGCCTAATGTGCAAAGGAGTTCCTGTTACAAAAAAAGCCCTGGTCACTTCTGTGTCTGGGGCTCACCAGGCTGCTTATCAGTTTCAAGTCTGTTTGTCACTTTCAAGAGGTCTTTTTTTTCTTTGCAGGAATTATTTTGCTTGGATTTGTTGTTCTACTGTGATTCTCCAGTTTGACATTGACCCTGTTGAGCTTGCACTGCTACAGTGGCACTGGGATCTGCTGGGAATTCTGTACATTGCAATTGAATCTTTTGGGCTTGCAAAAGTGCCCCACCCCCCACCAGCTTCTATTGTAGAAATTATTTGGTTTGGCTCCGGTTCTACTGGTCCTGTGCTTCCACAATAGCACTGGGTTCTGCTGGGCTTTTGACCACTGCAATTGGCTTTATTGGGCTTGCAAAAGTCTTCCCATGAGTTTCCACCGCAGAGATGGTCTGGTTTGACATTGATTCTGTTTGACTTGGCACACTAGCTTCTGGTTCTACTAGGATTACTGGGTTCTGCAATGGTTTTGTTGGGCTTGTTGTTGAGTGTTCCATAGAAGGCATTTGACCAGTGATTTTTTTGCTTTCAGGCATGGCTTTTGTCCTGGAAGCAGCTTGGAGATTCCCCTCCCCTCCATAGGAAATAACAGAGGATGATGTCAGGGGACACTCTGTTCTGGGTGCCTTACAATTGTACCCCTTGGTCCAATCGACTTAAAATTGGGCGTTATTTAAAGAACAGGAATTTCTGGAAAGATTCACTAAACTTACACTTGAAACATGGTATGATAGAATTTGGGAAACTTTCATTATATCTCAAATTACTCAAAATGTATTCTTTTTAGGAAACTCTTTACTATCAAAAACCAATTATATGCAATATTATTGGGATCCAGTTATTGATTATCTTAAATCCAACAATGTTCTACCAAATCGATCAGATTATAATATATGGTTGTTTACATGAATGCATTTATTCTATTCCTTATCAGTATTACATAAATGCTTTTATTCTATCCCTTATCTGTATTTTAAATCTGTATTTTAAATACTGATATTAAATACTGATATTAGATTAATCATTAGCTTTTCATTAATTATTCAGGAAACCTAAAATGTATATCTTATAAAGATGAGTCATCAATATACTAATATATAACTTCCTTTGTAACTTTGAATGTTGGTTTATGGATACATATGTTGATCTCACACACCAATTGTTTGTAATGCTTGGAATGAAGCCCCTTATGTTTGTTATGTCAGTTAAATTTTTTAAAAAATCAATAAAATGTAAATGGAAGGGGGGAGAGGAATGAGCAGCTCCACTGCAATTTCAGTGCCTGCACCTTTAAAAACAACCCACCTCCTAGCCATCCAGACATTTTTGCCATAGAGATAAATATGCAATTTTTAGGATCTTGTATAGTTCCTTCTCAGTTAATTTGTGCGCTGAATTGGAGATGCTGAGTGGTAAGAGTGGGGGAGGGTACAGTGACAAGAAGGAGGGGGGATGAGGTAATGGGAAATGGGTCCTCAGGAGTCAGCTCCTCGCCCTCAGGGCTGAATAGGGTCATATGATTCTTATCTTACTACAGATGCTAATTTTCTGTCCCTTCTTGGCTCAACTGTAATCGAGCATCATGCCTTTGCATTCTGACTCCCTTCTATGCAATACCCCTCCCACTTTCTGACAGGGATATAAGGGCTCAGGGATATCCTTTTGTACTTGTATCTGATGAAGGGGGGCTTTAACTCTTGAAAGTTTATACCCTAAAAATCTTGTTACTGTTTGCTACTTGAACCATGAATCTTTATTGGTTCCTTTCTTACATCTATGATTGTTGAGCCCCATGGACAAATAAAAGAACATGACTTCATAAACTTCAGCTTCCAAGCTTCACAGAAGTATATGTTTACTCACTGTTGAAAAGACTAGAAGGCCTTTTATTTTGACATAGGAAGGCAATTTTTACATTATCTATAATTGAGACAGGTTATCATAAACTTGGATTTCTAGTTCAGATTGAATAAGGTTTTCTGATTTATCTTAAGTTAATCAAGAACAATAAATCAGAACAATCATTATCTTGGCTAAAGTTAGCAGATTCTGTAAGTTTACAATCTGATGAGCTAATTGGACCATTTTTGATTGAAATCCATCCTTGTTCCCATCTACCTGATTCAGCAGTTCACTTTTTTGAATGCTTCTCAATAATCAACCTATGTGTTTTGTCCAGTTCATTACAAATTGCCCTCCATATTATTTAGATATTTTCAAGATTTACTGCATGTCACAAGCACATAATTTCTCATTTTACTATTATAATCACTCAGTTCCCCATCCCTTGGCTTTGGTGTGCCTGTAATTAAACCAAGGTGCCTTCTACAGGATGCATTGCACCAAGTGAAAAATGTTAGCTATTTCCACACTTCAGAGACCCAGCTGCTCAGAGCATTAAAATTTTACTTAAAAACATAAATTTATTGTGTTGCGATTACCATAGATTATGTTGTTATAAATGAACTGCACTGTAAATTGCTGTTTTTAATTAAAATACAGGTTATTAGGAAAGGCAAGGGAATAAAACGCGGAGAAGTTGTTTTATGTAATTGCCTGCATACACAATAATACCTGCAGAGGTAGCAAAAGACCAATTTAGTTTAAAAGCCTCTTTAAAGTACAGGTAGAAGCATCCTATTCAAATGGCTTATGTGGACTGAATGCAAATAAATATCCTGACTCTCCCCATGGGGATTAGCAACGCAATAAAATGTGCACTCAGTTACTATAGCAGTAACTCAGTCTTAGTCTCAGTATCATATTTATTTAACATATTTATATGCAGCTTTTCTCCTACAACATGGGATTCAAAGCATTGTACAATTTTTAAAGGGGCACACAATCTAAGATGAGCACTCAAAATCCTAATAAGTCAAAATGTATATTGCTCACACCCCTATTACTATAAAATTGAATAAAATCATGCCAGGAAAAAACACCTGCAAAGACAAAGAGATAAGCTGTGAAAGACAAAAGTAAAGAACAGAAAGGGAAAAATAGAAAAGCTGCCCAAAACAGGCCCAGGTAAGCCTGGAAGGCAGGTTTCAGAACATGGCGCTGGGGAACTGCTGCCCAGCCCTATGGCCTTTCATATTGTCCTCTGTGCTCTTTAACATGTACATGGAACTGCCAGATGAGGTCATCTGGAGATTTGGACTGGGTTGTGTCATCAATATGAGGATGACACTTAGCTCTACTTTGCAATCCTAGCTGATCCCAGGAAGACTGTAGAAGAAGGCGATATTGGATTTATATCCCACCCTCCACTCCGAAGAGTCTCAGAGCAGCTCACAATCTCCTTTACCTTCCTCCCCCACAACAGACACCCTGTGAGGTGGGTGGGGCTGAGAGGGCTCTCACAGCAGCTGCCCTTTCAAGGACAACTTCTGCAACTTCAGCCCGCACACTTAACCACTACACCAAACTGGCTCTCCTGTAGAACCAGTTCCTGGATGCAGTTTTGGAGTAAATGTGGACTAATAAACTGAAGTTTAATCCCAAAATGGAAGTGCTACTGGTGGGGATTTAAGGCATTATCCATTGTCAATTGGGGTTGCACCCCCCTTGAAGGAAGAGGTCCATACTCTGGGGGTGATCTTGGACATACTTCTGGATAAGCAAGTTGCACTCATGGCCAAGAGTGCCTTTTACAAGCAGGGCAATGGCCAGCACTTGGAAGTAGGCCAACTAGACGGCAGCCTAGGGTGTCAGTGATGTCATCAATACCGGGGGTAGAAGAGGGGCGGCAGAGTGAGGTTTGGCCTCGGGCACAGGAAAGTCTAGCACCAGGCCTGAGCAGGGCTGGCACATCCCAGTAGGCCAGGTAGGCAACCACCTAGGGTGCTACCTGGCCTCAGGGGCAGCTGGTGCCCCCCCTCCCCACTAGTGCCCCTTCTCCACTGTGGTCATTTAATGGTGACATTAGAGGTGATACTGAATATTATTGTATTAAGTGACCACCAGTTTTTTAGCAAATTGTCTCTGATAACATAGCTGGTAAAATGTTTTAAAAATGTTTTTCCAGGTGCTTTACTCCAAAGATATCTATGTAAACCATCTGGCAAATCTGCTGTTTCTAATTTTATCAAGCTTTCCTTTTGGTTTTTGATCCAGTCTGAGTTCCAAATTAGGCAAGCTGCTTGATAATACAGTTTAATATTTCGTTGTTCAGTTGCACAGTTGAATCTGATTCTTCACGACCCCATGGAAAACATCACACCAGGCCTTTCTATCTTCCACCACCCTCCTAAATTCGCTCAAATTAATGTCTGTTGCATCAGTAACACTGTTTAACCATCTCTTCCATTGCTGTCCCATTCTTCTTTTACCTTCAATCTTTCCCAGCATCAGGGTCTTCCCCAGTGAGTGCTCCCTTCTCATTTGGTGGCCAAAGTATTTGAGCTTCAGCTTCAGTATCTGACCTTCCAAGGAACAGTCTGGGTTGATTTCCTTTAGGACTGACTGATTTGATCTTCTTGCAGTCCTAGAGACTCTCAAGAGTCTTCTCCAGCACCACAGTTCAAAACATCTATTCTTCAGTGCTCAGCCTTCCTTATGGTCCAACTCCCACAGCCATATATTGCCACTGGGAATACCATTGCTTTGACTATGCAGACTTTTGTCAGCAATGTGATGTCTCTTTTTATTATACTGCCTGGTTCACCATAGCTTTCCTCCCAAGGAGCAGGTTTCATGGCTTTTAATTTCAGTGATCTTGGATCCCAAGAATGTGAAGTCTGTCACTACTTTGATGTCTTCCCCTTCTATTTGCCAAGGAGTGAGGGGCCAGATGCCATGGTCTTAGTTTTTTAAAAAAATTAAATTTACTCAGAAATTAAAACAGTAGTGTGACAAAACCAATAAAGCAGAAAAGGATATTAAATTAAATATAACAGGTATAAAGTACTTTTGGAATTTCTCTGTTCTTTGCCAAATAATTTAAAATAGGAGACCAGGTTCTTTTAAACTTGGTAATAGTTGTTGGTGAAAGCAAGGAATTAAGATTAAAAATTAGTTTGGTTAAAGCATATTGTTCCCAGAGTCTGGAGTGCCAAGCCAAAACCGATGGAGCTGAAGGGGATTTCCATTGAGAAGGGATTGCAAGTTTTGCAGCTGCTAGTAGCTTTTTTGATGTTGAGTTTCAAACCAACTTTTCCCCTCTTCTCTTTCACCTTCAGCAAGAGGCTTTTGAGGTCCTCCTCACTTCCTGCCATTAGAGTGGTATTATCTGCATATCTGAGGTTGTTGATGTTTTTTCCAGCAATTTTAATTCCGGCTTCTGCTTCATCCAGGCTGGCATTTCGCTTAATATATTCTGCATATAAATTAAATAAGCAGGGTGACGATATGCATCCTTGTTGTACTCCTTTTCCTATTCTAAACTCATCAGTTGCTCCATATATGGTTCTAACTCTCCCTTAATTGGGCTAGTTAATTAGGCGTGGGTATTTGAGAGCATGGGATGAAGTACGCTTGCTTAGAGAAGGTGTCCACTACTACCAGAATTACGGTCTTTCCCTGAGAAGGGGGAAGCTCTACTATAAAATCCAATGATGCTACCAACCATGGTCTGGTTGCTGTTTCCAGTGACTGTAATAACCCAGGGGGGGGGGGGGGGTCCGTCCTCTCCTCTTAGCCATTAAGCATATGGGACATGAAGCAATATAGTTAGAAATGTCTCTTTTCATAAATGGCCACCAAAATTGTCTATTCACTAGATGCACGGTTTTGACATATCCAAAGTGCCCAGATAGTTTGCTGTCATGACAAAATTGGAGCACTTTCTTCTGGAGGCTCTCTGGTACATAAAGTTTATTGTTCTTGTACCAGAAGCCCCCCTCCCCTTTCTTTACCCCCTCGGGTACTGCATCTCCCTCTTTTTCCACCTCTTTAATCAGTCTTTCTCTTCTGGTTTTTCACGCTTTGCTTGTGAGCGGGTAGTTACTACTCCCCCCAACTGGTTGGGGGAGATGAGTGAATCGATCACCTCCTCACTTTGGCTATTATGCTGGGGAAGTCGAGATAATTCATCAGCCAGAAAATTCTTAAATCTCGGGATGTGTTTCAATTTGAAATCGATTTTAGCAAAGAATCCCACCCACCGGATCTGCTTCTCAGTTAGCTTCCTGCGACCGGTCAGGGCTTCTAGGTTCTTATAGTCAGTCCATAGCTCAAACAGGACCCTTGCCTCTTCTAACCAAGATCTCCATGTCTTTAACGTGAATGTTACAGTGAATGCTTCCTTGTCCCACACCAACCAATTCATCTTGTCTTGGGAGAACTCTTTAGAGATGTAAGCACACAGTTTTAGGGACCCCCCCTCTCATCTGGTTGCATGAGAATTGCCCCCAGGGAGACATCGCTGGCGTTGCATTGGACCACAAAGGGTTGAATCAGGATGGGTTCAGTGGTGAACAACCTCTTTAACTTGTTGAACGCCTCTTGACAGTTTTCTGTCCAATTTAGTTTTGCTTCACTGAATACCTGTTTTAAGTCTCTGTACTCTTTTGGAATTGATCTCACCTCTTCTATAGTGAGACATAGTTTTTCATTCAAAGAGGGTGTTTCCAGGCCCCACTCCACATTCCATTGAAGCTCGCACCCTCCATCTCTAAAGTCTATGATTTGCTCTCCCTAATTTGTGTTGGATTCATGTTTGGCCAACCATCCCACTCCCAGGACGATGTCAAATGACAACGAAAGGGCCACAATAAAAATTTCCGTGTCCCAGTGGTCTTCTATCCCCACTGGCACCCCTTGGGTTAGCTCCATGCATGGTTCCCCCTTCATTACTGTCCCATCCATATGTTCAAATTGTATGGGATGCTGCAGTGGACTCGTAGGGAGTCCGAGAGCCTCCACTAGTTTGGGTGTGATTATGTCTCTGGTGCATCCAGAATCTAGTAGTGCTCGGGCGTGTATAAAATGTTTTAGTCTAGGGTTCAGTAAAGTCAGTGGGATGAAAAACAAAGTCCCTGTAATTCTCACCCTCAGTGCCACCGTTAGTTCCACGACCTGCTGCTCGGCACTTCTCAGTGCAAGTCGCTCTTTCTTCCCACAGGCTCATCTTCCCAGGCGTCTTCCCCCAATTTGTCAACGATGATGATCTCTTCTGCCCGTGGGGTTGCAGACGCTAAGCTGCCCTTAGCTGGTTCTTTCGCACGTCCCTCCACCTTCTTCGCTTTGGGTGCACTGGTCTTCGGGGTGAGGGAGGGGCCTCCAGGCCGCTCCGAGCAATTGGCCGCCATGTGGTTGGGGTCACCGCACCAAAAGCAGCATCTAGGGGTGGATGGTTTAGCTGTTCTCCCAGGCTGACCTGCTTTCCGCTCTTCTGCTTTTGCCCCCAGCCGAGATTCACGTCCCCCCTTGCTGCTGTTGACGCCACTCTCTTCATGTTGGTTTCCACTTCTCCCGTCAGTTGCACCCATTCTACTAGCGTGGTAGGGCAAGCCTGTTGGAGGGCTCGATCCAGTACGCTGGCATTCAGGCCCCTCTGGAACTGCTCGATCTTCATCTGCTCATTCCACCCTCAAACTTTGGCCGCATTGGCCTGAAAATCAGCTGCATATTCTCTCACGCCTTTGGACCCCTGTTGTAGGTCCCTCAGGGTGGTCAGTGCTCAGGTCTCTTGCAAAGGATCTTCGTACTGTGTCAGTAGTGCTCTTAGGAACACCGCTACCATGTCTAGTTTGGGGCTCCGGGTTTCATACAGGCTTACGTACCATCTTTTGGCAGCCCCCTTCAGCTTGGAGCCTAAGTAATCCACTCTGCTGAATTCATCGGGGAAGGTGTGCCCCCATTAGAACATAAAACTATTAGCTTGTATTGAAAAGTACTCCACCTCTTCTGGGTCTCTGTCGAAAGTGGCATCCAACTTGCGGCCTCGACCGTAATTCCTCAGTGGCGGCAGCAGCAGCGGCTGAGGTTGCTGTGGCAGCTGTGGCAGTGGTTGGGGGGTTGTGGTGGTTGCCCCCCTCTCTGCGCCAGAGGCTGCAGAGCCCGGTCTAAATGCCTTCTCACTTCTTGGGCCATGAATGCATTGTTTGCTCACATTTCTTCTCTTAGACCTCTGATCATTTCTGCCGTCTCTAATCTCATCGTTTGGAGGAAGTCCCATGGGTCGGGTTTTGTTCTTCCTTCTTCTCCTTGTCTGGGATTGGATCGGGGCCTCATTCTTCCCGACCATCTCCACCACTCACCTCCAAGGTGCCTTGGTCGCTGTCGTCCCCCATCCATGTGCATAGGGGGGGCAGCACCAAGATCGCCTCTCTCTGAGCGGGCGCTTCATGCATTAGGCTGGTGGACCTTCTGGAACCACAATCCATTGGGGTTATGAATAGTCGCTGTATGTGCAGCAGCGACCCTCGCCCTGCCGGCCTCCTGGCGTCGAGTATGTGCCACGGAGGTTGTCTCTGGACTGTGTCGGGTCCTTGATCCTCACCAATTGGTCGTTCTGGGTTTTCAGGGGCTTCTCCGTTATCTGGAGCCTTCTCCACCACTGGGGTAGAAAGTTTCCAATTCGGTTACGTCCCCAAGTGAGATTACTCCCAAAATGTCAAGCGCCGATATTTCTCAATAAGCAGTCTTTTGTTTTAAATCAAAGCTGTTTTATTCTTAGAAACTCAGGGGCTATACCAAGGACACAAGCCTTGGGAGTAATGACGTATAAACAGTTGCTATATAGGATATCTTCAAAGGTTACCATACAGATGCATAATTGAGTCACGGGTTCAAAGGTTGCTAAACAACCATCTATTTTATTGCTAAGGAATTTAGGGTATTAGAAACATCTCCCATTCTCACACTATTTTGGAAGCTGATAAGAGTCATCTCTGAACCTGTGAGAGAGGCGACTTGAAAGTACTATCAGCCAGCCTGTATCATAAACATCCTTGGGCCAGATGGATTTATTTCTTGCCCAATGGTTGTAAATAAGGGGGGAGCAGAACAGACCTGATGACCCGCTCTTTGTCTGAAAGAAAATCACATTACAGAAATGAGCGCGTTTGACAATGACACATTTCTTAAGTCACTCTGCCATTACTGAAGCAAAGAGTTTATAATCCACATTTAATAATGATACTAGTCTGTATAATTGTGGTAGCATAGGATCATTTCCTTCTTTATGAATCAGAGTTATATGCACCTTTTGCCAAGTATGCAATATGATTTTCTCTTCACTAATTTGATTCACTTTTTGTAGCAGCAGTATTAGTTCATTCTCCAAGCACTTATAATACATTGCTGATAATCCATCCGGGCCTGGCACTTTGTCATTTTTTCAGTCTCTTTATTGCATCTAACATCTCTTGTATTGTAATATTTTGATTTAGAATATCATTATCCTCTTTAGTAAATTTAGATATGAATGCATCCTTAATATACTTATCTACTCCAGACTTGGTTAAATTTTCTTTCTTACAGAGTTGTGAGAAGAAGGAGGTAAATAGTTTATAGATATCTTTTCCTTGGTAAGAGATTTTATTTAATTTTTTAAAACTCAATTTAATTGATCTTTTTTCTCTTTCTTTTCTTAGACAATATTCTAAATAACACCCTGGTTTATTTGCTTGTTCAAAATATTTCTGTTTTGCAAACTTTAATTTTTTTTCTGGATTTCTTCTGATTCTATCAGGTTTAGCTGACTTTCAATTGCTTGATTTCTTTTTTGTATGTTGATCTTCTAGTGTTTTTCTTTTTTTAATTTTAGTAATTCTTTCTGCTTTTTCTTCCTTTTTCCTAGAGGCTATTGCAATCAAATTACCTCTCATATAGGCTTTACTTGCCTCCCAAATTGATGTTATTGATATTTCTTCTGAAGTGTTTTATTTTATAAACTCAGATAAGTCTTTTTTACATTTCTCAATTATATCCTTTTGATGTAAAATGTCATCATTCAGTCTCCATCTTCTTGTTCCTGTTTTTCCTCCTTGCCATTTTATCCATAATAGATTATAATCTGCAATTTTTTAGGTTGAATATCCACATTTTTAAAAAATCATAGTTAAAGTTTTAGATATCTAGCACATGTCAATTCTTGAATAAGTTTGACGTCTGTCAGAGTAGAAAATAGATTTTGGACTTGGGATTAATGGTTCTCCAAACATCAATCAAATGTAATAGTTCCATATACCGAATGACATTCTTCAGAAGTCTGTCTCCCTTAGTCTTTTTTTATCTTTTTTAGGTTCCAGGATTCTGTTCATATCTCCAAATTTTCCTTGGCATTATATAGGGCATACAGAGATGCCAGTGTAATAATCTTGCCATCTGGAGGTTGAATTTTCAAAAATAAATATTTGCTGTTTGCATCTTTCACTTCTTCTATAATATTAATTCTATTATTTTGTTATATAGATTGCAATCCCCTCTATCAGTGATAGAAATTCCTTGTTTATATGATCAAAGGTGTTTTCTCGATCTAGTTTTATATGTGCAATCTGCTGCTGAATCCCTTCTTCTATTTGTATGACTTTCTGATGCATTTGGTTCTCTGATTGCTGCATCTGAAATGAAAGCGTCTTTTAATGAGTTCAGTTGTATGGCTACAGTGTCTTGGAGCGTCTCTATCTAGTCAGACATTTCTTCTTCTACTTCTTCTTGAGTCTTCTTTTTGGTTCGTATTGACATTTTTGGTCTGTATCTGTGTGTCTCAAAGCTTTTCGTTCACTTAATGACTCAAATTATTAATTTAATTACATTCAGTACAGAAAATACATTTAAAGTGATTAAAATTGAACTGTAACTCTTAACTTTCATTTATTACATAAAACTCAGTACCAAAATATGACTACATATCAATATTTCACAACAGGAAGTTTATATTTCAGCTATTCATTAACCAAGAGCTTGTATCTACTCTGATCTATAGGCGATATTAAAAGAAAAGAAATGAGAAGTGCTAAAAACAGTAAAGTTGGCATAATTAAAATGATAGTTAACTAAAGTATTGAAGATGAATTAGCATATTAATAAAAGTTAGTGTTTATTAGTTATTTATTATGTATGTACCACAGTAGTTATTTGTTAGTAATAACAAATAGCATATTATTTGTTATTTGAATTAGCATATTAATAAAAGTTAGTGTTTATTAGTTATTTATTATGTATGTACCACAGTAGTTATTTGTTAGTAATATTAGTAATGTTATTAATGTTAGTAATGTTAGTAATGTTTATTATGTATGTACCACAGTAGTTATTTGTTAGTAATATTAAAGGAACTGATCCTTGTGTTGTATTTACTGTGTTTTATTCAAGGCTTCAGTCTCATTCTTTCTTATCATCTTCAGAAGGCATCTCTTCTCTTGTATTCAATCCAGAAAATCAGTGTATGGCAGTGAAAAGCAATCCCAAAATCCAGTGTTCAGTAAACCAAAAATATATTCCAAAATGTTTATTAGTTCATTGGTTTCAATGTGGTAGCATATAAATTCTACTGGACAACAATGAAGAGCTCAAGTTGCTGTTTACAGAAATTGGAGACTAGTATATGTCAAGCATCGGTATTTTGAATAATCAAGCAATTGTTTGATACAAAGACTTGTTTTATTGATAATCCAGTACTTGCTCCAAAGTGTGATACCTTGGAAGTGATACAGAGTTTCACATGGTATAAATTCTTAAAGGCTACTTCAAAGGCAATAGAAAAGATAGTTTAAAACCATAACATGCAGATGTGAATTGCAACAGAGGTTCAAAGGGTACTATCAACTACCATTGTATTACAACTTCTCCCGGTTCCCAGACATTCCTGTCTTTCTGATAAGATGTATGGATGGGAACTGGTCAGGGGAGGTGCCTTGCTTCCAGCATCAAGGTTACTTGCATATTCTAAATCTTCTATCAAGAGGTGAGAAAGGAAGGAGAGAAAAAGTGGGGGAAGGGGGAGGCAAGCTTTGAAGTGCAACTATGAGAGAGAAGAACTTTGAGGCAGGGAGGAAATGGCTTCCAAACATACATTTATTCAATACCCAGAAATAGCATGCTTGACAGTATAAACCAGTGTTAACTGGCTACATTCCTCCCTCAGTGTCTGTACTCTCCCCTCGAGAGTGTCAATAGAACAACAACTATATAGAATTGAAAGAAAGTAAAGTATAATTCAATTTATGAATAGGTAGAAAGGCACAGCTCTGATTGTAGTTTCAAACATCTCTCAAGAAAAAGCTGGTTCCTCCCCACTCTCAAAATTAAAAAGCAGGCATTGGAGCAAATAATAATAAATTTCCAGCTGAAGTTCCTTTAGATAAAATGCTCATTAGTTTAAAAATACAGTGTCTAATGCCAAATGCAGTCAAAAAGGTCCAATTCCGCAGGGCCTGCAAGACCATCCTTTTTAGGTCGGCTTTTACAGACTGCTGATTTATGATCACTAAACAAATGGATCCGCCAAAATGACTTTGCCCAGGGATCCTCGCTATCACGTAAACTGACAGAAATAGCGCCAGGAACATCACTGTTACTGTCAAATTATGTCAAATGTGAATTTAGAATTGTTTTTGGATAATGTTGATATTAAAGTCTTGTATATTTATTGTATTGTATATTTTATGGATGTTGTTAGCCGCCCTGAGCCTGCTTAGGCGGGGAGGGTGGGATATAAATAAAATTTTATTATTATTATTATTTATTAAGTTGAGTAGTTGTTATGCTCCAGAAAAGTGAAAGTAAAGCAGTTCATTACGTATAGAGTTCTTTTAAACACACAAATGTGTCCTTTATATATATAAAAATAGAACTGTCCAAGAGTAAGAAAAGGCAAAATTAAAAAATTTAAAGATTGGGGGGAGGAAGAAAGGGGAGGGAAAAACCCCAAAATAATGGCAGCCTCTCTGAATGACAAAAGGTCAGTTTAAACCCACATTACCAGATGTAAATAGTGTCAGACGATGGAACTTCAAAGTAAGCAGGCTTCCATTGGTTACAATGTTAAGACTTTATTTTGATAATCCAAAGGTTCTGAGCATGGATACATTGGAACTGATGCCCTTCCTTTGGAGCATAGACATTTTAACTAGGAGTACATCAAAGGCTTTTCTAAACAAGACTACATTCCCACAGTATGGTGATACATTTCACAAGTTAGGTCCTTCTTATCTCGCTGTGGTTCCCTTTCCCACAGGAACAGCTTCTAGCTGCCCCCGAGGCATTTTATCTTCAAAGGATTGTTTTCTTTTGTTAGTACCAAGGACAGGAACTCACAGCAGGGTTACTAACAACTTTGATATGCAAGGTTTCTATTTTGGGGTTAGTAGCAAATGTTAGAAAATGGAGTCGGTTAGGTCAAGCAGCTCACAGCAGTTTGAACATAGTATCATATCACAGTAGAAAAGCATCATATCATAACAGTAAAGCTTTCCAGTGTCTGACAAATAGATCTAAACAGCTTGGTACTGTTCTGGTTCGCTTCTGTATGGCCTCAGATGAGGGGTGAGATGCAATTTATCTCTCACCAGTGTTATTGGATGCTCCTAGGGAGTTCAGCTCAGCGAGCTTAATGATTAGATTCTGTTAGTGAGCAGCCATTGCCAGAAGTCTCCAGGGAACTCCATTCTAGACAGTAAAGATGAGAGACAGAGATAGGATCCAGCTATTCTAACCACCTAGGATGTGTGCACCCATGGTGTATTTATTTATTCGATTTATATAGCAATGGTGTAAAAGATGCTAATGAGCAGTTGGCTGGAGGTCACCTCAGATCATCTGGCCAGTGGTTGGAGGCAATGGCCCCTCTAAGCTGCAGAGTCTTGTGAGCAAAAATTTTACTTTGTGAGCTACTGGCAATAAAGTTGTGAGCTACTGCATAAATTATTGTGCTCTGGGGTCATCCTTTCTGAGCTAAGACAGAAATGTATGAGCTGGAGGCTAAAAATCTATGAGCTAGCTCATGCTAACTTGGCTTAGAAGGAGCACTGGTTGGAGGCCATGGTTGACTAGAACAGAGCAGGTTGATGGAAGTCCTGTGGTTGGGTGGGTGGGTGACTAGAACAGGTTGCCAACCTCCCATCTCCCTCCTTCCACTCCACCATCTAGAGATGGAGGCTGGAAATAGCCTTCACTTCTCTGGAGAAAAGGAGATATGTTCACTTCGAACTGCTGTGTGTTAGAATATCCGTGATTCTTACTTTCACTTCTGGCAAGGCCTCCGTAAGAGAAAGGTCTGAACTTGTAACATATCAATAAAGCTTCACCTATATTTGCATAGCAGAAGTTTATCTGAGTGTTACTTGGCAAAACCTCACACAGGGGTCCTAACAGGAATAACCTTTAGAGCACATATCCAACTGGTGCTGTATCAGCTGCATTGACTCCAGATTGCAGACCGGATCAAGTTCAAGGTGCTGGTATTGACCTTCAAAGCCCTTAACAGCCAGGGACCAGCACACCTTTAGGACTGCCTGTCCTTGTATGTCCCCCATAGAGGGACCCTCAAGTGATCGACCACACTGGTGGTCCCTGGCCCAAAGACCATTCATCTGGTGTTCCACCCTAGTCCTAGCCAGGTAGAACACCCTTCCAGGAAAGATCAAGGCCCTGTGGGATTTAGTATAATTCTGCAGGGCCTGTGAAACAGAGTTGTTCTGCCAGGCCAGTGATTGAGGGAAGTGTGGGGGCCCTAGCTGATAATGAGTTTGGCCTCCCCCTCTTCTTCCTTTTCCTTCCCGCTGTGTCCCCTCCCCCCCGATTCCCCTTTGCAGTTGTCTGAACATTGCTCCTCCATATGGCATCTGGAATTTTATAGAATTATTGTATTTATATTGTATTTTACTTTGTTTATTGTATTTATTGTAATTATATGCTGGCTTAGAGATTTTAAAATTGTATTTTATGGTTTGATATTTTTTGCTCTGAGCCAGTTTCAGGGAGAGCAGACTATTAAATAAATGTGCTCCTTCTGGGAGGGAGGGGGGAGGGAGGAAGGAAGGAAGGAAGGAAGGAAGGAAGGAAGGAAGGAAGGAAGGAAGGAAGGAAGGAAGGAAGGAAGGAAGGAAGGAAGGAAGGAAGGAAGGAAGGAAGGAAGGAAGTTTCCCTAACCGTGTCAGTCTACACATCAAAGGGACAGATGCAGAAGATTAAACAGGAAGGAAATCCAGTTTGCCTATCTGTCTGTCTCTCTTGTAACCCCTGTCTGGAGGCAGAGCCTAAGAGACAACATCTGGTCCTTCTCTTCCAACAGTAGGGACCATTATCACTCCAGTCTTGGCCTATTTCATTGGCTTCAATTTGTTTCCAGGCACAATTCAAAGTGCTGGTCTTGACTTCCAAAGCCCTATATGGTTTGGGACCAACATACCTGAAAAACAGTCTAATCCTTTATGAACCCATTCTACTAATATGGTCATCTTTGGAGGTCTTGCTTTGAGTGTCCCCACCTTCCAAGATCAGGGTGATGGCAGGAGAGGACCTTCTTCTGCACCAAAAGTCTGTTGCTGTTTTCTGCCAGTGGGTGAAGCTCTTTTTTGTTTTGTTTGGCATTCCCTCAGTGATGACTCTTTTCCAGTGTTTTTCTGTTTGCAAGCATTCTGATGTTTTTATATGTATTCTGTTTTTTAAAACTTGATCAGAATTGTTTTAATGATGTACATTTCAGAGGGGGGTTGTTTTTAATAGATTTATAATATATGTATTAAATTTTGTATGTTTTAAGTTGTTAGCAGTCTTGGCAGGCCACAAAGGCAGAATATAAATTTTGTAACACACTAACTCTCTCTCTCTCGGCTTGACTTTGCGAACGAAGATTTAAGAAAGGTGCAGTAGTCCACGTCTGTTGCAGGCTCGCTGGTGGCTGACAAGACCAATGCAGGACAGGCAGGTCCGGCCACAGTGGCTGCAGGGAAAAGTCTGATTTGGGGTTGGTGCTGTAGCAGTACGATTCTTCCTCGATGAGGAAGTTTCAGGTTGGCAGCCTTCAGTCAGCCGAAGTTAAAACACACTAACTAAATAAACAGTATCTGCCTTTTCCACGCCCAGCATCATCTGTGAGCCAGCATGGTGTATTGTCAAAGAGCAGTGGACTCTGTTACTAGAATTGCTGGGGACTCCTCTTTTTATGGGGAAATTAGCAAAGGTAGACTGTAGGTAGAGCCTAATTTGGGGCAGGTTCTCCACCTAGTATAAGGAAGTAAAGGAAAGGTCCCCTGCGCAAGCACCAGTCGTTTCTGACTCTGGGGTGACGTTGCTTTCACAATGTTTTCATGGCAGACTTTTTACGGAGTGGTTTGCCATTGCCTTGCCTTTTCCCCAGCAAGCTGAGTACTCAGTATTATACTTAGTATAAACCCAGCACCAATTTCAGAAAGAAGACTTTAGATTTAAAATGTTTACTTGGAAAATATGTGTAGCAATACAATCACACTTAAAGCAATCAACATATACACAATCAAGAACTAGGAAAATTAGGGATAAGAAATAAAGATTTTGAGAGATAGTTACAGAGGTGATACTACCTTTCCAGATCTGCAGACGTCCATGAGGGGAAGGACAAGATGCCCAGTATCTTGGGTGTGTGGTTGGATCCAGGAACACACAACACACAGAGCACGGGCAAAGCTGGGTATATTTGTATCCGGAAATGTATCCTGAAGGTATGGCTGGGTGTTGTAAGTGGTTTAAAAATAGTTTGATGGGATTTCCATAGTGTGGTGAGGGTAAGTTGAATGGTTCCCAGGTGCTGGACTCAAAACTGCAATGTTCTCTGTTTGCTAAGAGAATGGAGCCAGGAGATGGGTTTTCCTAGGTGTTGTGAATGGATTCCCAATTTGAAACAAAAGGTGGGAATGGGTTCCTGATGAGTATCAGGAAGAGCCACATAGGATAATGTTTGAGATTAATTTTATCTCAGTAGTCTGGGGGAAGAGGCAGGAAGGAAAGGGGGTTTGTGCAGTGGGTTTTGCACATTAGCATAGGGAAACACAAAAGGTGTTTGGGTGAAGTTTGGAGACATGAGAAGATGATGATGATTATTATTATTATTACCTTTAATTTATACCCCGCCTTCTCAGCAAGCGGACTCAGGGAGGCTAACAATCAATTCAAAATTTCATACAATAAATACAATTTAATGATCAAACTTCAAACAATAAACATTATTAAAACATTTTAAAACCATTTTTTGGTGCTGTTAAATAACTACCTAGGCGGGATTGTCCTTTACTAACAGTTAAACCTGTAGTACTTCCAATATCTCAGTAGTAGGTGGAAGTCCTCTTCCGGTTTAGGTGCCAAAGGCCTGTCGGAATAACTCAGTTTTGCAGGCCCTGCGGAATTGAGAGAGGTCCCACAGGGCCTTTATGGCCTCCAGGAGTGCATTCCATATTTCAGATGCTGCCACTGAGAAGGCCCTAGACCATGTAGAGCACAGCCTGGTCTCCTTTGGTCCAGGGATGGATTGTAGATGTTGCATCCCTGAACGCAGTGCTCTCTGGGTAACATGTGGAGAAAGGCGGTCCCAAAGATAGATAGGTCCCCGATCATATAGGGCTTTAAAGGTCAATACCAACAACTTGAAACGGACTTGGAACACAATAGGTAACCAGTGCAGTTCATTCAGCACCAGCTGAATGTGCTCCCATCGAGGGAGCCTCATTAACAGCCGCACTGCTGCATTCTGCACTAGCTGCAGTTTCTGAGTCAGGGTCAAGGGTAGTCCCATGTAGACAGCATTACAGTGATCAAGGTGACCATGGCATGGATTACCATTGCTAGGTCATCATGTTCCAGGAAAGGGGCCAGCTCTGTGCACATGCTGTTAGCCAGCTATAGAAATGCAGTATCCTGTACCTGGTAGAGCCCAAGGTCCTTGACATTCCATCGCAGGGGGGGGGGGAGGGGAGCTTGGAACTAACCTTGCGGGTTCCTGTTTTGCAGCCTTAGACAGAAACCCTTTTTTGAGAGCCTTGGATGGTTTTTTGGCCCAAGCAGAAAATGTTCTCACTTGGCATATTTTTGAAGGATCTCTGGTTCAGGTAAAACATGGGGACCCATTGTGCATCGGGGTGCTTCCATAAATAAGGCAGCGCTTCTTGGCAACATCTAATCTATGTTTGTTTGTTTATGTCAACTCCTTGCATCTACAGCAGCTTCTCAGAACCCATAATTCTCCCTAAATGTCCATCTCTTAAATTGCCCATCCCATTGAAGCTTTGGAGGGCAGAGTATGATACAGCATGTAGACTGCTGAATATTAATATGGACACCAAATATTAATAGGTAGCCACTATAAATACTCACTAGCCCCGTGGCGCAGAGTGGTAAAGCTGCAGTACTGCAGTCAGAGCCCTCTGCTCATGACCTGAGTTCGATCCCAGCAGAAGGTGGTTCAGGTAGCCGGCTCGAGGTTGACTCAGCCTTCCATCCTTCCGAGGTCAGTAAAATGAGTACCCAGCTTGCTGGGGGGGGGGGAGTATAGATGACTGGGGAAGGCAATGGCAAACCCTGCCATGAAAAAAGTCTGCCGTGAAAATGTTGTGAAAGCAACGTCACCTCAAAGTCAGAAACAACTGGTGCTTGGTCCTTTTACTTTTTTATATAAATACTCAGGGATGAGCAATTATCTAGTTTATACCTTGCCAGACCTTCCTTGTTTCTTACATTCACTTCTGTCTCTACCGTGTCAGTATAATCCTGTAAAGATCAGGCCAAGAGCCTTTGGAATGCTATGGCAGTAGTTTCAAAAGTATGACTTTGACTTGGATAGTATTAGCTTCTGAGACCAGGGTTTGGCTTACAAACACTCACATCCTGATTTGCTTTGGCTTTGCTCTGTAACCAGTAGTGAATGCAGCTTGTACAGAGCAACAAGCAGAATTAAGCCAGGATGTCTACATACACACATTACATGAAATCCTAGATACAGCCTGAATATGGTTAATATCCCAATTTTGGACCATATGTTCAGCTCTTGGTCTGTTAAGTACTCATGGACTATCAGATATGCATTGCAAGTCCGATGCTGGGAGAAACTTAAGTCAGGCACACAGAGGTCTATATATTTTGTCTTAGCCTCATCCATTTGATGCCAGTCTAATTCCTTCATTCTTAATCCCCAATGGCAATGAAACCTAAATACTTTGAGATGGATCATAAAACTTCCAATGAGATCACCAAACTGATCTTCATGCTGTCCAAGTTGGCTTTGTTTTGCAGCCCCTGAAATGCTACCCTCAAGGCTCAGCAGACACTTGGGAACAGGGAAGGAGATAGTGCAGGGAGCTGCATCTTGAAGGGGCAACTGGTGGACCCTCTCCTTGGGTCAGTCCAGAACATAAGAACATAAGAGAAGCCCTGTTGGATCAGGCCAGTGGCCCCTCCAGTCCAACACTCTGTGTCACGCATAAGAACATAAGAGACGCCATGTTGGATCAGGCCAGTGGCCCATCCAGTCCAACACTCTGTGTCACATAAGAACATAAGAGAAGCCCTGTTGGGTCAGGCCAGTGGCCCCTCCAGTCCAACACTCTGTGTCACATAAGAACATAAGAGAAGCCATGTTGGATCAGGCCAGTGGCCCATCCAGTCAACACTCTATGTCACAGAAGAACATAAGAGAAGCCCTGTTGGATCAGGCCAGTGGCCCCTCCAGTCCAACACTCTGTGTCACATAAGAACATAAGAGAAGCCATGTTGGATCAGGCCAATGGCCCCTCCAGTCCAACACTCTGTGTCACATAAGGACATAAGAGAAGCCATGTTGGATCAGGCCAACGGCCCATCCAGTCCAACACTCGGTGTCACACAGTGGCCAAAAATTTATACATATATATATACATATATATACACACTGTGGCTAATAGCCACTGATGGGCCTGTTAGATAAAACTGATGGGTTTTATCTAAACCCCTCTTGAAGGTGGCTATACTTGTGGCCGCCACCACCTCCTGTGGCAGTGAATTCCACATGTTAAGCACCCTTTGGGTGAAGAAGGGCATCTTTCAGTGCAACCCATTGTAAATGTTTTTGCTCAAATCCATTTGTGTGGACTTTGTCTTTCATAGTCCTTTCCTCTGTTATTATTTCTGCCTCTTCTTCCCTGTCTCTTCTCCCTCTCCTGAACCATAGATTGTCAATTGTTTGTAGCAGCTACCTATCCTTTTCTTTTGCTTACTAAAGTTTGCTAAGCATCTTATATGGTGATAGTGCTGAATCCTAGGATCGTGTCAACATGAAAGCCAGCATGTGGATCCCTCTGGCTTGGCACAGAGCCCAATCAAATCCATGTCAGTAGGCTTCCTAGATTGGTAGCCCTTGCTACCACTCTTTACTCCATTAGGAGAAAAATGGAGAGTGGGAAACATCATATTATTATTATTAGTTTATCATATTATTATTATGGCAATATGACAGCACCCAGAAGTAATGTCATGGTGCTCTAGAAATATCTATAGTTTTTACCATAGAGATCAGAGAATTCCTAGAGCATTGTGATGTCATTTTTGCAACATCACTTGCCTGCCATTTTTGCTTCCACTGGATTAAAGAAACTGGCTGGCAGCCCCACGCATCCTGAATTATAAGCATTTGACAGTACCTCTGTACTGTTGGATAACTTTTGTATGTATTTGTCTGGTCACTGTATTTTTTAAAACTCTGTGCCATCACTGCTAAATATCCTATCAACCAGTTGAGTATTCTGGGCAGAGTAATTCTGAATGCATAAATTGCATCCCAGAATCCCATTCAACTCATGGATGATTTCAGGATGACTCCTCCCCTTCTTTCAGACACCTCTGGAGAACCTCACTTTGGAAAGATGACTTTCTCATGTGACAGTCAGTTGTAAATGGCTCCCTCTCTGGTTAGCTTTAGGTCTGTTTTAGTACCTATTGTGAGCTCCATGGCAGATACTAATAGATGCAGCTGCATTCCATTTCTCAAGTCTGTTTTAAATTAATAGGCGTTTCCCTTCTGGTATTTTTGATTCACAAAAGAGACTTCTATGCATATTAATTTAATGTTAAATTGATGGATCAAATTATACTGAGCTTGGAATCAATTCCACACCTAGTAGGATAGACCAAATCCCATTGTAGGGATGCAGCACAGAAAATGCATTTAGAGGCACTGATAAGTCCAGATCCATTATATTTCATTTTCAACAAAGAGGGAGAGAAGGCCCTTTGGAAATGCTCTATCAGCTATTAAACAGAGACATGGCATGCCTGGGGAGATTGATGATGAGCAGAGCCACTCTTGGGATGACTCTCCTTGGACTGATGAGGCCCTGCAACTGCCTCTTCATGTCTTTGTCAATGTTCACTGGCAACTGTGTGCCCAGATGATGCTACTCTGGTTCTCTCCTGCTGCTGCTGCAGTCAGCATTCAAGTAGAAAATTCCAGTGTTGCATCTTGGTGTCCAAACCATCTGTCCAACTCTAATCCATACATGGAAATTTTAATTTTTTTTTCACTTGGATAAGAGATCTTCTGCCTTGGTGCGTTGGGCCACAGTTGAACGGGTGCAGAATTTACTCTTAGATTCACAGCTAGGAAGAGAAGCAGCTGAGAGTGCAGCCAGGCAGCCAGTGCAACAAATCAGTACTTTCTGTGATCCCCCCCCCCCCCGATTACTTTCTTGAAAGAATGGAAAGTACCTTTGAAGAAAGAGCTGTTAAATGAAGTAGGTCATGTTTGATGATAAAAATGTATTCTATAGCAGCTTTAGTGTTTTTGTTTTGTCCTAGTCTTGTGTTTGTTATGGATTAGCACATTTTTCTTATTTCAAAATCAGTTGATCAGGGATATAAACTGCAGACACCTGTTACCCTTTAAAGCTGAATGGAGATGATACATGACTTTATTGCGTCTGTTTGGACTATATGTCTACAGCAAAGGTGCACAAACTGATTAAAGTGTAAATATAGGTTTATTTAAGAACTAATATACTTGATAGTATAACTACAGCACTAGCAGAGAGGTGGGGGGAGAGGAGGAGGAGAACATATAAGGAGGGTATGAAGTTCCAACCTAGGATCAGCATAGGGGTAGTACATAAACACCTAGTTTCTTTAAATGAAACTAAGTCCTCAGGGCCAAATGAATTGCATCCAAGGGTTCTAAAAGAGCTTGCGGATGCAATTTCCGAGCCTCTGGCTATTATTTTTGAGAATGCTTGGAGAGGTGAGGTGCCGGAAGATTGGAGGTGGGCAAATGTTGTCCGCATCTTCAAGAAGGGGAAAAAAGATGATCCGGATAACTACCGACCCATCAGCTTGACGTCTATACCTGGAAAAGTTTTAGAACAAATCATCAGTCGGTCCTGGAATATTTAGAAAGAATGGATGTGATTACTAAGAGCCAGCATGGTTTTCTCAAGAACAAGTCATGTCAGACTAACCTGATCTCTTTTTTTGAGAAAGTGACTACCTTGCTGGACTGGGGGAATAATAATAATAATAATAATAATAAATTTTATTTCTACCCCGCCCTCCCCGCAAAGCGGCTCAGGGCGGCTAACAGTGAATAGTATATTAACATAAATAGTAAAACATTAGATTAACATTTAAAATTAAAAATATAAAAACCCGTTAATTCAGTTAAAACACTTAATTTACATTACATTATATATATATATCTGGCAGTAATGGCTGTTCTGGCGCTGATGCTGCCAGTTTAAATGGTGTTAAAGATGGCGGTTCTTCATTCATTGCAACTCAGCAGTCCGTATCACTATAGGCGCATCTAAAAAGGGCAGTCTTGCAGGCCCTGCGGAACTGGTCGAGGTTCCGCAGGGCCCGCACCTCCTCCGGGAGCTGGTTCCACAGTGCAGGTGCCGCAACTGAAAAGGCTCGCACCCTGGTGCTTTGGAGCCTGGCCTCTCTCGGCCCAGGGATGGTCATTTTGTTTTTACTTGCTGACCTCAGTGCCCTCTGGGGTTCATACGGGGAGAGACGGTCCCTTAGGTAGGCAGGTCCTCGGCCATATAGGGCTTTAAAGGTAATAACCAACACTTTGTACTGGACTCGGTAGATAACCGGCAGCCAGTGCAGTCCGCGCAGCCCCGGCTGTATGTGCTCCCATTTCGGGAGCCCCAGTAGCAGCCTGGCCGCCGCATTCTGCACTAGCTGCAGCTTCCGAGTCCGGCACAGAGGTAGCCCCAAGTAGAGGGCATTACAGTAGTCCAATCTTGAGGTGACCGTTGCATGGATCACTGTTGCGAGGTCGCGGCGTTCCAGGAAGGGGGCCAACTGCCTTGCCCGCTTCAGATGAAAGAATGCTGACTTGGCAGTGGCTGCTATCTGGGCCTCCATTGATAATGAAGGCTCCAGTAAAACACCCAAACTCTTTACCTGGCGCACTGGTTCCAATGGTGCGCCGTCGAAGGTTGGGAGAGCTATTTCCCCTCCCTGGGCGCCGCGACCCACGCAAAGGACCTCTGTCTTCGCTGGGTTCAACTTCAACCCACTCGATGCTGTAGACATCATTTATCTTGATTTCAGTAAGGCTTTTGATAAAGTTCCACATACTATCCTTGTTGACAAGTTGGTAAAATATGATTTGGATCCTGTTACCATTAGGTGGATCTGTAACAGGTTGACAGATCTCACCCAAAGAGTGCTTATGAATGGTTCCTCATCCTCTTGGAGATGAGTGACAAGTGGAGTACCTCAAGGATCTGTCCTGGGACCTGTATTGTTCAACATCTTTATAAATGATTTGGATGAAGGAATAGAGGGAATGCTTATTAAATTTGCAGATGCTACTAAATTGGGAGGGGTTGCAAACACAGAAGAAGACAGAAACAGGATACAGGATGACCTTGACAGGTTGGAAAACTGGGTTAAAATAAAAAAAATGAATTTTAACATGGATAAATGTAAAGTTCTGCATTTAGGCAGGAAAAATCCAATGCATGGTTATAGGATGGGGGAGACTTGTCTTAGCAGTAGTAAGTGCGAAAAGGATCTGGTGGTCTTAGTGGATCATATGCTGAACATGAGTCAACAGTGTGATGTGGTGGCTAAAAAGGCAAATGCAATTTTGGGCTGTATCAACAGAAGTCTAGTGTCCCGATCACGTGATGTGATGGTATCACTTTACTCTGCTCTGGTAAGATCTCGCCTGGAGTATTGTGTTCAGTTTTGGGCACCACATTTTAAGAAGGTATAGACAAGCTGGAACGGGTCCAGAGGAGGGTGACGAAGATGGTGAGGGGTCTGGAGACCAAGTCCTATGAGGAAAGGTTGAAGGAGCTGGGGATGTTTAGCCTGGAGAAGAGGCGGCTGAGAGGTGATATGATCACCATCTTCATCTACTTGAAGGCCTGTCATATAGAGGATGGTGTGGAATTGTTTTCTGTGGCCCTGGAAGGTAGGACCAGAACCAATGCATTGAAATTAAATCAAAAGAGTTTCCGGCTCAACATTAGGAAGAACTTCCTGACCGTCAGAGCAATTCCACAGTGGAACAGGCTTCCTCAGGAGGTGGTGGGCTCTCCTTCCTTGGAGGTTTTTAAACAGAGGCTAGATGGCCATCTGACAGCATTGAAGATCCTCTGAATTTAGGGGGAAGTGTTTGTGTTTCCTGCATTGTGCAGAGGGTTGGACTAGATGACCCTAGAGGTCTCTTCCAACTCTATGATTCTATGAGAAGAAGAAGAAGACCACCCCCAAGGTCACATCAAGCAGGTATATGTGGAGGAGTGGAGACTCAAACCCAGTTCTCTCAGGTAAGAGTCCATGCACTTAACCGGTACACCAAACTGGCTCTCAGAGAGAGAGACAGACAGACAGACACACACACACACACTAAGTGTGGAACTTCCAAGAAGAAAGAGGATGGCTGTTTTTACACTCAGGGTTGATTCTGATTTTATGAGTATTGACTCTGCCTGCAGAAAACTTCTGTTCAAAAGTATTCTTATAAAGTGAGAAGCAATCCGGCGTGAAACCACTTTCAGTGCCAATTCAAGAAAATGAGTGTATATGACTCATATGTAAAGCAGGGCAGAAGTGATGGCAGAATGCAATGTAGATTAACATTTTAAAGGCGCACCGAGAGAGGATCTTCTGTCAAGTGTAGAAACAGCTGATATTGCCCCAACAGTAGCAATCTAGAGACATAAAAGGAGAGAAGGTGCTGTCCTCACTATCCTAAATGACTTCTTGCCACAGGGGAGTGCAGCTATCATATACCGTTGACCAAAGAACTGTACACTCCTTCTATCTGGAATGGTCATCCTCTTCTGAGCGCTCATCTTCAGGAGGGACGCACATGGAGCAGTGAAGGAGGTTGAGGACACCCACCTAGCCAGCCAGATCAGCTGAATCAACCCTGGGGTGACAGAAGTCGCAGCCAGATCACCTTCACATTCTGCCCTCCACAGGGTTGTCTTCTCTTCTTTGTACACCAGACATTTTTTCCCAACATACCAATACAATACAAGGATTTATAAATATAGTACAATGATGTTTCAATACAAGGGTGTTCTGTTAAATATGAGGATGTTCTCCTAATAAACATTACATGAATTGTGATCTTGGCTTTTTGGATTGTCCTTAGGAGTGCATCATTCTATGTATCTTTTGTGCTTTGATACTCAATGTGCTGGATACTGGTTAGTTGTTTTAATTGTTTTGGTGATATAGGTTGTTTTATTTTATCTACCTTGAGTATGACATTTGAGGAGAAAGGCAGGCTTACAGTAAAAGAGAGAGACAGAGAGAGAGCATATGCATATATGCACTGGACACCTGCCTTATGCATACACACACACATATACACACACACTGAACATTTCAGTAGTTATTGAACTTTTCTCAGTGTTTGCTGTGTGCCCAACAGATGGAACTGGGTGCTATCCAGGTTCCATGATGGGAGCTTTGCCTCCGACTTCAGTAGATGACAGAGACAGACCTTATGGCAACCTTCCTCACAGTATCCCTGTGCAGGTCTGTAGTGCGTGATCACAGTAATTGCTTACTGTGCTTTGTATGAATAGTTCAAAAGTACAATTATTCTGTTATTTGACAGGAGAACACAACAATACAGTCTCCATTTCCCTGAAAAATGTTTCTAGACCATTAATCACATTTTGTTATTCTGTGACCAATGGTCCTCATTGCAAGAACTTGGGATTTCCCTCCATTTTGAGCAAGCACCAACTTGCCATTGGATGTCAGTTTTCCTCTTGTCAGACATTAGTCCTGCAATTACATAATCTGTGGCCAAATTCTTGTCTATTAGAATTTTTTTGAGACACTCTCCTGTTTATTAATGTGACAATATTGCTATTTTAATAGTGATATAATTTTTGAAGAAGGATTTATTTTAAACCCCATCCTTCACTACCATGGAGGAGTCTTGGAGTAGCTTACAATTACCTTCCCTTCCTCTCCTCACAACTAGGGGTGTGCGCTAAATATATATCAAACTGATTACATACCTGAAAAATACCTGAGGCACGCCTCAGCAATGGAAGAAAAGGTGTTTAAGGAGAATGCAGTTTCTTCAATTGCATTCCCTTCAGTCACTGAGGCCTGCTACCACTGCAGCACAACTCAGGGAGGGGAGGGAAGGTATGGAACCAAATTCAGCAATATTGATTATTTTCCGAATCCCAGTATCATACCAATATTGAGATATGGGAATATCGGTATATACTGAAAATTTAGGGATTTGGTATACCTGAATCTGAAAAGTACTGATTTTGTGTGTGCACCCCTACCCACAACAGACACCCTGAGAGGTAGGTGGAGCTGAGAGAGCTCTGAGAGAACTGTGGTTGACCCAAAGGCACCCAGCTGGCTTCATGTGGAGGAGGAGGTGGGGAATGAAACCCAGTTCTCTAGATTAGAGTCCTGCCACTCTTAACCACAACATCAAATTGGCTCTCATTCTGTAATTGTTATTAATATATGTTCTGTGATCTTATTGTATGTTTTGTCGCACCATTAGGGCTGGATTGAGTCTCAGTCATCTGCTCATGCTAACCAAGTACTGTTTCAATTTCTATATGAATTAGATTCTATAGTTGAAACGTTGGTTCTGTTTCCCTGGAGGCTTTAGGACATTTTGAGTGATGATGTGACCTTCAGATAACAACTGTCTTTTAGCCTCACATGACTGTTGCATTTTGGAATGTTTATATACTATCAAATTCTAAATAGATATATACTATCTATATAATAATTCTAAATAGAGTATACTAAAAGGTAAAGGTGCAAGCGCCAGTCATTTCCGACTCCAGGGTGACATCGTATCATGACGTTTTCACGGCAGACTTTTTTACGGGGTGGTTTGCCATTGTCTTTCCCAAGAGTATACTATCAAATTCTAAATATATATCAAAGCCCAGCTTCCTGAGACTGTCTTAGTTAACTTGACTCTCTGAGTCAACTAGCTCAACCCAGCTTTCCCAGACCCTCATGGTTCCAGAGAGATAGAGAGAAAGGGTGGAGCTCTGTTGTGTACATGTGTATATGTCAGATGCTCGTCACAGAGAAGACTGACAGTTACATGGGCTCCTATGAATGGAAAAAAGTATTTCATGTGTGACTATATTCTTGTTCCTTGTTGTTCTGGCCAACCATGATGTAGTATGGGACCTGACAAAATAACCAGGATATATCCTTTTATAAAATTACTGTGCACAATGTTTAAGTATTGAATTTTGATTAATGATGTATGAATCTTAAATGTTTAAATGTTTTGGGATTCTCTCCCTGCCCTAATAAACACAATGGGAATGGGATTGCATGCAAATGTTCCTGCACTCCTCATTTCCCCAACATGGCTCAAGAGCTCCAGTGGAAGGAGCTTATTCTTGATAAAGAGAAGTAAAATGTTTCTGTTTATTCCCCAAAGAAGTAACATTGAAACGTTCTTTACAAATGTAAGACACTGCAGTTGCATACCTGAACACACTTACTTGGGAATACTGAAATCAATAGGATGGACTTTTTAGAGACCAGGCAAGAGTGAGTTCCTAGGCTGAGATTCTAAACACACTTATCAAGAAGGAAGTTCCACTGAATAGGATCTCCTCTATATATGTTTGCAGAGGACTGGACTGGAGGTGCCAAGGAAGAAGAATTCTTTCATCTGGCAGTCTTTTAAAAAACACTTTTAAAAGTGTACCTAAAACAGTCAAAAGTTGTTGTTGTTTTTTTTGGGGGGGGGGGGATGTTTCTGCTGCCCTTCCTTAGGAAGTTTTCAATATTTTACTATTTTCAGCATAGAGCAGAATTCTGTCTCCGCAGCATAATCTGGTAGGAAGTCCTTCAGTTTGCAGGATGTGTGAAACGGAACTGTTCAGAAGACATGTTTATAAAGGGGAACATGCATGTGGTAAAACAGAGTTCTGCAGAAGGCTGTAGGCTTAATTGTCTTGCGAAAAACTTTAGGCAGTTTCTTTTTTCCCCTCTCCCTTTGTACTGCATCTCTCATTGGATATATTATTCTGTCTTTATTTCATTGTTCTGTCACAGGATAGGCCAGTTTTACTGTATTCCCCATTGTATGTATGATACAAGTCTTGCATCATTCTATTGTCCTGCAGTTCACCTTCAATGACAGCAAGAAAGGCAGTGCGACATCAAGCCATATTGAAATGACTGGGATCAAAGTTTAAGGAAGTGGGAGCAGCCTGGGAAACCAGTAGTTTTAGCACTGCTGAAACCAAGCAGGTATAAACCTGATCCATAATGTAGGAGCAAGATAAAGCTCTTTTTGAAAAAAGAAAAAAAGGGGGGGCAGGATACAGTCTTCATAAATGTATTCTTATATCACTCCTGCTGAATTCAGTGGGCCTGATTGTGCCCAATCTGGATTGAGTTTCTGTGAATGCATTCAAGACACAGCGATGCCTTCTCTGCTCCCCACTTGCTGTGCCCTCAGCAGCATGGCAATCAATTCTCAAAGCAACAGCACCACCTTTTGTTTACTGAGAACAGTGCAGGATTGTCAGCATGATGGGGGGAAGGCAAAAATGAGCCTAGTTAGAACTACGTGTACCACTGTCACAGGTGAACCTTTTTAAAAATGGAATAGGCATTTATTTTCATTGAGATCCCAAGATGCTTCAGAAACTGATGCTGTTACATATTCCTTGCTTCTCAGAGAAGTTCTACAGACTAGTGTCAAAAATGCCCTTCAAATCTCTGCATGGGACAAATAATTCAGGCACAAGAGGATAAGAGTGCTCCAGGATCAGGCCAGTGGTCCACCTAGTCCTGTCTTCATAGTGACTAACTAGTGACTAGTGACAGGGCATAGGGCTTCAGTTTACCAGATGTTGCCTCCTGACATTAGTATTCAGAGGTTTATTGCTTTGAGAGCCAGTTTGGTGTAGTGGTTAAGTGTGCGGACTCTTATCTGGGAGAACCGGGTTTGATTCCCCACTCCTCCACTCTAACAGGTACCCCAACTTCGGATTCTCTCTTTAATAACAGTTTCTACCAACTTTCTCAGTATTGAAGTCAGACTGATGACTCAGCTATGCAGCTCTAGCAGGATGAAAACTGAACAGTCCCCTCCATTTATGCTTCTTTTGATTCTTAAGACGTTGTTTTGGGCCTGAACCAGTCTCTTTCTTACAGTGAGTGCCCTGTGAGCCAAGCCTCCGAAGTTGGGGTACCTGTTAGAGTTCTGAAATGGGAGAGGTCAGCCACATAGTACAGACTTTGTTCTCCTCCTTGGGTGTCAGTATAAAGTGCTGTGCCCTCTCTGTCCATCACCCACCACCAAAGTCCACATGGCAGGGAACTCTGAGACAGAGTCCTGTGCTGTGCACCATAACTACTGAGCTGTACGAGGTCCTCACAGAAGTTTTTGTAGGATTGAGGGGGCTGTGATTGGGTGCTGGGGAGGGAAGGGATTGGTTGAGCCTGCAGTCAGTATCCTGAGTTCTTCCAAGACTAATGGGTGGGGATTCAGCAGCAAGGGAAGACTTTTTCATGACCCATGAGTTCCTATGAACTACGCCATGTTTTTTGTAGTTGTAAATTTCCTCACCTTGCAGGGGGATTCCCAGGCTGAAAGGACAAAGGGAGCTGACTAACTCAGGCCATGCCCCCACTACCCACAATCATGCCAGTGCAAGGGCCTACATTTCCATTGTGCTGACAGCTAGCCCTTGTGCCCCACCGCTGACACCCATAATGGGATGCAGCTGTGGCTTTTCACTGTCAAACGTGCCAGTTACTCTGATGTATCTGGATTGATGATTATGTAGATGGAACTTATACTCGCATGGGGGTAGGTTGCCTTCCAGAGCACTTTTGGTTTCCCTCACCTCAGGATTGCTCTGTTAAAATGGGCTAATCGTAATTTTACATGGGCAGATAGATTACATCCAATAAAAAAGATTCACCTTTTTTATTTTTAGTTAGACCTCTGCCAATTGATATACCTACAAAAATAATTAACAGGACTTCCAGGCTACATCGCCTTGATCTCAGCAGAGTCTGCGGGTTCTCCTGCCTGCGGCCTCTCTAAATCAGGTGGGTGGAGGGGTGCCACGGGTGTGACACCCCCAAAGAGGCCCTGAAGGCCTTTTGGTATGGGGCTTTTACAGCAAGACAGGGGCAAAATGGCAGTTGTTCTCTCTGTATGCCCCGAAGCTCCCCCCATCGTAATCACCATTACAGCAGCAAGAGGTGAACGCCCAATCGCTTGCTTCTCTTCTCTTCAATAAGCTTTTGAGCTATTGCTTCTCTGCCTCAAGCATGACAATTCTACATAGCAAGTAAGTGTGCTTTCAATGCCAATGGCTAATGGGTCGTTTTATATTTCAATAAACGGGCAATTCAAAGGAAGGGAAAGAGGTCGATACCTCCAATTTCCTGTGAATGAGGCCTCAAAAAGCTAAAGAACATCTTTAAGTACTGGAAATAATTTTAATTAACCTGAATATGGATACGTAAATCAACCCGGATTATAATTGGATATTTGTTAAAGAGACTATTATTTGGCTGCAATATCTCAACAAAATGAGATACTTGTTAGAGGGATTTCTCCTTGTCATCTGATTGAAATTAATACGCTAACACTCAAAACTCCAGTTGGAGGAGATTGGGTAGGACAGACTATCTGGGACTCAGCTACTTTTCAACTTGGATTAATAGACTGAGTTTGTTGACAGAGAAAAATGGCTTAGCTATGCGAAATATTCCACAAAAAAAGATATTTTAAGCAGTTTGAATTCTCTGAAGCAGGATCTTGGTTTATTGACAGAGTTGGTTAAGAAACAAATGGGAGCTTTTGTGCTGAAAGCTAGCGAAATCTCAAATCTACGTAAGAGAGTGCTAAAGAGAACCTGGTGACATCTGTGGAATTGAAATGGGAGAGCGACTCGGTGGGGAACGAACAATTTATTATGAAGGGAATTGAAAACAAATCAGCCAGTATCATAATCCCCTTGTATAAATCGATGGTGCGGTCTCATTTGGAATACTGTGTACAATTCTGGTCACCGCGCCGCAAAAAAGGATATTATAGCATTAGAGAAAGTGCAGAAAAGGACAACTAAAATGATTAAAGGTTTGGAACACTTTCCCTATGAAGAAAGGTTAAAACGCTTGGGGTTCTTTAGCTTGGAGAAACGTCGACTACAAGGTGACATGACAGAGGTTTACAAGATGCTACTGTGCTATGGAGCAGATGGTCACAGAACCTACCAGGGGTGGAGCGATCCTGGATTTGGTCGTAAGTAATGCCCAAGACTTGGTGAGAGATGTAAAAGTGATCGAACCGCTTGGGAGCAGTGGCCATAACGCTATTGATTTCACCATTTGTAAAAATAGGGAGTTGCCCCAAAAGACCAGCACAACCACGTTTAACTTTAAAAGGGGTAAATTCTCTGAGATGAGGAGGCATGTGAAGAGGAAACTGAAAGGAAAGGTAAATACAGTCAAAACCCTTGGGGAAGCTTGGAGGCTTTTTAAAACTACAATTCTAGAAGCTCAGATAAAATATATACCACAAGTTAGGAAGGCACAAACACGTATGAGAAAAGGCCTGCATGGTTAACAAGCAAAGTAATGGAACCTGTAAAAGGTAAGAAGGACTCCTTTAGCTGGAAAGCTAGTCCAAGTGAGATTAATAAAAGGGAACACAGGCTGTTGCAAATCAAATGCAAGACTGTGATCAGGCAGGTACAAAGGGACTATGAGGAGCATATTGCAAAAAACATAAAGACCAACAATAAAAATTTCTTCAAATATAGTAGAAGCAGGAAACCAGCTAAGGAGGCAGTGGGGCCCTTGGATGACCAAAAGGTCAAAGGATTACTGAAGGAGGACAGGGAAATGACTGAGAAGTTGAATGCATTTTTTGCCTCCATCTTCACTGTGGAAGACGAGAAGTGTTTGCCCGCTTCAGAACCACTAATTTTGGAAGGGGTGTTCAAAGACCTGAGATTGAGGTAACAAGAGAGGAGGTCCTACAACTGATTGACGAATTAAAAACTAATAAGTCACAAGGTCTGGATAGCATACATCCAAGAGTTCTGAAAGAACTCAAAGTTGAACTTGTGGATCTTCTAACAAAAATCTGTAATCTTGCATTGAAATCTGCCTCCGTTCCTGAGGACTGGAAGGTAGCAAATGTCACCCCCATCTTTTAAAAGGATTCCAGAGGAGATCCAGGAAATTACAGGCCAGTCAGTCTGACTTCAATACTGGGAAAGTTGGTAGAAACCATTATCAAGGACAGAATGAGTAGGCACATTGATGAACACAAGTTATTGAGGAAGACTCAGCATGGGTTCTGTAAGGGAAGATCTTGCCTCACTAACCTGTTACAGTTCCTTGAGGGGGTGAACAAACATGTGGACAAAGGAGACCCAATAGATTTGTTTACCTTGACTTCCAAAAAGCTTTTGATCAAAGGCTCCTTAGTAAGTTCAAGAGTCATGGAGTAAAAGGACAGGTCTTCTTGTGGATCAAAAACTGGCTAATTAATAGGAAGCAGAGAGTGAATATAAATGGGCAGTTTTTGCAATGGAGGACAATAAGAAGTGGGCTGCCGCAGGGCTCAGTACTGGGTCTTATGCTCTTTAATTTGTTCATTAATGATCTGGAGTTGGGTGTAAGCAGTGAAGTGGACAAGTTTGCAGATGACACTAAATTGTTCAGGGTGGTGAGAACCAGAGAAGATTGTGAGTGTCAAGCATGCGGGTTCTATGACGAGTCGAAGTTGATACAAAGACTACGTTTATTGAGGTACCGGTACTTTCTGTGTAACAGGTTCTTGAGAGAAATGCTGTCAATACATTGATACAATACTTTTAAACCTTACTTCAAAAGGATTCCAAGGGATGGGGGTGCAGGGTAGCACTCACACATAAACTATCATAAATGTCTATATTCCCGTAGTGTTCTCAGGATTCCATCCTTGCTTTCCCCAGATGTCCTGTACTCCCTTACAGGAATGTATGGGAAGGTGCTGATTACTTCTTCTCATGTTAGTTTCAGTTCTCACTAATTCTACTTTTAAGCCGTAAAGCAGGATGTGGGGAAGGGAAAGAATAACAAAGCTAACAAAGTTGGATCCTCCATGATACTTCACAGACCAGGTTTAGGCAGGACCCTATAACAATCAATTATCAATGGAATTTCACCATGCTTGACAGTGAGGCACTCCAGCGGCAAAGTGCAAAGTAATGCACATTGGGGCCAAGAATCCCAGCTACAAATACAAGTTGATGGGGTGTGAACTGGCAGAGACTGACCAAGAGAGAGATCTTGGGGTCGTGGTAGATAACTCACTGAAGATGTCAAGACAGTGTGCGATTGCAATAAAAAAGGCTAACACCATGCTGGGAATTATTAGGAAGGGAATTGAAAGCAAATCAGCCAGTATCATAATGCCCCTGTATAAATTGATGGTGCGGTCTCATTTGGAGTACTGTGTGCAATTCTGGTCACCACACCTCAAAAAGGATATTATAGCATTGGAAAAAGTGCGGAAAAGGACAACTAGAATGATTAAAGGTTTGAAACACTTTCCCTATGAAGGGAGCTAAGAGGTTGGAGGCTGCGGCGCCTGTCCGGCGGCGGCGTCTGTGAGCCCAAGACGGGGCGAGGTGCCAGCGCGGCTTGGCCACCGGCAGGACGACGGCCCTGCCCCCCCCTCCCCACCCCCACCCCCCCCCGGAGGCCTGTGGACTGGAGTGCTGGGAAGCGGAGGGAGAGGGAGAGGACGCTGCCGAGAGGCTAGAGGTAGCGGCGACGGCGAGAAGAACTGCGGGACTGGGCGAGGTACCGAGGCAGCGGGTCTGCCGGCGGGACGACGGCCCTGGTTTTCTTCCCCCCCCCTTCCCTCCCTCCCTCCTTCCATCGTCAGGACTGAAGGTCTCCGGGCCTATTGGGTGGCGTGCTGACCCTCATGTGAGATCAGCGCCCAAGACTCAGACCAAGTCATCTGTACTTTATAAGACACTACCGCACTTTCAATTAAGACCATTGTACTCCAAAGGCCCTGCACTTTACAAGACACTACTGCACTTTAAATTAAGATCATTGCACTCCTTCGTCACCAGCACCTTAAAAACATCTGGATTGAAACAGCAGCACTTTAGCCAAAAGACTATTAAGATCATTTGCACTTTACTGCCCCCGGCACTTTAGCTGGTACAAACTGTCCCTTCCTACCTACTGGATCCTATCTCCCAAATTATTAAGATTGATGTAATTTATTGGTTATTTAAATTGTTAAGACTGGATTGATTATTGGTTATTTAAAATTGGTTATTGACTAGCTAATTTAATTGAATTACTTATGGCAAATTAATTGGAGAGAAGGAGAAAATAACTGTAGAGTTTAATTAAGAAGCCAATTGGAATTATAAAGTATTACTGTTAGCTGGTGAATTGGATTGGTTGGGTGGGGGTAGATTAAATAACTATTAGACTAAATAACTATTAGATATTAGTGGGTATTTATTGATAGGCCAATTGGAGGTGGGACGGCTGAGAAGAGACAAATCTGAACATCTGTCAGTGGAGGGTTGGTGGCACCAGTGAGAGATGATTGGCCTGGGGATTCCGGTACTCCTGGGGAGGGGAAGGTATGACGGTGGGAACAGGCAGAAATGGAGGGGAAGGAGATCGAGACAAGATAGTGCTCGACCACCTTCCAGCCTGTGTCCCATCCCGATGGTGACAGGTAGTGGGGCAAGGCGAAATTACTCGCCTCCGTCACTGGTGTTATGTAATGCCAGGTCCATTAATAATAAGACCTCCATCCTCCGGGAATTCCTGCTTGAGCAGGATATGGACCTGGCATGCGTGACCGAGACCTGGGTTCGCGATGGAGAGACCGTAGCTCTCTCCCAGATGGCGCCCCCGGGATACTCGGTCTTTCACCAGTCGCGGACTAGCGGGCGGGGGGGAGGGGTGGCCCTGTTCATCCGAGAGGCTTACTCCTTCCGGGCCCTCCCGGCTCCGGAGATCAAGGGCATTGAATGTGCCGGCCTGGCGTGGGATGTTGGGGAGGGGTTGGCGATCTGGCTGGTGTACCGACCGCCTAACGCACCGGCCAGCGCCTTACTATCACTGATGGAGGCCGCAGCAGGATGGGCATTGGAGCACCCGAGGCTTCTGATCCTGGGTGACTTCAATGTTCATGCCGATGACGTGACCTCCAATCAGGCGATGGACCTAGTGTCTTCCATGGCGACACTAGGACTCTCCCAAATAGTTACGACACCCACTCACCAGGCCGGTCACATGTTAGACTTGATCTTCGCGTCAGGAGTTTTAGTGAACGATCTTGCTTCTATAGCAGTGCCATGGTCGGATCACTATGCCCTCAAGGCTCGTGTGGACGTCCCACCCCAACCCCGTTTGGGCGGCGAGCTTATTTTAGCTCGCCCGCGGAGCCTGATGGACCCGGAACGGTTCCTGACGGCCCTGCGGGATCCCTGGCCCCCTGGCGATTCCCTCGATGACCTGGTGGAGTCTTGGAATAATAGGCTCACCGGGGCCATCGATGAGATCGCGCCTAGGCGTCCTCTGCGCCCTCGTTCAAGGCCGACACCCTGGTATAACCAGGGGTTGCGGCAGTTGAAACGAGGACTCAGACGACTAGAGAGGCAATGGCGGCGTACCCGAGATGAAGCGACTCGAACATCTTATAGAGAGGTTATGAAGTCCTATGAGATGGCAGTCAAGGCCGCAAAGAAAACTTACTTTGCAGCAGAGATTGCGTCCGCAATTTCGCGCCCGGCACAACTGTTCGATACAATTCGGACTCTTACAACGCTGCCACAGGGCAGACCAAATTTTAATGAATTGGAAATTGGCTGTGAGGCTTTTGCGAATTTTTTTGCGGATAAAATCGCATCGCTCCGTTCCGACTTCCCTGCCACATTAGATACAGTTAGCGAACCTGAGGCTCCGTGCCTGTCTTCGGAGTGTGTCCTGGACGGTTTCGGCGCGCTCAGCCTGGAAGAAGTTGACAGGATCCTCCTATCTGCACGCCCAACAACTTGTAAATTGGACCCATGCCCCTCCTGGCTTATTAAGACCTGCCAGAGGGAGCTAAGATATCCTATACGGGATATCATAAATAGATCCCTATTGGAGGGACATTTTCCATCGGCGCTCAAAGAGGCGGTGGTCCGTCCCCTCCTGAAGAAAACAACGTTAGATCCGACCGAATTGGCACACTACCGGCCGGTATCGAATTTGCCCTTTTTGGGCAAACTTATAGAGAGGGCAGCGGCGTTGCAGCTACAGAGCTTCCTGGATGATGCTTCTGTCCTCGACCCCTACCAGTCTGGTTTTCGCCCGGGCCACGGGACGGAGGCGGTGCTGGTCGCCCTGGTGGATGACCTTCGGCGACATCTGGATCAAGGCGGCTCGGCGGTGCTGATGTTGTTGGACCTATCGGCAGCGTTCGATATGGTCGACCATCGGCTCCTGGCGTGCCGCCTTGCCGACGCAGGGATTCAGGGGTTGGCCTTGCAATGGCTTTCCTCTTTCCTTGACGGTCGGGGACAAAGGGTGGCGATTGGGGAGGAACTGTCCCGGAGACACACGCTTGAGTGCGGGGTGCCTCAAGGGGCGGTGCTTTCCCCGATGTTATTTAACATCTATATGCGCCCCCTTGCCCAGATGGCCCGAGGGTATGGGCTGGGTTGCCATCAGTATGCTGATGACACCCAGCTCTATCTGCTTATGGACGGCCGGCCCGCCTGCGCCCCAGAAAATCTGGACCGGGCGTTACAGGCAGTGGCTAGGTGGCTTAGGCTGAGTGGGCTGAAACTGAACCCGGCGAAGACAGAGGTCCTTTGCTTAGGTCGCTGCGGCCCGGGAAGGGAACTCCCCCTGCCAGTTTTTGACGGCGCTCCATTAACAGCGTCGGGCAGGGTTAAGAGCCTGGGGGTGCTGTTGGAGCCTTCATTGACGATGGAGGCTCAGATAGCAGCCACTGCCAAGTCCGCTTTTTTTCATCTTAGGCGGGCGAGGCAGTTGGCCCCCTTCCTGGAACGTGACGACCTGGCAACAGTGATTCATGCTACGGTCACCTCGAGGCTGGACTACTGTAATGCCCTCTACATGGGGCTACCCCTGTGCCGAACCCGGAAACTGCAGTTGGTGCAGAACGCTGCTGCCCGGCTGTTATTAGGGCTCCCAAGATGGGAGCACATTCGACCGGGGCTCCAGGGTCTGCACTGGCTGCCAGTAATATTCCGAGTCCGGTACAAGGTGTTGGTTATGACCTTTAAAGCCCTATATGGCCTAGGACCTGCCTACCTTAGGGACCGTCTCTTCCCACACGTTCCCCAGAGAGTACTACGTTCAGGTTCACAAAACCTGTTGGTAGTCCCCGGGCCAAAGGAGGCCCGCCTAAAATCCACCAGGGTTCGGGCCTACTCAGTAACGGCACCTTATTGGTGGAACCAACTGCCGGAAGAGGTGCGGGCCCTGCGGGATCTAGGGCAATTCCGCAGGGCCTGTAAGACAGTCCTCTTCCGGCAGGCCTATGATATTAACTGACAATGCAAAACATCCTGGATGAAAAAATGTATCTATAGGCCGCCGGTTTTTACTCTATCTTGTTTTTACTAAATTATGGTTTAATGGTATTTTAATTGTTTAATTGTTTAAACTGAAATTGTTTTAATTATTGTGTTGTAAGCCGCCCTGAGACACCTAGGTGAGAAGGGCGGGGTATAAATCTTAATATAAATAAATAAATAAATAAATAAAGGTTAAAACGCTTGGGGCTCTTTAGCTTGGAGAAACGTCGACTGCGGGGTGTTGAAGAAGAATCATTTAGACTTATATTGCAAAGTAATAGTTCAGTAAAAATGTTTTATAATGAAAGATAAAGATGGTAAAATACATGGAGAATATACTTGCAGATAGAACGAATTGGGTATTTTATTTGGAGGTAGAATTATAACTGATATATTTGTACTTTTCTTTTTTTTCTGCTTTTCCCATCCTGTATATGCCCTTCCCCCCTTTTATGTATCTATGCTTATTCTTCTTTTTGTAGTTAAAATCAATAAAAATTATAAAACCAAAAATAATTAACAATGGCAAAAACTTTTTATAGACTCAGTTTTCAAATCAGGCATTGAGTATATTGGAAAAATATAAGATTTTGAAGAATTAATTTGGCAAAATTATCAAATATACTTTGTAAGGTTGGTAAATAAGTTTTTGGTTGTGTTATATATACTACTAGGTCCCCTATTTTAAAACCATGAATTTTTTAATTTCTTCAACCAATGGTTCCATGGCTATAGCAAAAAAGAGTGGAGATGGGACAACCCTGTCTTGTGCCTTTTTGTAAATCACACTTAGCTAGTTTCAAATTATTGATTTATACCATTGCTGTTGGATGAGGATATATTGCTTTAACAGCCAATAAGATTTTTTTTTCCAAAGCGCATCCAGAGCCAGTTTGGTGTAGTGGTTAAGTGTGCAGACTCTTAATTGAGAGAACTAGGTTCGATTCCCCACTCCTCCACTTGCAGCTGCTGATGAGATCCTTAGTCAGTCACAAGTTCTCACAGAGCTGTTCCTCTCAAGAGCAGTTTCTGCCAGAGCTCTCTTAACCCCACCTACCTCACAGGGTTTCTGTTGTGGGGAGAGGAAGGGAAAGGAGATATGTAAGCCACTCTGAGACTCCTTCGGGTAGTGAAGGGTGGGGTATAAATCCAATCTCCTCCTCCTCTTCTACTTCTTCATCTCCTTAAGTAAAGTAATTTACAAAGAGATTTCGAAGCTATCAAATGCCTTTTCAATTTTGACCACTAACAAAATAGATCCATTTTTTCCCTGTTTTTGCCATATGAAATAAAGTTTAAGGTATGCCTGACATTATCTGATGGCAGTCACTGGAGTATAAAGCCCATCTGGTCTTCTGCCTGTTTGCAAGAGTTTTAGAAAAGCTTTTCATCCACATTCAGCAAATATATGGGGTGATATGAAGCTGAATCCTGTGAATCTCTATTTCTTTTGGGATCATAATTATCAACAGGATTCATTTTGTAGAAAAAGAGGTGCTGGAGCTCATTAGCCCAACTCATTATGATCCTACAAAATATGTTAAAACACGGTTGCTTCAAGATTATCATTTCGCATTAGGCACCAAAAGCAAGTCCCAAAAAAGAACTGAGGGAGTCGGTGATAACTCTAAAGTTTGGAAACTTTTTAAAATTATAAGTAAGACCATGGCGCATGAAAATAATATTGTTTCAAATAATTCAGTGTGTTTGTCCTTTATTTCCCTCTTGAGAATTCTGGCTCCTCTTTCCCCAGAAGAAGGGGGGGAGCCCTGCCTGTATTTGTTCCTCTTGCGTGGGGGAGTAACTGGGAGCTGGAGGTGATTTTCAGCAGAAAAACAGCTGAAGGAGAAAGGGTAAAGAAGCCTCTTCCCTATGGTTGCCAACTCCAGGTTAGGAAATTCCAAGATATTTGGGGGTGAAGTCTGGGGAGGAGAAGAACCTCAGCAGGATATCATGCCCTAGAGCCCACCCTCCAAAGCAGCCATTTCCTCCAGGGCAACCGATCCCTGAAGTCTGGAGACCACTTGTAATTCCAGGATACCTCCAGCCCCCACTAAGAGGTTCAACCCTTCCCTTCCCCCTCCCCCCATTTCATGGATATGACATTTTGGATGCATTTGATTCACACCACAGTCCTCTGCAGAGTTTCTGAACTTTTAAGTCTATTAACTTCAACTGAGTTTAGATTAGAATGGATAAATTATAATTTGTATTGTTTTTAAGTGTTTGTAGTGCTTTTATGCTGTAAGCCATCCTGAGCCTGCTGCAGCGGGGAGGGTGGGATACAAATCAAATAAATAAATAAATAAAATTAGGTAACTGCACAGCCACATGATGTCGCATGTCCTTTGATTCTCCATTTTACATTGATGGTTCTTGTAATTATGTCAATAGAAAGGAATTATCATGGCACATATTGAAAGGAATTATCATGGCATATATTGGTAATCTGCTAACAAATAAAACATTTTTATGTCATTAAAGGTTCTTGAATTTGACTTAAACGAAAACATGAGTCAAATGCTACTTGTGAAGGAATACTGTATTTGAATCGCCATGCGCAACCACAAGGTTTGCCAACAGACCTTGAAGGGGAAATGTCCTGCCCCCTTGATAGAGGCTGACGGTCTTCAAATGGGCTGCTGAAGCTTTTCATGTCATGGAGATATGTGACATCACCTGCTAAATAACTTCCCATTAAACCACTATGGGGTCCCCTCTCATGGTAATCCCATCCATCTGTCCAATCTTATGGACTCTTGGACTTCTACTAGCTCCAGCCCTAACCCCATGGCCATGCAGGGGTAATCAAGTCTCTGCTACACCCAGAGTCTAGTAAGGCTCGGACCCGAATGTGGGTTCCTTGCCGGGGGTTCAGCGATATAAAACAAAGTTCCTTTTGTTCTCACTCAGGGTGGTGCACTGATCCCTTTGACCTGCCAATTGATGCCCTACACAGCAAGTCTTGCTTGTTTCCCGATGGCTTTGGTCCTGAGCTTTTGCTTGCTGAAGAAGCTCCCAACCCAGAGCTCTCCATCTGGTGAGGGCTTCTGTGTGTCAGACACTGGAAAGCTTTACTGTTATGATATGATGCTATGCTCAAACTGCTGTGAGCTGCTTGACCTAAATGACTCCATTTTCTAACATTTGCTACTTACCCCAAAATAGAAACCTTGCATATCAAAGTAGAAATGAAGCTGTTACTAACCCTGCTGTGAGTTCCTGTCCTTGGTACTAACAAAGGCAACAATCCTTTGAAGATAAAATGCCTCAGGGGCAGCTAGAAGCTATTCCTGTGAGAACGGGAACCACAGCGAGATAAGAAGGACCTAACTTGTGAAATGTATCACCATACTGTGGGAATGTAGTCTTGTTTAGAAAAGCCTTTGATGTACTCCTAGTTAAAATGTCTATGCTCCATAGGGAGGGCATCATTTCCAATGTATCCATGCTCAGAATCTTTGGATTAGCAAAATAAAGTCTTAACATTGTAACCAATGGAAGCCTGCTTACTTTGAAGTTCCATTGCCTGACATTGTGACTTGGGGCAGTCAGCGGCAAAGTGGTTGTTGCCCCCGTGCTGTAGGCATAGCCCTTGTTTCTTCCTCCTTTCCTTTTCAGCAGTGGATGAGCTTCACTTTGGTTCTATCTTCTTCCACTTTGGAAATCGGTGCTCTTCCTCCCTTGCCTCACCTGGTGCTGAAGTCAAAGGAGCTTTACCACTTGCTCTCAGTTCTTGATCTCACAGGCTAGTTGAATCCATCCCAGTAGGGTCTGTGGGTTATTTTTTTCATCCCAGGCAGTTGGCAAGCCTGATAATTGCACAGGTGAAAGGCAATGATCATGTATGGTGTTTACATGACACTTCAGGGGATTAGAACACTGCTGCTGGTGTCATCACCCTGACCTGGATGGTGCAGGATAGCCTGATCTCCTCAGATCTCAGAAGCTAAGCAGAGTCTGCCCTGGTGGGTACTTTGGATGGGAGACCATCAAGGAAATCCAAGGTTACTCAAGGGCAAGCAATGACCTCTGAACATCTCTTGCATTGAAAACCCCTCAGGTGGTCACCAAAAGTCAGCTGTGACTTCATGGCTCTCTCCACCACCATCACTGCTGGCATTGCAACATCTGGAACTCTAGGGAAAGGCAGATTTAGAACCATGAAAAATGTGAAGGGGTATATACTTCCAAGGTAGCCCACCAGCATGTTGTTCTAACATCGGAAAGGCTGTTGTTGTTGCTGTTAATTATCTGGATTTCTCTCCTGCCCTCCTCTTCACAGCAGGCCCAGGGCAGATTACAACAGACAATTATAAAACAATCAAAATTTAAACATAATTCCACAATGCTAAAACCTAATTCAACAAATGACACAATTCACAAGATGGCTATCAGTCAGAGTTAGACAAGTGCTTCAAAAATACTATTTGTATGTATGCCCAAGATGACCAAGTCCTGAGTAAGTTGGTAAAATCACCATCAGTAGCACAACATAAATGGTGCAAAACAGGGTCAAGGATGGGAGGCTGATGTAATTAGACACCCACCATCTCAACCAAAGGCCTGGTGGAACATCTCCATTTTACAGGCCCTGCAGAACTGTAATAGGATCCTCAGGGCCCTGATCTCACTTTGGGAGAGGGCCGAAAAGGCTCTGGCTCTGGTTGAGGTTAAGTGGATGTCTTTTAGGATCATCAGCAGATGTTGATATGATGAGTGCAAAGCTTTTCGGGGGGCATACTGGAAGAGATGGTCCTGCAGATATGTTGGCCCCAGACTACAAAAGGCTTTAAAGGTTAATACCATAACCTTGAACTTGATCTAGTATTCAACTTGGACACTTTTACACATGCTAAATAATGCAGTTGCAATCCACTTCAGCAACTGTTGCAAGGGGATTTTACCATATCACACAGCTACAAAATGCATTGAAAGTGGATTAAAAGTGGATTATTTAGCGTGTGTGAAAGCATCAGTGATTTGCTTTAAACGAACCAGCCACATCCCAGCCACATCCCTCACTCTTTTTCTCAGGCTCTAGAGTCCCTTCCTGCCTTTCTCTCTTCCCTACTGGCAAAAGGTAAGTGGTATCTGCAGGAGGACTCCCTACACTTAATTGTGTGCATAGGAACTGGATTAATGCTTTCACATTTTAATTGTATCTCAAGCAAAACTAACTGCTAATTGGTTACCCTCCAAACACTTTCCCCCTTCAGGTGTTGATATGGTATAGTTAACCAACTTACTTTGCAATCCTATATCCACTTATTAGAGAGTCAACACTATAGAATAACAAGTTGGAAGAGAGAAATCCTATCAATTCTACTCACTGCTGATGTAAAATTTTAACCCATTACCATACGACACTAGATTGATCAATGGAAGTTCAGTCAGTGATTGTGAAAGCTCACTTGGCATGCCTACTTTTAAGACTATAGGCACACTTCACTCTTATACCCCCAAAGGATAAGATTTATTATAGAATGTGTAAAAGTAAGAAATAGCCTCCCTCAAAGGAACCAACCCTTGTATTTTTAGATCTCACTGTTATAACTGGAAGCAGATGAACACAGTGCAGCAGTTCATGCAGAGATACAACAGGCAGCCTCCACTAACAGTGATTAATTCCTATCTCCTGCTACACAAGGTGCAAAGATATAAAACAGTTTTCCACCCCCAGCAAATGCAGACTGGAAGGTTAAAGCCAGTGACTCATACAGACACATGGCAGGAACTGAAGTGTGGGGTGGTGCTTTGGGTTCTGTCAGAACTTGTAACTACTGCTGAGGCTTAACTGTAATGTAACCAGTACCTGCTTTGTACTTTCAGTATTGCTCATGCTCAGATTGTAACTGAACCAAACTGACTCCATGTTGTAACCTCTTAACAACCCTGAATGCCTTTGTAGTAATTAACCTTGCCCTACTGGTATCCAAAATATTTAGGGCTGTAGACTGAGTTATGGTGTGTCTCTGCACATTCTCACACTCGTGCCCTTTGAAGCCAAATCGTGTGGCCTTCAGAACAAGGAGGCAACCTCCTTACTGATAGTGGTTGGTGGGAAGACAGATGTGCTTGCTCTGGTGTGAATTGTGGCTTTGTGAGGTGTTTTCTTTAGTGTATAAAACTGTACCAGTGCTGGCCCTCGCCATCACTGTTATCTCGTCTCTTCCAGTACTTAGTTCTCTCTAATAAAATCCTAGCTTTGAAATCAAGTATGGGATCCGTTTGAAGTTCTTAAGTTCTGACATTATAACAGTGATCCCATTGTTTCGTGGCTTATCTGAACTGGAAACCTGGTCCGATGGCGGCAAAAGTTCCAGACAGCGGAGAGCCCACCACCCCTACAGACGATCCGCCGCTCGACCCGAAGGTGACGGGGGTCCGGCGAAAAATTAAGGTCCCGGCACCTTTCTCGGTCGACGCGTTCCCTGCCCCACGACCCTGGAGCCCGCGGAAGTCCACGGCCGCGATCGACGCCGCGGAGCAGCGCTACCGGAGCATGTTGGGCGAAGGAGGAACGGGAGACGACGACGAGGACCTGGGAGAAGGTCCCGGGGTGCGAGGTGGGGACGACCCGATCCGAACCCTCCGCAACGACTTATTCGACTGGGTGTGGGAAATTCACGACGACGTGCACAGGTCCCGCGTATCGATGGCGGAGGACATGCAGCAGAACCTGGGCGCGATCTACGACCAGCTTCGCACCCTGCAAACTGCGGTCCTGGGGGTCCCGCCGTTGGGTGGAGGTTTGCCACTGGGGCTACCGCCCACGGCTCCGCCGGCCCCGCCAGCCCCAGCACCACCGGTGGTACCCGCCCCGGCTCCGCCGGCCCCGCCACCGCCCGCACCGCCTGCCCCGGCGCCACCGGCGCCACCCGCCCCGGCGCTGCCTGCCCCGCCAGGCCCGGCGCCGCCGCCGGCAGTGCCCCAAGCCCCGCTTCCAGCGGGACCCCCGGCGGTCCCTGGCCCTGCGGCTCCTGGTGGGGGCGACGGCAGGGGCCGAGAGTTGAAGATTACATTCGACGGGAATCCAGAGGACGTGGAGTATTTCACGATACAATGCGACACGTTCTTCACCCATTGGGGTGCCGACTACCTGACGGAGGCCAGCCGAGTAAACCACATTTCATCCCGCCTGAGGGGCCCGGCCCGCAAATGGTACGTGGGGCTCTACACGGGAAGGAAGCCCGAGCTGGCAACAGTCGCGGGTTTCCTGCACGCGATGCTCCGCCAGTACAGCGACCCCCTTCGAGAGGAGAAAGCCATCGCTGCCCTCCAGCGCATCGAGCAAGGCAACCGCACTACTCGCGAGTATGCTACTGAGTTCCTGGGATATTGTGCAGCGGCCCGGGGGTGGAACGAAGTCATGAAGTACACCGCGTTCCGCAACGGGTTGAACCCGAACATCCTCGATCGCTGCTACAGCCAAGGGAGACCCGACACCCTGGTCGGATGGATCCAACTGGCCGGGGAGGTGGAAACCAACCTCCAACATGTGGGGATGCGTCGGCAGCAGTTGGGGAAGAAGGGAGCCAAACACACTCCGACTAAAGCGGAAGGGAGGAAGACCCCAGCGACCTCAACCCCCGCCGCCGCGCGCTGGTGCTTCAGATGTGGAGACCCGGATCACCTCGCTGCCAACTGCCCGGTTAAAGCAGGAGCAACACCACCCTCGGCGAAACCTGCCGCCTCGGGGCCGAAGAAGAAAAAGAGCAGCCGCTCGAAGGAGCCCAGTCGGGGCTCCGTCGCCACTTCCCTGGCGACTGACGAGGATTTTACCACCGACCTGACGGCCGTGGAGGAATCGACCGAGGAGTCGGACGAGACCGAGTCGGCGGGAAACGACAGCGACCTGCTTTAATGGGTGCCGCAAAGCAGGTCCAGCAACAGCCGGCACTCCTCACGGTGAGAGCCACTGGGGGTTTATTGTTTATGGCAGTCACCCTCCTTAATCCAAACTTAAAGCGGTTCATGCACGCCCGAGCGTTAATCGACTCAGGGTGTAACAGAGACCTAATTACCCCCCGCTTAGTAGAGGCACTGGGACTAGCCACCTCGCCTCTACCTCAGCCGATGCAATTTCAACAGATGGACGGGGGACCCATGAGGGGGGAACCGTGTACTCTTGAGACCCAAGCGGTCCTGGTGGGAACTGAAGAGCACTGGGGAATTGAAACTTTCGTAATCGCCCCCTCCTGCTCTTTCGATGTGGTGGTGGGCTCGGCTTGGCTCGCCCGCCACCAACCCGACATAAGGTGGGCGGAACAGATCGTCCGATTCCTCGATTGGAGGTGCGAACACCACCACTGGCGCCCCGAATGGGGGCCGCACGCTCCCCCCCAAAACGAACGAGCTTGCCTCACACTCGAGGAAGTCGCTTCGATTCCCAAGGAGTATCGGGACTTAAGACTAGCTTTTAGCGAGAAGGAAGCAGATGAACTACCACCCCACCGCCCCACGGATTGCGCCATTGAATTGATCCCGGGGCAACAGCTCCCCAAGGCGAAACTATACTTCATGGGTTGGGCGGAGAAAGCAGAACTCCGAAAATTTTTGGACAAAAACCTTAAGCGGGGGTTCATACGCCCGGCCACAGCCCCCCACGCCGCCCCCGTCCTCTTCCGAAAGAAGAAGGACGGGTCGCTTAGACTTTGCACAGATTTTCGTGCGATAAACGGGATTTCGATGTCCAACGCCTACCTGATCCCGTTGATAAAAGACTTGTTGAACACTGTAGCAAAAGGAAAGATATTCACCAAACTTGACCTTCGGGACGCGTACTTCCGCGTCCGCATCAAGGAGGGGGATGAGTGGAAAACAGCGTTCAACACCCCTCTAGGACAATTCGAGTACCTAGTCATGCCTTTCGGACTACAGGGGGCCCCGGGGGTATTCATGAACTTTATCAATGAAGTGCTACGTGACTTCCTCTTTAAGGGGGTGGTGGTGTACCTTGATGACATCATTATCTATTCACAAGATCTCAAATCTCATGTTCCGCTAGTCAGGAAAGTGTTAAGCACCCTGTGTAAACACAAACTGTACGCCAAGTTGGCAAAATGTGAATTTCACAAAACTGAGCTTGACTATCTGGGTTTCCGAGTGTCGGGGGAGGGACTGTCAATGGACCCCGCAAAGGTCCAAGCGGTGCTGGATTGGGAACCCCCCAAAACCCGCAAACAGCTCCAAAGTTTTATCGGGTTCGCAAATTTCTACCGCGAGTTCATCAAAGGGTTCGCCACAGTCATGCTGCCCCTAACCGAACTCCTAAAAACCAAGGGCAAAAGTGAAGAGGCGAAAAAGCCAGGCGCACGCTTAACGTGGACGCCAGACTGCCAAAAGGCTTTTACCGAATTAAAGCGCCTCTTCACTTCAGAACCCGTGTTAGCGCATCCTGACGAGTTGAAACCCTTCGTGGTTCAATGCGACGCCTCCGACGCCGCAATCGGAGCCATATTGATGCAAAGGGGAGAGAACGGGGTGCTTCGTCCATGTGCCTACATTTCTAGAAAATTTTCTAACGAGCAAAGAAATTGGTCTGTCTGGGACAAGGAAGCGTTTGCAGTCATGTTTGCCCTTAAAACCTGGCGCTCCTGGCTTGAAGGAGCACGGGTGCCGTTTGAAATATGGACCGATCACAAAAATCTCGAGGCCCTCACCGGGCGCCGCAAAATGACTGCAAAACAAATCCGGTGGGCGGGCTTCTTTGCAAAATTTGACTTTGTGTTGAAGCACATTCCAGGCTCAAAAAATTTTTTGGCAGACGCCCTCTCTCGCATGCCCCAGCACGACAGTCTCCGAGAAGAAATCGTAGATTCACTCATTCCCCCGTCAGCCATTTCGGGGGGAGTCACCACCCGCTCGGGGAAACAGACCTCCCCTCCCGACGGAGACCTTCTACCCCGGCTCCTTACTGAATCAAACCTGGAAACTGACCGTCCACCCAACCTAACTAAGGGTGAAAACGGTCTCTGGTTGCACAACGACAAAATCTATGTGCCCAGCCCCCTCAGAAAGGAAGTCCTCCAACGTTGCCATTCTAGTCGCCTGGCCGGCCATTTCGGCTATGTCAAAACGCTCAACTTACTCACCCGACAGTTTTGGTGGCCAAAAATCAAAAAAGACGTCTCCGAATTCGTTCTCGCCTGCCCCACTTGCCTCATGGCAAAACGAAGGGGGGGTAAACCCCCCGGCCACCTGGTTCCCCTCCCCACAGCCAACCGGCCCTGGTCAGTAGTCTCCATGGATTTCATTGTTGAGCTTCCTCCCTCCCAGGGAAAAACGGTCATTCTCGTTGTAGTCGACACTTTTTCTAAACAAGCCCACTTCATCCCCTGTAAGCAATTCCCCACAGCAAAAAAGCTCGCTCAGCTCTTTTTCACTCACATTGTACGACTACACTCGTTCCCTGACAAAGTCATTAGTGACCGCGGAACTCAGTTCGTTGCCAACTTCTGGCGGGAGTTCTGCAAACTTGCTGGCATTGAACAGGGTCTCAGCTCCGCCTATCACCCCCAGTCGGACGGACAGACGGAGAGGGTTAATGCCCTTCTGGAACAATATCTCAGATGTTTTATTAATTTCCAACAGTCCAACTGGGTAGACCTCCTCCCCTTCGCTGAATATGGCTATAACAACAGCCTCCACAGCTCTACCAAAACTTCTCCCTTCCAAATCATTAACGGCTACGAGGGCAAGCCATTCCCCACACTCGCCCTCCCCGCCAGCCCATCCGAGCCCACTTCTTGCCAGCAATGGTGGGAGGGCCTTCGTGAAGGCTGGAAGGGTATTCAGGAAAATCTGGAGGAGGCGAAAAAAGCATACAAAAAGCAGTTCGACAAGAAACATTCTCCCGAGTGGGAATTGAGGGTGGGGGACACGGTCTTCCTATCTACAAAGAACCTCCCCCTCCCACAAACGTGCCGCAAGCTTGCTCTAAAGTTCCTGGGGCCCTTCAAAATCAAAAGGGTCATAAACAAGGTGACCGTAGAACTCGAACTGCCCAAGTCTCTAAGTAAGATCCATCCTGTTTTTCATTGCAGCCTTCTTCGGAAAGACCCTGGTGCTACGTCATTCCATCCCAGGGCCCCTCCGCCCCCTCCGACGACAGTGAGGGGTCAGAGTCACCATGAGGTCCAGGAAATTCTGGATTCCAGAGTAAAGAGGGGCCAGTTGTATTATTTGATCAGATGGAAACACTTCCCTCCGAGCTGTGACGAGTGGGTCAAGTCACAGGATGTATCTGCGCCGCAACTGCTGAAAAAGTTTCACCTACTGTACCCACACAAGCCCAAGTTCGTTCCCCGTGGGGGGGGCGCTTAGGGGGGGCAGTATGTCAGAACTTGTAACTACTGCTGAGGCTTAACTGTAATGTAACCAGTACCTGCTTTGTACTTTCAGTATTGCTCATGCTCAGATTGTAACTGAACCAAACTGACTCCATGTTGTAACCTCTTAACAACCCTGAATGCCTTTGTAGTAATTAACCTTGCCCTACTGGTATCCAAAATATTTAGGGCTGTAGACTGAGTTATGGTGTGTCTCTGCACATTCTCACACTCGTGCCCTTTGAAGCCAAATCGTGTGGCCTTCAGAACAAGGAGGCAACCTCCTTACTGATAGTGGTTGGTGGGAAGACAGATGTGCTTGCTCTGGTGTGAATTGTGGCTTTGTGAGGTGTTTTCTTTAGTGTATAAAACTGTACCAGTGCTGGCCCTCGCCATCACTGTTATCTCGTCTCTTCCAGTACTTAGTTCTCTCTAATAAAATCCTAGCTTTGAAATCAAGTATGGGATCCGTTTGAAGTTCTTAAGTTCTGACAGGTTCACAACTACACTTAACTATTTAATGGCTTGATTTCTTGTCACATACTAGCAACTGCCTTGCAGCACCTGTGTTGGAAAAGTACCAAGACAGATAAAATACAGGTTTGATTGTCACTGGTGGTGATGGAGGTGGGTTATTGTGACAATCTCGAATATCAAGACCAGCAACTACATCTTAGAATCCCTGCTCTGAAACAGTTAATAGCATTTTGTAAACATTTCCCACACAAGGTTATATGGCTTGACATATAACTGTACGATTTGATCAAACATATATATTTTGGCAGACTCATACAGCACAAGGCGGCCTGTCAGTCAGGATTTCACCTGGGGGCTTATTTAAGGCATATAGGAAAGGAAACTAAGAGGGTTATTTTTATTATTATTATTATTTTGGCAGATAATCTCTCCTCTTTCTCTTCAGCTTGAAGGACTGGTAGGAGTTCAATACATGCTGAAACAAATTGTGGTCCCCTTTGTGAATGACACTGCTATTTGTACCAGCTACCCTACATGACCCAATCAATTTGATTGTGCAATAAACACCAAAGGCTTGCTAAAGAATTTAACCTGAGAAACATGGCATCCAAAACAAATGTCATTTGACCTAGATTGGATTTTTTTTCCTTGTTGTGTGTTCATTAAAATTGTCCTGAGGCATGTGGGGGAGGGGGGCAGTCACAGCCCAAAGAAATACAAAATGTAAACTTTTGGGGAGTGGTGCCTCACGTTTCCCTAAACTGTGCAGTGAAACATGCTGTTCTAATTTCCAGTCAAAGTAGGCCTCTTCGCAGCCTGTGATTCACTGTGCTTGATGCACTCCACACCTGGGGAACCTGGTTGCAGATTCAGCAGTGCTCATTGACAGCAGTGCTCCATACTTAAAACATAAAAGTTTCCTGTCCACAGAAAACCAGTAGAGAAAAGGAAACCAGAGGGAAGGATTCTAACCTACATTTTTCCATGGTGGGCTTGTTTTCTACCCACAAAGAGGTTTTGAGGGGGATATGGAAGCTTCATGGGGTTGCCAGGTTCCTCCTGCCAAGTGGCAGGGAATGGACAAATTTATGAGGAGAAAGACAAAGTCCTAGCCTCATTGCCAGCACCACAGAGGAAGTAATGTCATCATGCCAGCAACATTCAGGCATCTCTCTGGTATTTGGACAAAAACTCTATGGTAAAACCAGCTACAGCATAGTTTTCACCCCCAAAAAACAGCATCACCTGGACATCACTGGCATGATGATATCACTTCCTGTGCGATGCTTGCCACAAGTCCTAGGCCTAGGCCTCCTCCACACACACCCCACCAGCCAACTGATCAGCAGTATGTGTGGGGGGTAGGCTTGCCAATCCCAAGGTCCCAGCGGGGGTTCTTCCGCTTTCCCAGACTCCTTCCCACCCCCAGTCAGCTGGCTGGCGGGGGGAAGCCCCACCTCTAAAGGACCATGTGCCTTTGTACCTCCAGAGGTTTCAGTCTCTGATTGAAAGGCTTCCTCTTGCGATGGTGTGTCTGTGTTACTTTGAAGAAGTTGGCAGCAACTCGTGAGTAGAGAGGCCAATCCCTCACTTCAGAGTCGCCAGAAACGGGGTGTGGGGGGGGGAGGGAAAGGGGAGGGAAACGTCTGCTGAGCACTTCATTATTCCCTATGTGGAGATCGATTCTCATAGGATATAATGGGGAATTGATCTGGAGGTTTCAGGGGCTCTGGGGGAGCTGTTTTTTTGAGGTAGAGGCACCAGATTTTCAGTTTAGTATCTAGTACCTCTCCCCAAAGTACTCCTCAAGTTTCAAAACGATTGGACCATGGGGTCCAAGTCTATGAGCCCCAAAAGAAGCTGCTCCTATCCTTCATTATTTCCTAAGGAAGGAAAACATTGAAAAGGTGTGCTGTCCCTTTAAATGTGATGGCCAGAACTCTCTTGGAGTTCAATGATGCTTGTCACACCCTTGTTCCTGGCTCCGCCCCCAATGTCTCCTGGCTTCACCCCCAAAGTCCCCAGATATTTCTTAAATTGGACTTGGCAACCCTAGTGGGGGGGGGTAAGATTTGGCAGCAGGGGACCCCTGTTTCTACTGGGGGTCTGACAACCCTAATTTAGTTTCAGTTTGCAGTCTTACGCACAGTTTAGGCCAGGGGTATCCCACATGTGGCCCATGTGCCACATCTGGCTGTGCAGGGTTCAGATCTGGCCCCCAAGCAACTTCCTTCTTCTGCTTCCTTTCCCAGGGCTGCTACTGCAGCCTCACCCTAGCTTGGTTCCCCCCCCCCACTGCCTCAGTGGCTCTTTGCTTCCTGCCACATGCCCCCCTACCCCATGAGGTTCCTGCCACCCTGACTACCCTGGTCATGCCCTAGTTACACCTGGAACTAGGTCTTCCACATGGGTTGGAGCTCCTCTATCTCTACTTCTTCATCCTTGTTGCACTGCTTCATGAGTCTCTGTATTCTCAGTCTCCACATTACCGCGTTCAAAACAGTGCAGTCTCCAGAGACCTTTTAGGGGACCTCATCCTGTCTGACCGATGTATTTTGGGACATCAGTCTGTAATTGTAGTACTCACAGCAGTTTGGTTTGATCTTCTTGACACTGATCGTCTCAACCACGCTCCTGAGAGGTGATATGATCACCATCTTCAAGTACTTGAAGGGCTGTCATATAGATGGTGTGGAATTGTTTTCCGTGGCCCCAGAAGGTAGGACCAGAACCAATGGGTTGAAATTAAATCAAAAGAGTTTCCGGCTCAACATCAGGAAGAACTTCCTGACCATTAGAGTGGTTCCTCAGTGGAACAGGCTTCCTCCTCAGGAGGTGGTGAGCTCTCCTTCCTTGGAGGTTTTCAAACAGAGGCTAGATGGCCATCTGACAGCAATGAGGATCCTGTGAATTAAGGGGGAGCTATTTGTGAGTTTCCTACATTGTGCAGGGGGTTGGACTAGATGACCCTAGAGGTCCCTTCCAACTCTATGATTCTATGATCCTGTAGGTGATCTTTGCTATTGCAATGGAGGGGGTGGAATAACGCTCAGTATGATGCTTCCGCCTCTATTTTCTCTCTTCCCTATTCCTAGTGTTTCCATCAGGGCAGAGAGTCTGGATGCAGTGCAGAGCCTGCTGTTCCTGACTGCGTTCTCTGAATCATCCTTCCAGATCATGGAGGCATCAGGGGCATCCAAGAGGCTTCAAACTTGTTCTGATTCCTAAAAGGGGTCATTCTCTCTTCAGATTCATGAAGATGCTGACTTTCAAGGTTAGCACATTGCTTCTGAGGAATCCCACCAGGTCTGTTCCCTTGAACTCAACCAAAGAGTCATAGTTATCATCAGATGTGTCTTTGTTGTCTGCCTTTTGATAGGTGGGTATGAAAGTACAGTAATGGCAGCAATCTGGATCCAGCTTCTCGTGAACCTCCTCAGCCAGTACCGAATCCTCATTAACCTCAATTCCTAAGGGGGGGCACTTTTCAGGATTGTTTCTTTTGCCTCCCTACATTCTTCTTTCCCAACTCTTTTTCTTCTGTGCCTCCACTGGCAATGAGGTCTTGAACACATGGTAGTCCTGCTTCTTTCAATGGCTCTACCCCTCTCTTGGCAGTCTCCATTTCATGGTGCTCTGAATCCTCTGCCATGGAGCTTGGAATAATTTACTTTGTTCCTGTTGTAACTGAGTGTTATCCTTCAGGTGAGAGCTGGCATAGCAATATTGCCACATCTGCTATGAAGGAGGGAATGATGACCCTGTTTTCTTTCATCTCTTCCCTGCAACTTCTCCACTTTTTTTCTGAGATCCTTTGTGTGGGCATGCATGAGCAGCATAGAGTCATTCTCACCAGTCTCCTTTTCTTTTCCTTCTTCATTTTTCAAATGCTATTTTTTTGCACCAGTGATAGCCCCAGGTTAGCCTGATTTCATCAGACCTCAGAAGCTAAGCAGGGTTGGCCCTGCCTAGTATGTGGATGGGAGACCTCCAAGGAATACCAGGGGCATCACGCAGAGGCGGGTAATAGCAAATCATCCCTGAACATCTCTTGCCTTGAAAACCCCATGAAGTCACCATAAATCAGCTGTGCTGGGGAAAGGAGCTGGGACAGAACTGCTAGTGAGGTGAGTATGAATTTTGCTTTCCTAAACTGCTGGGGAGCATTAACTGAGCTTGCTGTGTGAGGGCTGTTGTATGATGTTGCTCTGTGAGAGAACTCTGTGAGTGTATGGTGCCTGCTATAGGAGGGTTTTTGATCGCTCCTGTATGTTTTTTGCTGGTTTGTTGCTCAGAGAGGAGGGCCTGTTTGCCTAGGGGTGGTTGCTGGCCCCGTCCTCTACTGTTGCTCTGGCTGTTGAGTCAGAGGTAAGCCTTTAAATTGCAAGGCTCCTCTTCACCAGGGGCACTAAAGGGCTCTTGCCCTGTGGCTTTTACCTAGGGATTGGCTTTTACCTAGGGATCTCATAGATAGTTAGGGAAGTTTGCATTGTTGGGCTTACTCCGCTTGGGAAGTGATGATGAATGGCCATGGACTATTTCCAGTGACCTGCAGGGAGTGTGCCATGCTTGTATTCCTCCCTGAGACAAGATGGACTACACTGTAAGTTAATAGAGGAGAAGGTTTGGAGCCTGGAGGAAAGAGGTACTACTCTCCATGAAATCAAGGAAGGGGAGGAGTTCATAAACAAAAGCCTTGACTTCCTGCATAGAGAAAGAGAAACCAGTCGAAGGGATAATGGTGCAGTTGACTGTCTTTACAAGATTCCTCAGAGTGCTACAGCCCTACCCCAAAGACATTGAGCAAGATGGCACTTAGTGCTATTAGAACTAAGGAATCAATTCCAAGTCCTTGTGGTGGAGGCAGAGATGGAAACACTGCCAGAAGAAGTATTACAAACACCAGGAAGGCAGAGGGTGGAGAACAGAGACATACAAAGAAATGGCAAAGGAAGGAAAATGCAGGTGTTGGTCATAGGTGATACCCTCCTGAGGGGTATGGAAATCCATGTAATCCATGCAATGGTCACCTCCAGACTAGACTACTGTAACTCGCTCTATGCTGGCCTACCCTTGAGTGATCCAGAAGCTCCAATGGGTTCAGAATGCAGCAGCACGAGTCCTGACAAGAACACCACAGACAGCACATATTCTACCTGTGCTGTGCCAGCTACAGTGGTTGCCAGTTGAGTACCCGGTCAGATTCAAGGTTTTGGTTATAACCTTTAAGGCCTTGAGCAGTCTGGGACCGATGTCTCTACGGGACCGCCTCCTCCACTATGTCCCTGGAAGGGCATTGTGCTCCAGTAGTCAAAATCCGCTGGTGATCCCTGGCCTGAAAGAGGTCCGGCTGTCCTCAACAAGGGCCAGGGCTTTTTCAGTTCTGGCCCCGACTTGGTGGAAGGCTCTGCCAGAAGACATCAGGGCCCTGCGGGATCTTTTACAGTTCCAGAGGGCCTGTAAGGCAGAGATCTTCCGCCAAGCCTTTGCATGAGGACAGTGACAGTTGCCATCCTGGCACCTTTTCCTCCCCACCCCTGATGTGATCCAATAACTGAATAAGAGCACTTTAAAGATGCCATCAGGATTTGTAATTTTTAATGTAATTGGTATTATATATATTATTTTTAATGTAACTGATTTTACTGTTGTACATCACCCTGAGCCTGGCATCAAGTATAATGAATAATAATAATAATAATAATAATAATAAAGTCATGTATCCAGGCCTGGCTCTCTAGCCCGAGAGGTGTATTGCCTGCCAAGGGCAAAAATTAAAGATATTACAGACAGGATCCCAAAACTTATCAGACCCTCACAGCACTACCCCTTTGTGATGGTCCACGCGGAAACCTACAGCATAGCCATGAACAGGGCCAGGATGTGAGAGTAGGTCAAGTAGGTGGCTGCCTAGGGTGCCACCTGGCCTAGGGTGCCATGAGGCACCCCCTCTCCTCACACCCGCTGCCTTTCTGATTTCTCTGAGGCCTCCTGAGACTCAAGAAGCATCAGTGGAAGTTGGGGGGTGTGGCAGCGAGCACACGCAGAGCCTGGCTCTGAGTGCACCCACTGTCTTTCTGACTTCACCGAGGCCTCCCAAGGCTCGAGAAGTCTCAGCAAAGTCGGGGGTGATGTTATCGGGGTGTGCGTGCAAATAGAACACTTGGGGTGTGGGCACAGGGTTCAGCCTGGGGCACCAGAACCCCTTGCACTGGGCCTGGCCATGAACACCACTGAAAGCATTAAAGCTGACTATGAGGCTCTTGGGAGGAAGCTGAAAGGAATGGGGGCCCAGGTGGTGTTCTCTTCCATCCTTCCTGTTGTAGGAAGGGAAATGATAATGGAGGTGAACCACTGGCTGTGTTGGTAGTGCCAGCAGGAGCGATTTGAGTTCTGGGACCACAGGCTAGGTTTTCTGGACAATAACCTACTAGCACAGGGCAGACTTCACTTGTCAAAGTCCAGGAAGAAGGTGTTTGGCAGAAACCTGGAGAGATTCATCAAGGGGTTTAAACTGATAGCACAAGGGGAAGGAGACGACCAACATGGGGATTTAAATGAAGGAGAGCAAACAACTAAAGTCTGCCAGTCTGGCTGACAACTTCCAGTTTGGTGTAGAGCCAGTTTGGTGTAGTGGTTAAGTGTGCAGACTCTTATCTGGGAGAACCGGCTTTGATTCCCCACTCCTCCACTTGCAGCTGCTGGAATGGCCTTGGGTCAGCCATGGCTCTCGTAGGAGTTGTCCTTGAAATGGCAGCTGCTGTGAGAGCCCTCTCAGCCCCACCCACCTCACAGGGTGTCTGTTGTGGGAGGAGAAGATATAGGAGATTGTGAGCCACTCTGAGACTCTGATTCAGAGAGAAGAGCAGGGTATAAATCTGCAGTCTTCTTCTTCATCATCATCATCATCATCAAATGCTGGAGGATGCTGAGGGGCTCGGCCATTCGTTTTCCATCATCTCTAAAAGAGGCTTTGGTCCGTCCCCTCTTGAAAAAAAGTACAGCAGACCCGGCCGAATTGGCAAACTACCGGCCGGTCTCTAATTTACCGTTTTTAGGTAAAATCATAGAGAGGGCAGTGGCGTCACAGTTGCAGAGCTTTCTGGGTACGCTTCCATCCTAGACCCTTGCCAATCCGGCTTTCGCCCGGGTTATGGGATGGAGACAGTACTGGTCACCCTGGTAGATGATCTTCAACGGCATCTGGATCGGGGCGGTGTGGCGGTGCTGATGTTGTTGGACCTGTCGGCTGCGTTCGACACGGTCGACCATCGGCTACTGACCCACCGCCTCGCCGACGTAGGGGTGAGGGGGTCTGCCTTCCTCAAGGATCGGGGACAAAGGGTGGCAATTGGGGGCGAGCGGTCCCAGAGGCGCACACTGGACTGTGGAGTGCCTCAGGGGGCAGTTCTCTCACCAATGTTATTTAATATCTATATGCGCCCCCTTGCCCAGATCGCCAGGAGACATGGACTTGGGTGCAATCAATATGCAGATGACACCCAACTCTATCTGCTGATGGACGGCTGGCCTGACTGCGTCCCAGAGAATTTAGACCGGGCCCTGCAGGATTTGGCAACTTGGTTGAGGAGGAGTGGGCTGAAATTGAATCCAACGAAGACAGAAGTCCTCTGTCTAGGTCGGGGCGCTCGGGGAGGGGAAATACCTCTCCCTGTCTTCGACGGGGCACCGCTAAAAGCGGCGCACCGGGTTAGGAGCCTGGGAGTTTTACTGGAGCCTGCACTATCAATGGAGGCCCAGATTGCAGCCACTGCCAAGTCAGCCTTTTTCCATCTAAGGCGGGCAAAGCAGTTGGCTCCCTTCCTAGAGCGCCAAGATCTGGCAATGGTGCTTCATGCAACGGTCACCTCGAGACTGGATTACTGTAATGCCCTCTACATGGGGCTGCCTCTGTACCGAACCCGGAAGCTGCAGCTGGTGCAGAATGCAGCAGCCAGACTGTTGTTAGGGCTTCCTAAATGGGAACACATACAGCCTGGGCTGCGCGAACTGCACTGGCTGCCAGTTATATACTGGGTCCGTTACAAAGTGCTGGTCATTACCTTTAAAGCCCTATATGGTCGAGGACCTGTCTACCTTAGGGACCGTCTCTCCCCATATGAACCCCAGAGAGCACTGAGGTCAGCCGGGAAAAACCTGTTGACTATTCCCGGACCGAGAGAGGTGAAGTTGGAATGTACCCGCAATCGGTCCTTCTCCTCTATAGCTCCGAGCCTATGGAACCAACTTCCAGAGGAAATGCAGGCCCTGCGGGACCTTGAACAGTTCCGCAGGGCCTGCAAGACCTTCCTCTTCCGACTGGCTTTCGCTGATGAAAATGGAAATTGCTAAGGAAACCGCCATCATAAAAGCAAACATAAAGTAAACATAGCATTAGCACTTTTATTAATTTAATTTAATTTAATTTTAAAACTTAAGCAGATTTTTAATTAAATGTTCATGTTGTTTAACTGTAATTTTATCTATCTGTATAGCTAAACTTGAATTGTGTTGTTAGCCGCCCTGAGCCTGCTCCAGCGGGGAGGGCGGGATATAAATAAAATTTTGTTGTTGTTGTTAATATTGACCAAGAGTCAAGAGATTGTGGATGGGGACCTTGGGGGGAAGTGACCATGTCCTGCCAGAATTCCTTTTGCTGTGATGGACCAAGAAAGTTTGTAGCCACACATGTATATTAGATTCAGTAGTGGGGGACTTTAATAAACTCAGAGGCATGATGAAAATTATTCTATGGGCAAAAGTGCTGGAAGGGAAAGGAGCAAGTAAGCTCTTGCAAGCTCAATCCATCACTATTCCGACAAGGAAACATGGAAGGCATCCCAAAAGCCAACGTGGATGAACAGAGAACTCAGAGGGTACGGTCACACTCACCATTAAATCCATCTGCAACGCGCCTCTATTATAATCCGCACAACCAATTTTCTGATCAGACAACAGCCAGGCTCCCGTTCTATCCCATGTGGGTCCCATTGCTGGTCGATCAAAGTGCTCTACCAGACCTCGTTTCATGAGACGTCAATCTGCATTAGCGCAGGCGCAGTGATGCCCGCTATCTGCAGCGCGTCGCTTTGAAATGGGTCGGATCACTAACAGTTTTGCTAGTCCATTGGCACTACTTTTCCAGCATGAGCACTACGCATGCAGAAAAAAACCCAGGAATTCAAATCAGTTCACATCTAGTGCACATCTACTTTCAAAAGTGAGTTTTGTTTCCGGACATAGGGGCGGGTAAACGATTTATCGAGCCAACATTCGCTCCCTCTTTCACTGGCGCAGTGATATCATTTGCAGGGAGCTTTGGGAGGGAAGCGGTGGTGCACTTCCGACGAGTCGCCAATGATGGAGCGTTCAAACAGAGAAATTCTGCTCAGGAACCGTCAGAAGAATTTTGTTCCTGATTTAAAGCAGTATCAAATTAGTCCGTGCCCCAGTCGTCTCAACGTGGGACTCTAACAAGCTAACCACCATTCGCAGATGCTGACGTTTGGACATGCTTCCAGACTCCATTCATGCCCATAGAGAGATTTTATGAACGTCTGACCTCACCCCAACTTGTTCAATGGGGGGAAATTGAGGGGGTGAACCACCAGGGCTTTTGCAACCATTAGAGACCCCCTCTCACACTTGGTCGACAGTCTCTATGGATTTCACTACCGATCTGCAACTGAGTAAGGGAAAAATTGTAGTAATGGTGGTGGTAGATACTTTTTCTAAACAGGCTCACTTTGCACCATGTTCACAACGCCCCACAGCTAAGAGACTGGCTAAATTGTTTGTGCAGCATGTAGTATGTTTACATTCTTTTCCTGACAAAATAATTTCAGACAGAGAGTTCCAGTTTGTGGCAAAATTCTGGAAAGAATTTTTAAAGCTGATGGGTGCCAAACAGGGTCTTAGTTTGGCATATCACCCAGAGACAGATGGCCAAACTGAAAAGATCAATCAAATATTAGAGCAATTCCTTAGATGCTATATAAACTATCAGCAGACTGATTGGGTAGGCTTTCAACTGTATGCAGAGTATTGTTACAACAACAAGCTCTATTGGGACCTGCCCTTTTAAAGTAGTACAGGGTTTTGGCAGCAAACCATGACCAGGGGCAGGAGAGAAACCTGTAAGCGGAGGGGGGTGGGATTAGCAAGAATGGTGGCATAAAATGGTATCTCAGTGGGACATGGTAAAAGAGACTTTAGTCAAAACTAGGCCGGATTATAAAAAGCTTGCCAATAAAAAGAGATCTCCTACCTGGGACATGAAGCCGAGAGACTCTGTGTATATTTCTAACATGAGAGGAGAACAATCAAGCAAAAAGCTAGGGTGAAAATACTTGGGGCCATTTAAAGTGACACAATTAATCAATAATGTGACTGTCAAATTGGACTTGCTGTCAGGACTATGTCATGGGTGATTCTTCCTGTATCCATATGTTGGGCGGGGGGGGGGGGGAGAGATTGATGCTCTTTTGATTTGTAGTTTAGTTCTGGCATTTTGTAGTCCATAGCTGATCTAGTCGTCAAGGAGACAGGGCTCTGGCACCTAGAATGAAATAACCCTTCTATGACTGGGAGATGTGAACGGTGTTGGAAGTGTGAAGGAAAAGAACTGTAGTGTCTTCTGATGATATACAACAACCGGGTGTGTAAAAAAGTGGGAGGGGTTGAGGAGCCACATTTCCCTGTGCAATTTGACTATTTTATCAATGTCTGTAACATTTACCCTCATTCCTAGTATACCCAGCCTATGGACTAAAACGTTTAACTTTTGTATCATAACTAATATGTAGTAATGGTCACACGACTCAGGGTTGAGGTTCACGCACCAGTCTGTGCATGCTGCTTGTGTCTCTTGTTTTATACATTCCTCTGTACACAATCATTGACTAACAACATGCAGAATGAAATGACCAATGTTTACATAAGCTTGTAACCCCAAATGTGGATTCCAGGGAGGAGGTGAAAGGGCAGCACATTCCGAGACCCTCAGCATTCTTGCATAGGTCAAGGTACATGAAAGCTTAATGCTGCCTTCTGAGTCTTAAGATGGAGGCAGGACAAGGTTGGCCAGGCCATTGCCCTTCCTTCATCTCACTCTTTTTTGTTAAAAGGTGTCTGTCCCCTCACCGTCACTCTCTGGAATAGATTGTATTAAAGGGGTGTATCATTCCAATTGCTTTGCTAATACATATGCATGATTGGCTTGCAAGGTATATTCTTCTCTTGACGGTTTACATACTCTTGTACACAAGACACATAAGGAAGGCAAGCATTGTACAAAGCAGCATACTGCTACAGCTAGTCCTAACATTCCCAAACTCCACTGACACAAAGTGCCCAACCACCCTTAGGCAGCCAGGACCGTAGTGCTTCCCACCAGGATGGTAGATGTCCTTATGAATAGAAGCAGCCAACTGCCATAGGTTATCGAGCTGATGGTTTACTCTAACAATTGTCAGTGATATTGAAGCAGTACATATTCTGCAATGACTCACATCCTTGGTGGTGAAGAAGGAGCAGATAGTCTATAGCTACACAATTGTCTAAAACAGCATAATGTTCTGTGATTAATAACAGCTAAGGCTGGCACCCCGATGAGTGAAGCAGCAAAGGACACATATTCAGCTTGAGATAATAATGCCACATCAGAAGAATCACAGGTAGAGTCTAAGGGGACAGTTTCTCTGCTAATGCGTGAGGCAGAGGATTCCATAAGCCAGGCTCTTTGAGGCAACACCACAGCAAGGTGACTTAAACAACATACAGAAGGAGATATATTAGCAGGAATACAACTAAAAGTTCAATGGAAGCAAGAGGAAAACCAATCAGGTGATAAAGGAATAGAGCCATAATTACTGGTTACATTAATTGTTATATTACATTTCCACAAAGGGGCATCTGTTTGCAGGCAACCATGCAATGGCTTATGGTGGGAATGCCAGTTGGGTAAAGTTGCATAAGAGATTTGGGATGCATTTAAGCATTTACCAAGAGCTGTATCAGTTCCTGGAGCCTTGCAAACAGAAATGACATATGTAAATCAGTGTGTTGTGTTAAACAAAAATGTGAAACATTGTTAATGTTAGCTAAATGTTCCCAAATGTTAAACTGAAGACTATCTCCAAAACTAATAGCCTTGACAATGCATAAACATAAACAACAAAGTTTGTTAGCTGTGCAAATACAGCAGCCACCAAGTCCTCTGGAGATGGCTCTTGCCCAGCCTCTTCCAATGTTTGTTGAGCTGGATTAGTTAGACGCTTCACATCCCCCCATGTGACATCACGAACTGTCTGGGTCTGCAGGCATTACACAATCTCTCGTTTAGGGCTGAGATTGAAATTGGGAAGTGGATTTAGGAGATCCTGATGCCATGACATCTTTAGCCAGGTGAACACAATGTGCCAGAACCCACAAAGGACCTGCAAGAGAAAACACAGCAGCATGCCGGCACCCCCAGTTAATTAGGGGCATTGAACCATGCCAAGTTAATAAGGCCAAATTCAATTGTTCCTGAACCTGCATTTTCACTCCTTTTAATTGTTTTTGAAGAGTGGTTTTCAATATAACTCTGCCACAAGGCAGACCAAATTTTAATGAATTGGAGATTGGCTGTGAGGCTTTTGCGAATTTTTTTGCAGATAAAGTCGCGTCACTCCGCCGTGACTTCCCCGCCATATTGGAGACAGTATGTGAACCTGAGGCTCCGTGCCTGTCTTTGGAGTGTGTCCTGGATGGCTTCAATGCTCTCAGCCTGGAGGAAGTTGACAGGATCCTCTTGTCTGCACACCCTACAACTTGTAATCTGGACCCCTGCCCCTCCTGGCTTATTAAAGTTTGCCAGAGGGAGCTTAGATATCCTGTACGGGATATCATAAATAGATCCCTGAAGGAAGGGCATTTTCCAGCACCTCTTAAAGAGGCGGTGGTCCGCCCTCTACTGAAAAAACCAACATTAGATCCGGCCGAATTGGCACACTATCGGCCGGTCTCAAATTTACCCTTTTTGGGTAAACTTATTGAGAGGGCAGTGGCGTTGCAGTTGCAGAGTTTTCTGGAGGATGCTTCCGTTCTTGATCCCCATCAGTCCGGCTTTCACCCGGGTCACGGGACGGAGACAGTGCTGGTCGCTCTGATGGATGATCTTCAGCTGCATCTGAATCGAGGCGGCTCGGCAGTGCTGATGTTGTTAGACCTATCGGCTGCGTTCGATACGGTCGACCATCGGCTGCTGACCAGGAGTTAACATCATACCCACCATATTTTTCCAATCTTGAGGAATCACAGAGTATTCATTAGAGAGTCCTTCTAAAAGACTCTGCACATCGGTTCCCCTCATGCCCGTGTCTCTGATAGCCTTTTGAATTTCACTCAGAACAGAGTGGGGCAACACAGCACAGTTAACAACCTGTCGCTCATTCCCATTCTGTGCAGAGGTTACTGGGCACACCGATAGGAGGTCAGGCAACTCTTCCCCTGTCAGCTGTTCAGGGCAAATGGACAACATTTCTGCCAACTCTGGGACATTTTCCAATTTAGCCTGATCAAGTTCCTTCTTCAAAACTTCACAGACCATGTGTCCTGGGGCATCAAATCATGAGCCCACGGGTGGATCCGTTGGTGGAGGAGGAGAAGGAGGAGGAAGAAGAGGAGGGGCAGGGGGCACAAGTTGAACACCAGTGCATTTTAGGGGACAATCTTTGGAGAGCTGGCTTGTGTTAGAAACGGGCATAAATTTCTCTACTGCATACCTGCATTTATGCTAGGCTTGCAGAATTTCAACAGAGGCTCGGGGCTCTGTATGAAAGGTCTTCCCTATCTTCTCCCAGTCCCAAAGTTTAAGAGAACCTCCCTCCAGATACCAGGGGCATTGCTTACTAATCTCTTGTAAGAGAGTCTGAAGTTGCCCAGAAGTCACGGACCCACCGTACTTCTGAATGAGGAACCACAGCTCCTCCAAATGTTGCTGCTGGGTTTGCGAGAACTGTCGTCCCATACTCACAAATGAAGGGGTCGTTTAGAACGACGAAGTGCACTTCCGAGGGGTCTGCTCCAGACGTTTTGTGAGAGGAGTCCCTGTTCGGGTGCCACATGTAGTAATGGTCACACGACTCAGGGTTGAGGTTCACGCACCAGTCTGTCCATGCTGCTTGTGTCTCTCCGACAGTGGTCGCGTTGCTTTATTTTATACATTCCTCTGTACACAATCTTTGACTAACAACGTGCAGAATGAAACAACCAATGTTTACATACGCTTGTAACCCCAAATGTGGATTCCAGGGAGGAGGTGAAAGGGCAGCACATTCCGAGGCCCTCAGCATTCTTGCATAGGTCAAGGTACATGAAAGCTTAATGCTGCCTTCTGAGTCTTAAGATGGAGGCAGGACAAGGTTGGCCAGGCCATTGCCCTTCCTTCACTAATAAACTCTCCCTATGTTTCCATAGGAGAGGGGTTGCTTGGTTGATACCTGGTAAATTCTGACACTTGCATAAGAACTTATGACATTTGCATCCTGTATTTCATTTCTGCTTGCTCAAGAAAGATCTGGGACCAGAGAAGTGGCACCCTGAAGCAGTCACACCCTCCCCCATTTTGGTAGATGGCCATCATCACCATGAAATTCAACAAAAATTGGACTCTAAGTTAATGCGAGGGGTCCTAAATTACCTAATTTAGTGGAAACATTTTTCTCAAGCACATAATGAATGAGTGAAAGCTTCAGATGTGAATGCTAAAACTTTGATACATAAATTTCATAAGCAATATCCAGAAAAACTAACAGGATTGTAGCTTGGGGGGGGGGCAGGATGTCAGGAGCCATGTTATGTCCCCTGCCATATATTTCTATACTTGTTGCTTTGACTGAACTATAGGGGGGAGGGCTGGGTTGTATTGTGCGAGTAGCATCCTTGAACTGTCTGCTTTGAAGCCTGTGAATAATTTAAGAAGGATATAGACAAGCTGGAACAGGTCCAGAGGAGGGTGACAAAGATGGTGAGGGGTCTGGAAACCAAATCCTAATAAGAAAGGTTGAAGGGCATGTTTAGCCTGGAGAGGAGGGGCTGAGAGGTGATATGATCACCATCTTCAAGTACTTGAAGGGCTGTCATGTAGAGGATGGCATGGAGTTGTTTTCTGTTGCCCCAAAAGTCAGACTAGAACCAATGGGTTGAAATTAAATCAAAAGGGTTTCTGGCTAAACATTAGGAAGAACTTCCTGACAGTTAGAGCTATTCCTCAGTGGAACAGGCTTCCTTGGGAGGTGGTGGGCTGTCCTTTGGCTAGATGACCATCTGACAGCTGATTCTGTGAATTAGGCAGATTGTGAGAAGGAGGGCAGGAAGGGTTGCACCAGTGCTTCGCTCTTGTGGCCCTTTCTTACATGCCCAAAGAAATGCTGATTGACAATAAACAATTTTTCTCCAGGCCAGTTTGGCTAGAGGTCCTGGAGATTTTTACCATCTTCTGAGCATGGAGCAGGGGTCACTGGAGACGTATGTGTGTGGGGGAGGTATTTGTGAATTTTGTGCAGGAGGTTGGACTAGATGACACTGGAGGCCCTTCCACCTCTATGATTTTATGAGGCTGCAGAACCTGGAAAATTCCTATTCTCTGAGCACCAAGGTCAATAGGAGAGCCAGTTTGGTGTAGTGGTGAAGTGTGTGGACTCTTATCTGGGAGAACCAGGTTTGATTCCCCACTCCTCCACTTGCACCTGCTGAGATGGCCTTGGGTCAGCCATAGCTCTGGCAGAGGTCGTCCTTGAAAGGGCAGCTGCTGTGAGAACCCTCTCCAGCCCCACCCACTTCACAGGGTGTCTGTTGTGGGGGAGGAAGGGAAAGGAGATTGTGAGCCGCTCTGAGACTCTACGGAGTGGGGGGCGGGATATAAATCCAATATCTTCATCTACCTCACAGGGTGTCTGTTGTGGGGGAGGAAGGTAAAGGAGATTGTGAGCCGCTCTGAGACTCTTTGGAGTGGAGGGCGGGATATAAATCCAATATCTTCTTCTTCTTCTTCTTCAATTGACAGTGACTCATAGCAAGAGATAAGGGAGGATGGGTGCAGGGTTTCTCACAAGTCCTCAGCGTTTCAAGGCCACCCTTAGTGGGCCTACACATTCCATCTAGTCAACACAAGGGTTTATGGGAGCTTATTAACTGGATCTGATGTCGCTGCAGAACACCAGATACTAACTGGCAATCTCATCTGAGTGGTTACATCACCTGCTCAATAACACCAATGGTTAGTTGGGTGACATCATTGCACCTACATTTGATTGGCTAGCCAAAATCATGCTAGTGCAGGCTGTGAGGCATAAAGCAAAGATTTTTCATCCTAGGATTAGTTATCTAGCTTTGTTATTTTATGTTCACTGTTCTTTGTTGCATATTCCTGCACATTCTTTTAATAAATCACTTTATATTTTGGTCCCTGGCTGCACATTCAAAGGTGCCGGTGGCAAGGACACCGTGGCAGATGTGCATTTATGCTTCAGCCTTTTGTTTTATTTGTTCCCTTGCCCAAAATCTACCACTATCCACTGGGGGGGATGTTGTGACAACTCCTATTAGGACTTATGTTTTTCATGAAAAAATACAAAATGTATGCAACTCCAGGAATAATCTCTGGAGCCAAGGAGTGGATAGACCAGCTTTTGCTGATGCACTCCAGCATCTACAAGGGAGTGAGGACTTCTGGAGTGGTGAAATGCTTCAGGGGTGGTTGTCTGGAAACACATCCATTGGCGAGTTATGCAATTAGAAAATAAGGATTAAAAAGTAATGTTTCTATTCATTTAGGAGACGATGCAGCCACTGGTCACACAGAATGCAAAAGGCACAGAATGCAGATTCACACTACAAAAGCACCAATGGCCATTAATTGTATAGAAGCTCTGAAGCAGCTTTGAAACGGGATTCAGTATTTGTTTTACTTCTTAAGAGCTATAATTAAAATGTAATATAGCAACATTCCTCTGGGGAATGACGTCTGGCTCTCTTGACTGATACCCTTGAGAAAGCAGCAATTACTAAGCAGCCAGCAAGTTCTTTAATATCCCTGAAAACAAAGTAGGATTAAACAGGATGAAGCAGGAGTGGGACTTCCTCTGATTAATCTAGGGAAGTAAATGGAATTTATTCCACTCACCCGCTTACTGATGCAACTCCAAAGTAATTTCACTGCTGTTGTTAGAAAGTGCCATCAAGTCACAGTTGATTTATGGTGACCCCAGAAGGCTTCCAAGGCAAGACCCGGCCAGAGGTGCTTTGCCATTGCCTGGCTCTGTGTCAGTGAGCCTGGACTCCCAGGGAAGTCTCCTTTCCAAACACTAGCCAGGCTGACCCCATTTAGCGTCTGTGATCTGATGATCAGACTGGCCTGGGCAATCCATGTCACTGACTTGAGTGGAATTCCTGCCATCAAAATCCACGCATCGAGGCTTGGATACATGATGAACATTAATCAGAGAATGCAATTGTACAACTGAGAATCCCCATCCATATGATCTATTCAGGAGATGTTAGGCTAGAAATTACACACTTTAAAATGAAAACACTCTGGGTGCGTTCACACTACACTAAATAATACATTTTGCAACTGGATTTTTACTGTGTAAGAATAGCACCAATCCAGTTGCAAAACACATTTACTGTAGTGTGAATCCACCTTCTGTTAGTGCTGGTAATTTTTTGTTACAATTCTGATTAAAATTTGGCATTAAACTCTGCTGCTACTGGGTAAGTACTTGTTCTGGAAAACAAACAAACAACTGGCTGTATAAAAGAAAGATTAACAACCAGATGGGAGAACAGGGTCATTTAATTCAGCCATCTCAGCATTTACAAGGGATCTCTAGAACTCAAATAATTTGTTGCATGATATAAAGATTGGTCTCTGTAACAGTTGAATTTGGATATTTTTAATATGCATTCCTCCCCATTTTAATGTACCAGGAGAGGAGAGCAGATGAATGTATCTTTAGAAAAATTTTAAGGAGGCAAGGCTCGAATCTGAAGTGCTGGTTTTCTACACATAAGACAGAACAAAGATCCACGTGGGCTGCTGTGTTGGCCTGAAGCAAGAGAACAAAGTCTAAGTCCAGGGGCACCTTGAAGACCAACAAAATTTAATTCTGAGTATAAGCTTTTGTGTGCATGCACACTTCTTCAGGTACAGAGAAGTATCTGCAGAAGTGTGTATCCACACAAAAGCTTCTACCCAGAATTAAACTTTTGTTGGTCTTCAAGGTGCCCCTGGACTCAAACTTTGTACTGCTGCTTCAGACCAGCACAGCTGCCCATCTAGATCTACACACAAGGCACCTCCATATTTTGGGGGGAATCACCTGTTGGATTTCTAAATGTGCTTCTTTTTCCTTGGAGGTCATTTTCTGCTCAAAGGGTCAGGCATGACTTCTCTCCCTGGCCTCTTGTGGGCAGCAGCTACTCCTAGGGTTGCCCACTCCGGCTTGGAAAACCCTGGAGATTTGAGGGTGTTTCCTGGGGAGGGTGGAGTCTGAGGAAAGAAGGTTGGGGGTGATGTCAGAGTCCACCCTCCAAAATTAACGCCCTCCAGGGGAACTCTTCTCTGTAATTTGGAAGTCAGTTTTAATTCCAAGAGAACTCTGGGCTCCACATAGAATTTATCCCTGCATTGCAAGATCATAATATGATTGTAACATTATTACATTCGTGTTCTGCAAGTAGCAAGAAATGACTCTCATGGCAGCAAGACACCCCAAGGCATCTTTCTCAGAGTAAAATGCCTTTGTAACCAAATAATGTTTTTGCTACGTATTTGAAAGTTCCTAAAAACTGATCAAGAGTTTATGGGTTGGACCCTCCCAGTCCAATAGAAGGACATGTTCTCTGATGCAAGGTGGTTTGTATTGAGAGAAGGTGACTTTTGCTGGAGGAAAATGCCACCACCAAGGAAACAGATTGATGGGATCCCACCATGTATCAGAAGAGCCTTCTATTCTTGAATTGCACTGTCAGGTTTCCAGTGTCACTCAGCAAAAGGTCAATATTGGCAGATGTGCTGCTGATAGCATAATGTTCTCCTTGCTGATTCATACCCAGAAGCCCAGTTAGTCTGTGCCAAGGCAGCCTTCACAAATGGCATCTCTTTGAAAGAGAAGGTGTCACTGATTTAGCTCTATACCACTTCATTCCATTGATGTGTATATTAACTTTATATCTGTCAAGGAGTAATCTTGCTAAAACCTTCAGTGATTAATAAAAAGCAGGGACACTGATAACTCATTTACCGTTATATGAACATAAGAACATCCAATCACCTTGCTGGAACAGACCAGTGAGTGTTAGTTACATTCATCTGGCAAAGGCATGTTCCACTGAAACCAGCTGGAATGTCTGAAAAGGGGATCTCCACAGCACAGTACAAGGGACTGCTGTGGTGAATTACTGGATTTTCCCACATTATGGGTTAGGGCAGCTTTATGGCAGTTATTGCAACATTGTGGTTCAGCAAAAGGCACACTATTTGGGGGTCAGTAGCCAGCTGCTGTAATCCTCTCAAGGGTTCAGAAATGAGCTGGACCCAAAGACAGAATTGGAATTAGACCCTTCTTTATGTTGTTGTTGTTCAGTCGCACAGTCGAGTCCGACTCTTTGCAACCCCATGAACAAAGTTACGCCAGACCCTCCTGTCTTCCACCATCCTCCGAAGTCTGCTCAAATTCGTGTTAGTTACATCAGTAACGCTGTCCAGCCATCTCCTCTTTTGCCGTCCCCTTCTTCTTTTGCCTTCTGTCTTTCCCAGCATCAGGATCTTCTCCAGAGAGTGCTCCCTTCTCTTTTGGTGGCCAAAGTATTTGAGCTTGTCAGAACTTGGATGAACTTCAGACGAGTCCAATACTTGTTGCAAGTTAGGATCTTTATTGAAGAACTACAGTACTATAGTAACGAAATAACAGTAATGGCGATTCTGGGCAGTTGGTTACATTTTATGCCCACAGCAAAGCATAATAAAACAATAATTCACACGGTCTCAAATGGTTGTCTCTTCTTCCCAGCCTCCGTTATCAGCAAAGGAGGATGCCCCCCTGTTGCGAAGGCCAAACGGCTTGGCTTCAAAGGGCACCTGTGGATGTTAAGCAGAGACTCTCTGCCGCCTGCCTTACTGCCCTAAATATTTGGCATAGCAGAGCGGCCCGGGTCAATGACCGCTGTCAAGCGTTCTAAGTTACAACATGGAGTCAGTTTGGTCAAAGCAAAGCAATAAAAGTTACAAGTTCTGACATACTGCCCCCCCTAAGCTCTTCGGCTTGGGCTTGTGCGGGTACAGTAGGTGAAATTTCTTGAGCAATTGCGGTGCAGATACATCACTAGCTTTTACCCACTCATCACAGCTAGGGGGAAAGTATTTCCACCTGATCAGATAGTACAGCACCCCCCTCTGGACCTTAGAGTCCAGGATCTCTAACACCTCATGGTGACTCTGACCCTTCACTAATGTCGGAGGCGGCTCCGGGGGGCGAGGATGAAACTGCGTAGCTCCAGGATCCTTGCGAAGAAGGCTGCAATGAAAAACAGGGTGGATCTTACTCAGGGATTTGGGCAACTCTAGTTCCACAGTCACTTTGTTGATAACCTTCTTTATTTTGAATGGACCCAGGTATTTAAGGGCAAGTTTGCGGCACCCTTGGGGAAGGGGCAAGTTTTTGGTGGATAGGAACACTGTCTCGCCCTCCTTCAGTTCCCATTGCGGGGCATGCTTTTTGTCAAAGTGCCGTTTGTACTCCCTCTTTGCCTCCTCCAGGTTTTCTTGAATCACTTTCCACCCCTCCCTTATCCCCTCCCACCACTGAAGGCATGAAGTGGGCTCTTTTAGTCCTGCGGGGAGGGGGAGGTTTGGGAAGGGCTTCCCCTCGTAGCCGTTGACTATTTGGAAAGGAGAGGTTTTGGTGGAGCTATGGAGGCTGTTATTGTAGCCATACTCGGCGAACGGCAGGAGTTCCACCCAATTTGTTTGCTGGTAATTAATGTAACACCTCAAATATTGTTCAAGAAGCCCATTCATCCTCTCCGTCTGTCCGTCCGTTTGCGGGTGGTAGGCGGAGCTAAGGCCCTGTTCGATGCCAGCTAGCTTGCAAAACTCCCGCCAGAAGTTGGCAACGAACTGTGGCCCGCGGTCACTAATGACCTTCTCGGGGAATGAGTGTAGGCGGACCACGTGATTGAAGAAAAGTTGGGCCAATTTTTTGGCTGTGGGCAATTTCTTGCAAGGGATGAAGTGGGCTTGTTTTGAAAAAGTGTCAACCACCACCAGTATCACTGTTTTCCCTTGGGACGGAGGAAGTTCTACTATGAAATCCATCAACACAATGGCCCAGGGGCGATTGGCCGTGGGGAGGGGGACGAGGTGGCCGGGGGGCTTTCCCCCTCTGCATTTGGACATGATGCAAGTAGGGCATGCGAGCACGAATTCGGAAACGTCTCTCTTTAGCTTCGGCCACCAGAATTGTCGGGTAATTAAGTGGAGGGTTTTTACGTACCCAAAGTGACCGGCCAGGCGGTTAGAATGACTCTGTTCTAAGACCTCCTTCCTCATGGACTTAGGCACGTAGATTTTCCCTTTGTGGAGCCAAAGTCCCCCCTCCCCTTGCTCGAGCCCTTCGGGGCGCTCTGCTCCCTCTAACTCTGCCTCTGACGCAAAGCGCTCCTTTTGTGGCAATTCCGGGGCCCCGGTCTTTTTCCCTGAACGGGTGGTGACCCCCCCCCCGCGACTGCCGAGGGGGGGATGAGAGAATCGATTACTTCCTCTCGTTGACTTTCGTGCTGGGGCATGCGTGATAGCGCATCAGCCAAAAAGTTCTTAGTGCCCGGGATATGTTTCAGCACGAAGTCGAATTTTGCGAAGAACCCCGCCCATCGAATTTGTTTGGCAGTCAGTTTGTGGCGGCCCGTGAGGGCTTCTAGGTTCTTGTGGTCGGTCCAAATTTCAAATGGGACTCGGGCTCCTTCTAACCAGGATCTCCACGTTTTCAATGCGAACATTACTGCAAATGCCTCCTTGTCCCACACCGACCAGTTCCTTTGTTCGTTTGAGAATTTGTGAGAGATATAGGCGCAGGGACGCAGTTCCCCCTCTACGTTCCTCTGCATCAATATGGCTCCTACGGCGACGTCGGAGGCGTCGCATTGCACCACAAAGGGTTTTAATTCATTGGGGTGAGCCAGTATTGGTTCAGAGGTGAAGAGTTGCTTGAGCTCTTGGAAAGCTTTGTGGCATTCCGGCGTCCATGTTAAGCGCGCCCCGGGTTTTTTCGCTGCCTCCCCCCTTCCCTTCGTTTTTAGAAGCTCTGTGAGGGGAAGCATCACCCGGGCGAACCCCTTAATGAATCCGCGGTAAAAATTTGCGAACCCGAGAAAAGATTGTAACTGCCGTCGGGTTCGGGGTGGTTCCCAATCTAGAACTCGGAATCCCAAGTAGTCTAGTTCCGTCTTGTGGAACTCGCATTTAGACAGCTTAGCATACAGTTTGTTCTTACATAGAGTAGTTAATACTTTTCGTACTAGGGGTACATGGGATTCAAGATCCTTCGAATAGATAATGATGTCATCAAGGTACACCACCACCCCCTTAAACAGAAATTCTCTCAACACTTCATTTATGAAATTCATAAAAAACCCCGGCGCTCCCTGGAGCCCGAATGGCATCACTAGATATTCAAACTGTCCCATAGGTGTGTTGAACGCAGTCTTCCACTCGTCTCCTTCCTTAATCCGTACGCGGAAGTACGCGTCTCGGAGATCGAGCTTAGTGAAGATCTTGCCCTCGGCCACCGTGTTCAAAAGGTCCCTTATCAGCGGGATCGGGTAAGCATTGGACATAGAAATCCCGTTTATCCCGCGAAAATCTGTGCAAAGCCTAAGCCCCCCGTCCTTTTTCTTGCGGAATAGTACAGGGGCCGCATGGGGGGCCGTGGCTGGTCGAATGAAGCCCCGTTTCAAATTTTTGTCAATGAATTTTCTTAGCTCTGCTTTCTCCGCCCAACCCATTGAATACAGTTTTGCCTTCGGTAGTGTCTGCCCTGGAATGAGTTCGATAGCACAGTCCGTGGGGCGATGCGGGGGGAGCTCGTCCACCTCCCGCTCACTAAATGCTTTCCTCAAGTCCTTGTATTCTTTGGGGATCGATCCTATCTCCTCGAGGGTGAGGCAGAGTCTCTCATTCTGGGGGGGTGCTTTCGGGCCCCACTCGGGCTTCCAGTGGTGGTGTTCACACCGCCAGTCCGGGAACCGCACGATTTGCTCTGCCCATCGAATGTCCGGTTGGTGTTTTGCTAGCCATCCCGATCCCACCACCACATCGAAAGAGCAGGATGGGGCTATGACAAAAGTTTCTACACCCCAGTGCTCTTCGGTTCCCACAGGGGTTGCCTGGGTCTCTAGGGTGCACGGTTCCCCCCTCATAGGTGACCCATCCATTTGTTCAAATTGGATGGGGTGGGGAAGGGGAGACGTGGCTAACCCAAGCGCTTCCACTAAGCGTGGGGTGATAATGTCTCTCATGCACCCGGAATCAATCAGGGCCCGGGCGTGCATAAATCTTTTTAAGTTGGGGTTCAAAAGGGTGACCGCCATGAACAATAGCCCCCCGGTAACTCTCACCGTTAGTAGTGCCGGCGTTTTGTCGACCTGCCTCGCGGCACTGGTTAAAGCAGGTCGCTGTCGTTTCCCGCCGACTCTTGATCCCAGGACTCCTCGCTGGATTCTTCTATGGTGGTAACATCCTCGTCAATCACCAAGGAAGTGGCGACGGTGCCCCGACTGGGCTCCTTCGTTCGCCCACCTTTCTTCTTCGGTGCGGTGGGCGCCGGTTTGGGCTGCGTCGGAGTTGGCTTCCCTGGGCAGTTCGCGGCCAGGTGGTTTGGATCCCCGCACCTGAAGCACTTTCGCGCCGCGGTCGAGGGGGTTGAGGTTGTGGGGCCTCGCTTCCCCTCCATCTTGCTTGGGGAGGGGCTCAACTTTCCCCCCTTCTTGCCTTGTTGTTGGCGTCGCATCCCGACGTGCTGGAGGTCGGTCTCTACCTCCCCAGCCAGTTGGATCCATCCTACCAGGGTGTCTGGTCTTCCCTGGTGGTAGCACCGATCTAAGATGTTCGCGTTCAAACCGTTCTTGAACGCGGTGTACTTCATCACTTCATTCCATCCCCTGGCTGCCGCGCAGTGGCCCATAAACTCGGTAGCGTACTCGCGGGTGGTGCGGTTGCCTTGTTCTATTCTTTGTAGGGCCGCGATGGCTTTCTCCTCTCGTAGGGGATCTCCGTACTGTCGGAGCATCGCCTGCAGGAAGTCTGCCACGGTGGCTAGTTCGGGTTTCCGTCCCGTGTAAAGTCCCACGTACCATTTCTGAGCCGGTCCCCTCAGTCTGGAGGCGATGTGGTCTACGCGGCTTGCTTCCGTGGGGTACCCCGCTCCCCAGTGCGTGAAAAACGTGTTGCACTGGATCGTGAAGTACTCCACCGCTTCTCCGTCTCCGTCGAAGGTGATCTTCAGCTCCCGGTGTCCCCCCCCCCCCGTCTCCTCCGGCTGGGGTGGCAGGAGCCGGAACTGCCGGAACCACCGGCCCACCGGGTGGTGGGGCCGGGGGTCCCACCGGAGGGCCAGCTGGCGGTCCCGCGGGTGGCCCAGCCAGGGGACCTGCTGGAGGACATGGAGTCAGTTTGGTCAAAGCAAAGCAATAAAAGTTACAAGTTCTGACAGAGCTTCAGCTTCAGCATCTGACCTTCCAGGGAATAGTCTGGGTTGATTTCCCTTAGGACTGACTGATTGGATCTTCTTGCAGTCCAAAGGACTCTCAAGGGTCTTCTCCAGCACCACATCTCAAAAGCATCTATTCTTCTGCGCTTGGCCTTCCTTACGGTCCAGCTCTCACAGCCATACATTACTACTGGGAATACCAGCGCTTTGACTATACTGACTTTTGTTGGCAGGATGATGTCTCTACTTTTATTATACTGCCCAGGTTTGCCATAGCTGTCCTCCCAAGGAGCAAACGTCTTTTAATTTCTTGGCTACAGTCACCATCTGCAGTGATCTTGGATTCCAGAAATGTGAAGTCTGTCACTACTTCCATGTCTTCCCCTTCTATCTGCCACAGTGTGATGGGGCCCGATGCCATGAGGTTAGTTTTTTTTTATGTTGAGTTTCAAGTCTACTTTTGTGCTCTCCTCTTTCACCCTCAACAAGAGGTTCTTTAGGTCCTACTCACTTTCTGCCATTAGAATAGTGTCATCTGCATATCTGAGGTTGTTGATGCTTTTCCCGGCAATCTTAATTCCGGCTTCTGCTTCATCCAGGCCAGCATTCCACATGATGTACTCTGCATGTAAATTAAATAAGCAGGGTGACAATATACATCCTCGTTGAACTCCTTTTCCTATTCTAAACCAATCAGTTGTTCCATATCCCATTCTGACAATTGCTTCTTGATCCTTATATAGGTTTCTCAGGAGACGTGAGGTGGTCTGGTATTCCCATCTCTTTGAGGACTTGCCACAGTTTGTTGTGATCCACATAATCAAAGGCTTTAGCATAGTCAATGAAGCAGAAATAGATGTTTTTCTTATACTCCCGTGCTTTCTCCGTAATCCAGCGAATGTTGGCAATTTGATCTCTAGTCCTCGACCTCTCTGAAACCCAGCTTGAATTTCTGGTAGTTCCCGATCTACATACTGCTGAAGCCTGGCTTGTAGGAACTTTAACATGACCTTGCAGGCATGTGAAATGAGTGCAATGGTGCGATAGTTTGAACATTCCTTGGCATTACCCGCCCTGAGCCTGCCTTTGACGGGGGAGGGCGGGATATAAAAATAATTTATTATTATTATTATTATTATTACCCTTCTTTGGGATTGGCATATAAACCGATCTTTTCCAATCCTGTGGCCACTGTTGTGTTTTCCAAATGTGTTGACATAATGTGTGCATCATCAGCACACATCATCTTTTAGGACTTTGAATAGCTCAACTGGGATATCATCATCTCCGTTCGCTTTGTTGTTAGTAATGCTTTCTAAAGACCATTTGACTTCACTCTCCAGGATGTCTGGCTCAAGGTCATTGATTTCACTGTCATGGTTGTCCAGGACTTTGAGATCCTTCGTGTATAATTCTTCTGTGTATTCTTACTACTTCTTCCTGATCTCTTCTGCTTCTGTTAGGTCCCTACCATTTTTGTCCTTTTTCATGGCCATCTTTGCACGAAACGTTCCCTTGATTTCTCCAATTTTCTTGAATAGATCTCTTGTCCTTCCCATTCTGTTATTTTCTTCTATTGCTTGCATTATTCCTTCAGGAATGCCTCCTTATCTCTCCTTGTTGTTCTCTAGAAATCTGCATTCAGTTGGGTGAATCCTTTTCACCTTTGCCTTTCGCTTTCCTTCTTTCCTCGGCTATTTGCAAAGCCTCATCAGACAGCCACTTTGCTTTCTTGCATTTCTTTTTCTTTGGGATGGTGCTGATTGCTGCCTTCTGTACAATGTCACGAACCTCCATCCATAGTTCTTCAGGCACTCTGTCTATCAACTCTAGTTCCTTAAACCTATTCTTCACCTCCACTGTATATTCATAAGGGATGTGATCAAGATCAAACCTGAATGGCCTAATGGCTTCCCCAGTTTTCTTCAGTTTAAGCCTGAATTTTGCGATGAGTAGCCCATGAGCTGAACCGCAGTCAACTCCAGGTCTTGTTTTTGCTGACTGTAAGGAGCTCCTCCATCTTTGACTGCAGAGTATATAATCAATCTGATTTCTGTGTTGCCCATCAGGTAATGTCCATGTTTAGAGTCGCCTTTTAGGCTGTTGGAAGGGGGTGTTCGCTATGATCAGCTTGTTCTCTTGACAAAACTCTATTAGCCTTTGCCTGGTTTCATTTTGTTCTCCAAGGCCAAACTTGTCAGTTGTTCCGGTCACCTTTTGACTTCCTATTTTGGCATTCCAGTCCTCTATGATGAGGAGGACATATTTTTTTGGTGTTAATTCTAGAAGGTGTTGTAGATCTTCATAGAACTGGTCCAAGTCAGCCTCTTCTGCATCAGTGGTTGGGGCATAGACATGGATTACTGTGATAATGAATGGTTTGCCTTGGATACGGACCGAGATCATTCTGTCATTTTTGAGATTGTATCCCATTACTGCATTCCTCACTCTCTTGTTAACTATAAAGGCCACACCATTTCTTCTATGGGACTCTTGGCCACAATAATAGATGTGATCCTCTGCGTTAAATTCACCCATTCTCGTCCATTTTAGTTCACTGATTCCCAAGATGTCGATGTTCAGTCTTACCATCTCTTGTTTGACAACATCTAACTTGCTTTGATTCATAGATCTTACATTCCACGTTCCAATGCAGTCGACTAATAACGACTTAAGACTGGGGGATCATGGCCTAAGCAATAGGCCCTGTTAAAATCTTAATGGATCCACTGCTACTAATGTTGTACCTTAGTTGCTCCCCTTCCCCCCTTTTCTTATTTTGACTTGTAACTGGGGTGAAGGAACTAGCCAACACCTTCTCAGGGCCTGAGGTGGGAGGAAGCCTTGCATAACAATTCAAGAGCATTTGCTAGCTATCGTCTGAGGAAGTATCTAGTAGTTGTGTGTGAATGTTTCCTCCTGTAACCCCCCCCCCCATAGGAATGTTTTGAAGTGTACCTTAAAACCCATGTATCACTGTATTGGTTTCATTCTTAGCAAGCTAGAGGCTTGCACCAGAGTAACAGTTATCAATAAATGGGAACTTAGTATCAACTTTGACTCATTCTTGAATTCGTCGACTTGAGAACTGAGTGTTCTTGGATAATCACAGAAGCATCTGTGTTTTAACCTGTTCACAAAGCACAATATACTGGCCGTAAAGAAATGCTTTGCTTATGTAAATACACAGGTGAATGAAATATAGTGATTTTCAACTGGGCCTCCTGAAAAGAGCTGGGTGTACTTTGGATGCAGACAGAAATGGACATCCCCATCCCACAGAAGGCCCTCAACACCTAAACCGGGAAAGGACTGCCACCCTACACTGCTGAGGAACTACAATCATTATAGGATCACCGTCAGAAGAAAGAAAGAACCCACCTATACTGAAGTTGAACACCATAAAATCTATTTTAATTATTTTATCATTTCAAAGTGGAATTGTAAATGTTTTTGAATTGACTGTCAACTGCCCTGAGTCGGCTTGCAGAGTGGGTGGAATAGAAGACTAAAGTAATACATAAATAAATAAATAGCATCTCAAAGCACACAGACACAACAACTGGCTATTGAACAACAGATTGTTTATCTGTAGGCATCATGTCAAACATGCAGGGCTTTTGCACTATCAAGTTTACAGCATGGAACACCACTTGTGGACAGCCCAGACTCTCTGTAGTGTGACTCCGCTGCTGCTGCTGCTGCTGCTGCTGTTGCTTCTTCTTCTTCCTAAATCAATCTGGAAACCAAGAGGTGTGCTCTCGTTCATCTCTCTGTGTGTTCAGTCCCAGACTTGCTCTGCATCTCAAAACTGTCTCTCATGGACATTGCCTCTCTGTCCTCAGGAACATCCTGTATTTTCTTTGTGAACCGCAATGTGGGCTGAGAAATTCCTGGAGATTTGGAGTGAGGTTTGAGGAGGGGTGAGACCTAAGCAGGGTGTAATGCCACAGGGTCCACCCAACAAAGTAGCCATTTTTCTGAAAGTGAGTTGGAATTCTGGGAGATATCCAAACCCCACTGAAGGTTGACAGCTCCAACTTAAGAAGTCACCCTATGCCCATGCCACTGTCCTTAACATACTGTCACAGGTGATGAGTTGCATGCAGCATGAAGTGCTGTGCACTGCTAGTCATTTATTTACAGAATAGCAGCCTGTTATTTGGGCAGCTTCTGCTTGGGGTGATTCCTTGTTTTGTTTTCATTGCTGCTACAAAAGCATTCAAAGTAGTGATAGAGTTTCCATGTGGGCTTTATGTTTTCCCTTTGAGCCTACCATTTCCTCCTCACTGTTGTCTTCAGCAAAGAAGTGGAAATAGAAGTAGCAGAAACACCACTGTTGTGCTGGAAGTGGCAGTGAGTTCCTGCTCACCCTTTGCCCAAATCCTCTTTGGGTATCCTCTCTCAGGAAACATCTACCAAAGCCAGTCTGGGGAACTTCACAGCAAGCTCTGAAAGACCAGGAACCAAGAGAACCACATGATAATGGCACAGAGTGTTGCCAACCTCCAGCTAGGTTGTTATAACCATCAAGTACACAAAGAGCGAAAAAACAAACAAAAACACTGTGATCTCTTATTGCAAAATGCAAATTAATTGACCAGTTTCAATATGACAAAGACACAATTTGTTTAGGAACATTCGGAAAGTCCATTAAATAAAGTGATTGAAGTTCGTTCCTTTGTTGATTTCACAGCAAAAGACCTCTTCTTGGAGGTCATGCAGCTGTATGGTGCAAAAACAGGCTCATCTGGCTCTTAAGAAATGACATTTTGGAGGAAGCCTTAGGGCAATATACCCTCCTGAGGTCCCTCCCCTACCTAAACTCCACCCTCCCCAGGAACCACCCCCCCCCCCAAAAAAAAAAAACCTCCAGGAATTTCACAGCCCAGGGTGGAAAGTCTCCTAAAGAACCACTGCAGTTTAAGGAAGAACACAGAGGAAAACCTCCATCTGGAAGCAGCTCTTCTGTGGGTTTGTATTTCTCTTCTGTATAAGGATATCTGTATTCTGAATAAGCAATTGTGACTTTACCATCTTGTCACGGTTGTTGGTTAGGCTGTTGTTGGCTATACCTGGACACCTGGGCATCAACATGCAAAGCATATAAAACTGTGCAGGGTTTTTCATATTTCTAAATTATTCTCTTGTTAAAAGGGAGGGAGGGGAGCTTTTGTGATTTCCCCCTCACTATTAACCTTAAGAGCCCTGAAGGCTCTCCCCCCCCACCCCCACCACCTTTTCTTCCTCAGTCGTAGAAGAGAGACCTGATGAAATCTGCCTGCAGGGGCAAATACAGTTATCTCTCTCTGAATTAAAATTGTAATTCATTTGGTGCCGTTTACACACTTTGACACTTGCAATTACTATGAACACAGGGAGAACATGATTGTGGAGTGCCACCAGGAATCGGGTTTAATCAAAAAACATGGGTTGTTCCAACAGATTTATGAGTCCACTGCTTGTTATTCTTTGGTGTTCTTGGAGTTCAGATAATTAGATACACTAGTTCTTGTTTCCCAAAAGGCCAGAGAGGGCAAGTTCAATGATTTTTTAAAAGTACATTAAAATTATTAAATTATAATACCATCCTTCTATAATGTGGGGGGAGGGAAGGTTTAAAGTGAGAAATCCACTCAATTTATTGCAATACATAAACATTTTACTCTACAGTATCTGACTATTTCATCCAACACCAAACAGAGTGAACTAATTCATTGTACACATTCACAGACCAAGCCAGCAATTTTCTTCCTTTGACAGCTGCTGGGTGGGACACCGTGTCCATCTTCCTACTAAGGTTTTCTTAAGGAGCCCTGAATAATTCACCTCACCCTCTGTTCTAGTCACATATTTGCTTTGGTGGGGTGTTGAAACAATAAATGCTAGTGCTTGCATTTGGAGTAAGGAGCCAATTAGAATTAATATGTGTACCCAGTTCCAAATCAGATAGCTGGCATCTGAAGTGTTTCTGCTGAAAGAAATTTGCTATCTAGATCAGGAATGCAAACCTTTTATCTAAGCTTGTGTTTAAATAGTACAGCAAACCCTGAACAGCTTGTGCACCCAAAGGGAGCCCCGCAGTTCTCATCTTGTGCCTTTCAGGTGCTTGTATAGTCTCGAGGGCTAACTACATATTAAATACAGATTGAGAATACGATGTAGGGGAGCTGGGGGGGGGGGAATCTGAGCAGGGAAACAGGAGAGAGTTAAGAGCCCCCCCCCACTGCTGCTTCTCCCCTTTCCATTTGCCTTCCTGAAAATGCTTTTATTTTTTAAAGCACAGGTGATCTAATCTGTGAATTTGTGTATTATGTGTGGTGTGCCCTCCTCCCACCTACATCAGCAAAAAGAGGTTTTCATTTTTTTTTAAAAAAAAAAAGTAAGTTTCTAGCCCTTGTAGGTCACAAATTGTGAGGAAAAGAAAAAGCCCAGTGGGAACTCATCTGCATATTAGGCCACACCCCCTTGAAATCACCATTGTTACACATAGGGCTTTTTGGAGAAAAAGCCCAGCAGTGACTCATTTGCATATTTGGCCACACCCTCTGACACCAAGCCAGCCGGAACTGCATTCCTGTGCATTCCTGCTCAAAAAAAGCCCTGTTGAGGAAGAATGTAGTTTCCTGCCTGTTTAGTAATTACTAGGGATTTCAACCTCCAGGGGGAGCTAAAGATTTCCCAGACCAGAGGCCCATTCCTCTGAGAAAACCGCAGCTTTGGAAGGTGGATTCTGCAACACTGTACCTCACTGAGAACAGGCACTCACACGCAAAAGAACTGAGGGGAACCTGCTTTGACAGAAATTCTAAAACTTGCTAAGGCTCAAGAGTGCCACCTAGAGCACATGAGGAATTATAGATCCAGGCGGGTAGCTATGTTGGTCTGAAGCAATACAAACCTAAGCACTGTAAAAAGCACTGAGGAAAACTTGCTTAACAACAACCAAGCCAGCATACTGATGGCCAGCCTGCAGGTCATTTTCTCCAACAGCCCAGTCATCTTCTCTCTTCCTTTCCTTGCACCCAGCTCAGCCAGATCTTGCAAATCAGAAAGATAAAGCAGTCTTTCCCTCTCTTTATTTCTCTCCTTCTTTTCCACACGTTTCTCATCCATTTCTGTCTCCTTTCACCTCTTCCCTCCCCCCCCCCGTATATTCCGCCCCCCCTCCCCCGTACTCTTGTTTTCGATTTTTGGTCTCAGGCATTGAGACCAGCAGGATAGAGATGAGAAGGCCTTCAATACAACAAAATTATTTTCAGTAATAATCATGAAATAAAACAAATAATAATAATGGCCGGAAAGGAAATGCAGACAATGAAAATGTTATTTTATTTAACTTCATATATATTATGACCGGCTCAAGGTTGACTCGATAATAATAATAATAATAATAATAATAATAATAATAATAATAATAATAATAATAATAATAATAATAATAATAATAATAATAATAATCTTTAATTTGTATCCCGCCCTCCCCGCTGAAGCAGGTTCAGGGCAGCTCACACAACATAACATAATATACAACATTTCAACAGTTAAAACAAGGTGTTTACAAAACCTATTACAAATCATATATACATATTATTATCATACATTAAAACCATCACATTAATTTGGTGCTAAAATCTCGGTGTTATCCATCTTACCGTTTTCCCATGGCGATGGTATTTCTTCTACAGTAAATTCCATATTAAGCAAAAGCCAGCTGGAAGAGAGTAGTCTTGCAGGCCCTGTGGAACTGGGTGAGGCCCACACCTCCTCCGGCAGTTGGTTCCACCAGTGGGGGGCTGTAATCGAGAAGGTCCTTTCCCTGGTGACTTTCAGTTTGGCCTCCTTCGGCCTGGGGATTGCCAAAAGATTTTGATTCCCCTCTGGGGATTGTATGGGAAGAGACGGTCCCTAAGGTAGGCAGGTCCTCAGCCATATAGGAATTTAAAGGTGATAACCAGCACCTTGTAACAAATCCGGTACACTATTGGCAGCCAGTGCAGTTCCTGCAGCCTCGGCTGTATGTGCTCCCACCTAGGGAGCCCCAACAACAGCCCGGCTGCCGCATTCTGCACTAGCTGCAGTTTCCAGGTTTGGCACAGGGGCAGCCCCATGTAGAGGGCATTACAGTAGTCCAACATCAAGATTGTCATGGGTGCTGGGGACCCTGCAGAGGAAGTTGAGTCTGACGAGGAAACTGTGCCCCTGCCACCTGCACCAGTGCCCCTGCCTCCTGCTGGAGAAGATCCCAGCCCCCCTGCCTCGCCCTCTCGGGTGGCTCGTGTGCGTGACCGCCTCCGGCAGGACCTCAGGGATCGGAGGAGGGCGGCACGCTCACAAGCAAGACGCTCCCTGAGCCCTGAGTTCTGAGAGGATTCTGGCCCTCCTAAGAGCAAGGATGCTTGAGTTATGACAGGATCCTGGCTGCCTCCCTGAGCCAGCAATTAGCCTAAACGGGCAACAGCCAGCAGAGGGCTATATAGCTGTGGGCTTTGGGAGGAGGCTTTGTGGAAGCAACTAGTCATCTCCCTGACATCCTAGCATCCACTCCAGCTTGACTATGGTTCCTGACTCCCTGACTTTGGCTTTTGACTTCTGGACTCCCTGACCTCGGCTTCTGGACCTCGGACCTGCGATACTTGTACACTGATTTGGATTTGGCGCCTCAGACCCTCCTGCTTACTGGCTACAGACCTCGGACTGCCTCTGGACTTTGCCTGACCCGGCCCCAGCCGTGACAAAGATGACCGTTGCATGGATCACTGTTGCCAGGTCATCTCACTCCAGGAAGGGGGCCAACTGCCTCGCCCTCTTAAGATGAGAAAAGGCAGATTTAGCAGTGGCTGCTATCTGGGCCTCCATTGACAAGGCAGGCTCCAGCAGCATCACCAAGCTCTTGACCTTGTGCACCATTTCCAATGGTGCACCATCAAACACTGGTAGGGGGATTTCCCTTCTCAGACTGCCACGGCTCAGGCAAAGGACCTCTGTCTTCACTGGATTCAACTTCAATCTACTCAACCTGAGCCATCCTGCCACAGCTTGCAACGCCAGGTCCAAATTTTTTTGGACGCAGTCAGGCCGGCCATCCATCAGTAGATAGAGTTGGGTGTCATCAGCATACTGGTGACAACCCAACCCATACCTCCGGGCAATCTGGGCAAGGGGGCGCATGTAGATGTTGAATAACATCCGGGAGAGCACCGCCCCCTGTGGCACCCCACAATTAAGTGAGCGCCTCTGGGACAGTTCACCCCCAATTGCCACCCTTTGTCCCCAACCATCAAGGAAGGAGGAAAGCCATTGCAAGGCCAAACGCCTAATCCCCATGTCAGTGAGGCGGCGGGTCAGTAGCTGATGGTCAACAGTATGGAACAAAGCCGACAGTTCTAATTCAGCCTTCCATCCTTCCAAGGTTGGTAAAATGAGTAACCAGCTAGCTGTGGAGAAAGTGTAGATGACTGAGGAAGGCAATGGCAAATCACCCCGTAAAAAAGTCACCCCAGAGTCGGAAACAACTGGTGCTTGCACAGGGGACTACCTTTACGGTTTTTTTAAATCCACCCTGAGCCTTGCTGGGCGGGCTAGAAGTTGAAATCAAAAGTAGATAATGCTGCCAGTAGAAAAATTAAGATTCCAACATGCTATTCCATCCCAAGAACTGGTGTGGTGTAAGGGTTAAAATGTCAGACTACAGTCTGGAAAATCCAGGTTCAAATCCCCACTCCTGCCACAGAAACTCACTAGGTGACCTTGGGCCAGTCACCTGACAGCTTCAGGACAGCCTCATCTCCTCAGATCTCAGAAGCTAAGCAGGACCGACATGTAAAATGAAAAGCAAAAAGTTGGCGTAACTAAGCTAAACACACATTAATTACTTAGCAGAATCCTCAGAGCATATGCAGAGTTCCTTGTGGTAACAAGAAGTGAAAGGAATTCTTAACCTCTACTCAGCTTCCTTTGGCCCCAGTTTACACTGAAGACTGAAAACGGAAGACAAGGGGAAACTCCAAATCTCCAGAAATTTATGCCAAATAGAATTCAATCTAAGCCAGCCTCCTTTCTGAGAATGACAAGCTGGTTTCTCCAGTCCCATGCAAATCCCCATCTCTGATGCCAGAGGCTACTCTTGCCAATCACAGCCATATACAAACTAATCCCACCTCTATCAAGCACCTTTTATTTATTTATTTGTTCTCTTTGTATCCCACCCTCCCCGCAAATAGGCTCCAGGCAGGTTTCATCATAAAATCACATACACAATTAATAAGCTAATTAAAACATATAAAATAATCAAACTTCAGCATTGATACTAACTGGGGCCTCAGCAGATATTCAGCCACTTGGTCCCAGGTGGTCATTTGGATCTAACCTGCCAGGATGGTCCCATACAGAATAGAAGAGCTCATTCTCTAGGACCAGGGGTCACTTCATAGAAAAAGAGGTGCCAGAGCTCATTAGCACAACTTATTTGCATATGCTGCACACCCCTGACATCACCGGAAGGGGTACTAAATTACATCAGCTCAGCATCTGCCTTAAAATACTTCTTGAATTATACTTCTCATCATAAAACCTTACTCCCATCATACTTTTTAAATTACTTTTTCCTGTGTGGTCACAGTGGCATGATGAAGATTTCCATTGAGGTGACAAGAGAGGAAGTCCTACAACTGATTGATGAATTAAAAACTAATGAGTCACCAGGTCTGGATGGCATACATCCAAGAGTTCTGAAAGAACTCAAAGTTGAACTTGTGGATCTCCTGACAAAAATATGTAATCTTTCATTGAAATCTGCCATAGGGGACCCAATATATATTGTTTACCTTGACTTCCAGAAAGCTTTTGATAAAGTTCCTCATCAAAGGCTCCTTAGTAAGCTCGAGAGTCATGGAGTAAAAGGACAGGTCCTCTTGTGGATCAAAAACTGGCTAATTAATAGGAAGCAGAGAGTGAGTATAAATGGGCAGTCTTCACAGTGGAGGACGGTAAGCAGCGGGGTGCCGCAGGGCTCAGTACTGGGCCCCATGCTCTTTAACTTGTTCATAAATGATTTGGAGTTGGGAGTAAGCAGTGAAGTGGCTAAGTTTGCAGATGACATCAAATTGTTCAGGGTGGTGAGCACCAGAGAGGATTGTGAGGCACTCCAAAGGGATCTGTTGAGGCTGGGTAAGTGGGCGTCAATGTGGCAGATGAGGTTCAATGTGGTCAAGTGCAAAGTAATGTGCATTGGGGCCAAAAATCTCAGCTACAAATACAAGTTGATGGGTTGTGAACTGGCAGAGACTGACCAAGATAGAGATCTTGGGGTCCTAGTAGATAACTCACTGAAAATGTCAAGACAGTGTGCAATTGCAATTAAAAAGGCCAACTGTCAGCGCAGGGTTCACTGAGGCTTCAACAATGAGAGAACTCTTTTCTTTTGAAAATAAGTTTCATTTATTGATTACAACAATGTTACTCTTGCAGAAGGTCTTTGAGAGTGATAACGTATAGGGAACAAACACTAGCATTTATGGGGATACATCAAAGCCTGGGGGGTTTAAATCATTCTCATAATAAAGTTACATTCTGCTTTCAGAGGTGCTTGATTCACACGCTTGTTATCTCTTCCATTGGGCCATCCCCACTCCCCCTCCCGGCTGGTGTCCTTGCCAGTGCCTGGGAAGCGGCCGTACTCCTCTGCACTTCAAAACCGTTTATGGCCTCTGGTGCCCAATTCCCTCCCGCCTTCCTCTTCCCCCCTCAGGCATGCCTAAAGTTCTACAGGGGATCATTGGGGTTAGTTGCAAGTAAATAAACATTATAGGGGACATTGTTAGTATCAATGGAACACAAGCTGACACCAACACCATTTGGGGAATTATTTGGCGAAGACAGAGGTCCTGTGCCTTGGTCGCTGCGGCCCGGGAAGGGAAATCCCCCTGCCAGTTTTTGACGGCGCGCCACTAACAGCGTCGGGCAGGGTTAAGAGCCTGGGGGTGCTGTTGGAGCCTTCACTGACAATGGAGGCCCAGATAGCAGCCACTGCCAAGTCCGCGTTTTTTCACCTTCGGCGGGCGAAGCAGTTGGCCCCCTTCCTGGAACGTGACGACCTGGCAACAGTGATTCATGCTACGGTCACCTCGAGGTTAGACTACTGTAATGCCCTCTACATGGGGCTACCCTTGTGCCGGACCCGGAAACTGCAGTTGGTGCAGAACGCTGCTGCCCGGCTGTTATTAGGGCTCCCAAGACGGGAGCACATTCGGCCGGGGCTCCGGGATCTGCACTGGCTGCCAGTAATATTCCGAGTCCGGTACAAGGTGTTGGTTATTACCTTTAAAGCCCTATATGGCCTAGGACCTGTCTACCTTAGGGACCGTCTTTCCCCACACGTTCCCCAGAGAGTACTACGCTCGGGTTCACAAAACCTGTTGATAGTCCCCGGGCCAAAGGAGGCCCGTCTAAAATCCACTAGGGATCGGGCCTTCTCAGTAACGGCACCTTATTGGTGGAACCAGCTGCCGGAGGAGGTGCGGGCCCTGCGGGACCTAGGGCAGTTCCGCAGGGCCTGTAAGACAGCCCTCTTCCGGCAGGCCTATAATACGGACTGACAAGGAAATCTTTTGGATGGAACAAAATGCATCTGTAGACCGCCGGTTTTTATCTATCTTGCTTTTATTAATTTATGGTTTTAATTTTACTTGTAAGTGTTTTAAATTGTAGTATTTGTATTATCATGTTGTAAGCCGCCCTGAGACACTTCGGTGCGAAGGGCGGGGTATAAATCCCAATATAAAATAAATAAATAACTAAATATTTATACAGGGGCATTATGATACTGGTTGATTTGAAAACAAATCAACCAGTATCATAATGCCCCTGTATAAATTGATGGTGCGGTCTCATTTGGAATACTGTGTATAATTCTGGTCACCGCACCTCAAAAAGGATATTATAGCATTGGAAAAAGTGCAGAAAAGGGCAACTAGAATGATTACAGGTTTGGAACACTTTCCCTGTGAAGAAAGGTTAAAACGCTTGGGGTTCTTTAGCTTGGAGAAACGTCGACTGCGGGGTGACATGATAGAGGTTTACAAGATTATGCATGGGATGGAGAGGGTAGAGAGAGAAGTACTTTTCTCCCTTTCTCACAATACAAGAACTCGTGGGCATTCAATAAAATTGCTGAGCAGTCATGTTAAAATGGGTAAAAGGAAGTACTTCTTCACCCAAAGGGTGATTAACACATGGAATTCACTGCCACAGGAGGTGGTGGTGGCTACAAGTATAGCCAGCTTTAAGAGGGGATTGGATAAAAATATGGAGCATAGGTCCATCAGTAACTATTAGCCACAGTATGTGTGTGTGTGTGTGTATATATATATATATATATGTGTGTGTGTGTGTGTGTGTGTGTGTGTACGCACACACATATATTGGTCACTGTGTGACACAGCGTGTTGGACTGGATGAGCCATTGGCCTGATTCAACTTGGCTTCTCTTATGTTCCATGTGTCTGCTTTATATGTTTGGGTCATTTCCCCATTTTTGGTGAGGAAAAATATTAGAAAGTTTGTCAAATCTTAGAGTTCAGCAAAATTCTCACAGAAGCAAGTATCTGGGAGGTTAAAGTGTTCTCCTTCAGGGAAAGAGAAACCTGTAGGAGAACATTTTAGCCTTTCAGAATTTCAATGGGTGACCTCAGAGCAGCTGTTTTGTTGGAAAGGAACTTCAGGAACAAAATGGAAAGGGAAATTGCTGAATTACAAGCGATTACAACACTTGGAACAACCCCCTCCCTCCCCCTGCAAGGACTTAACACTAATATAAACTCATTCTCACCAAGAAGGGCTATACACCCTCTATATTTTATGCATTTATTTTTTTAATAATACATTAGAATACTGTTTGTAATGCAATGCAATATATAGGAATAGATTTTTTTCTGACCTAACACCTCTAAAGAACAATATATTGGTATAGTATTTAAAATAATATATAGTGATAATAATTCCCTAATGGAATTGGCCAAATCCAGCATGTGGTGTGTACTCCATCAGTGATTGGCCCATCAACCACCACTCAAGAGACCTTGTATGCCATTGGCTGGGCCCACTCCTCTCTCCTGCCTGCTGTTGCCTACCCACTCTCTGTGGGATTTGAAAGAGAAAGTAGGCAGCTGTGGTGGGAAAATGGTGAAGAGACAGAGAATAAAAGTGGTAATATGACTAGGTGGCAAGGCCTGGCCCCACCGGAAGCACTTCCTCAGAGGCCATAGGGCCTGCCACTTTCCTGTCACTCTCTTCCTCCTCCCCTCAGCCTTACCCCAGGACAGATGAGGTCTGGCCCACTGGTGAAGCTTCTAGCCAGAGGCTGCTGCTAGGCAACCAAGGTTGCTTCTGTCAGTAAAGGGAGAGGCTTCAGTTGAATAGAATACCATAGAGTCCACCCACCAAAGCAGTTATTTTCTCCAGGGGGAGAGGGATCTGTTGTCTGGAGTTCAGCTGTGATATCAGGAGATCTTCAGGCTCCACCTGGAGGTTGGTTACCCTAGGCCTGGCTGCTTGCTACTGCTGCTGAGAAGGAGAGAGGGATCCAGGTTGGGAAATTCCTAGATATTTGAGGGGTGGAGCCTGGAGAGGGTAGGGATAAAGGAGGGGGTGGGGTCTTAGACTGGTACTATGTGATAGACTCCATTCTCCAAACCAGCTATTTCCTCTGGGAGAACCATTGTTGCCAATCTCCAGGTAAGGGCTAGAGATCACTCAGAATTATAACTGCTCTCCAGATAGCAGAAAATGGCTGCTTTGCAGGGTGGAATATGTCATTATACCCTGTAGAGGTCACTTCCCTCCTGCTTTGGTCCACCCTGTGGAGAAAGACTGTACTTTTAATAGGTAGAGGCTGCAGGGAAGGGGGAAGAGATAGAAAGCTGAAGTCAGAGGGGCAGATAAAGCTAAAGCTTGCCTGGGGATTACAATCACTTCGTTTATGTGGGGTGAAGGTACTGCAGGTCTTGAGGTGCTAAAGGTGTCCTGTACCATTCTTCTTCAGAGTGCCCTTGCCAAGAGCAGCTGTTTAATTGGCTATTGGTTTACCAATCGATTGGCCTCAGGCTCTTTCCTTGCCATGGAGAATTGTGCGGTTGCAGGGCTCCAGTCTTCTTATTTCAAACAATTTTTATTAGTAACATATGACAATATATTCAATTTCTTATATCATTAATAATAACTTCATATCCTCCTCCCACTTATACTTAATCATCCTCAAAAATTGTCCAATGTCCTTTTATTTTCCACTCTTTTTCTACATATCTTCTGAACTTCTTCCACTCCATCTTAAATACTTCTAAATCATAGGGCCTTTTCACACTTACCGGTGGAAACCGGAAGGGAGTCAGTATTGTGCCGCCTTGCAGTAATCCGAGACAGGGATGGGAGTTTTCAGACACATGTTTTTTTTCCCCTGGTAGGGTTCCGTGATTGAAGCAAGCCATTTCACACTGTTCCGCTTTTATCTCGCTTCCACCAGCACCAGCCGTTTTCGCCTGCCGGCGCGCGATCTCCGGCTTTTTTTGGGGGGGACATCGATATAGCGCTACAGCGACGTATCACAACAGCATCACCATAGAGATGGCTAGGCTCCATTGAGATGCCAGAGATTGCCGTCGCTGAAACTTGGTAACAGGTGCCCCATTGGATACACAGTTCAAGCGGGAGATCAGGGCACTAGGTGTTGGTCTGTCACCTGTTGCTATCACTTGCCATGCCCACACGGGAGTCAGGGGAATACGATTGGTTTGTAGGTGACTCTGAGGCCCATTTTTTGGGGGGAGGGGGCTGTTGCCAGCTGGAGAGGGGTTGCCCATAGGGCAGCAGGTTTCGGCAGGAGAGCAGACCAACAGTGATTGGTGAGACAGATGTTGCTAACCCGGCCTGATGTGCGCCCATCCATGCCCACAGGCTTGTTCGGGGTTGCTTGTGTTCTGACATTTAAAAACACCGAAAATTTGGACCTCACCAATTTCAAATTCAACTATCAGATTCAAAAGAATAGGACTTGCTTTTTATAACAAGCCTAATTTTGCCATCCTCAGAGCTCCCAAAGTCAAGATATTAATTCTCAATTAATTCCAACAGTTTTTAATGTCCCGAATACTTTAAAAACATTATTTTAATTTTGACCTCCAAGTAATGGCCGCTGATGTTTCTCAATGGTATTATATTTCTAGAGTAGGTTTTCCATCCGCTACTTCCTGCTTTACTTGCCACCAAGTCTCATTCTCACTGGTAAGGAGATCTCACGATACTTGACGTACTTCCTGTATTGCTTGAATGTGCTGCAGGCTTGTGACGATGGTGCTCTTTTTTCAAAACCACAAGTAGACCAAACAATAAATTCCTTTCCACTTTTTAGCACTGTCCTTTATATTTACAAAGTCCAAATTTCACCTCTTCCCCCCTTTTTCTTCCAAACTTTCTAGATTTTCATTTCCCACCTTTTAAATTTATTCCATTAAGCTGTAAATAGTCCCGGAATGAAAAATAGTAATCTGTACCTTCTCTTCCAATTATCCAAGTTCCCACCGGTCTTGCGTAGCTTTAGATGTTTAGCAATGTCCAAGAAGGTTAGGATTCTGTCGAGCTTATGTCAACTAAATGACTCTGAAAACTTCTGCAGATGATGAAAATGCAACTCTTCCTGGAGACCCCTCAAAGGAGCGCCCCCCCCCCCGGGACTCCTTTTAGCCAAGGTAAATCTCCTCAAAGTTTCCTGTGCATATCTTGGACTAATCTCTGACTGAGAAAAGTAGGCAGTAGGCATTAGATTGCCATCCACTACCCCGAACAGAAGTTCCAGCCTGCTCCCGTTATGAGAAGCAGCTCAGCTCGACATTTTCCTCCCCCAGAAGTCCCACAGTAACTTTAAAGCTGATGTATATATAGCTGTGGAAAAGCTGCAGATGCATTTTTATCAAATTCACACAGAAATGTGTAATTTAAATGTGCTAATGTTAACCTTAAATGATGACTTAGATAAACATCTCATTGGGCTCTTGCAAACATTTCTTGCTAATAGTCCTTGCTGTGCCAACTTGAGCATAGTTTGTCGTCAGCTTCATTACTAGGGGAACAAATATGAAACTATTTGTTTTCCTTTGTCAGGATGCTGTATGCTCTGCTACGACCAAGTTGTTCTAATGAGAGATGAATAAAGCATCATAATACTTGATTTCTAACACACTGTTCTTTAGAGTGAGCAGCACTTTATTGTTCTGAAGCACTGTGCTCATGATCAGAAGTGTTTAACTTCTGCAAAAATTTATTTACTTTCAGCAAAAAGAGGCTTAAGATTCATCAAGCACTGCATACTTCCATCCCTTCTTATTGGCTAACTGAAAAATATACTTCATATGCAAGATATGAACATGAATTTTCTTATTTGTACAGATTGCATAACAGCACATTGCAACAATAATTAGAAACAGGAAAGCCTTATCAGGAGTAATACTGCATGGCTTCCCTTTGTCCTTTGAAGTCTTTACTGAATAGGATTTTTATCTAAAACTATACTATGATGTTTCTGGTTGCATTAAATTTGTTAGCTTTGAAATGCACATGCCAGAATCCCCAACATGGTGTCCACCAATACTTCCCTTTGCACCTGCCATGCATTTCAAAAAGTGGGTGAATCTACTATAAATCCCTCTAAGGCAAGGCTTGTGTTGTGGCTGCTCTAATTCAACTGAAAAGGTTTTCCCCTGGAGGATAAGGACTTGCAGGCACCTGGGTTTTCCTCAATCAATGAGTGTTTCCATTTCCCCCTTCAGCTATTTAGTTTGGCTACTCGTCCTGTGGCAGCCATTTTGTTCGGCTCCACTTCATGTGGGGACGCTGACATACAAGTTATCCAAAATTACAGAGAAATAACATGGTATCCTTTCCCATAAAATGCTCTTTATCAGCTAAGAATTAGCATTCCAGGGAGGATTCTAACCTAGCCTGCTCCTTAGCCATATTTTTTTCTATGCCAGTTAAGGTTTGTTTGGTGCTTTACATGGAGTGTAGAGATGCCGCAGACTTTCTGGGGAATGTTATCAGCAGGTGGATGTCAAGAACTGTGTCTTGCCATGATTGTGTTCCTTATGTATTCATATACTTCTACTCTGATTCTGCTACGTTACCTTGTCTGGAGTATTTCCATGCTTTGCTTCTGTCTGCACTCTGTCAAGAAGCAGATCTTGCCATGAATATACTATTGATGCTGTGCAGTTTTAGCTCTTGCTCTGTTTTGACTATGTAGCATATATGTATCCAATCTCCTCTGGACTGCTCAGACAGCTTGCATTCCTCCCTGTTCTGCGAAGGCCACCTGCTATCTGTTGTACCAGCATCTCCCAAGTTTTGTTTCCTGAAAACTGTCTCAGAAGGGGGCTTCACTCTTCTCCTGGGAAATGCTTTGAATCCTGATTCCCACTTTATGAACCCATCAAAAACCTGCTTACATAGTAACAGTTAAGGAAATAGTATAATTGTTGGAACTTACCCCCAAGGGTCAGTTCTTCCAAGAAGTAACTTGACTGTAACATGTCTCAATAAAGAACCTTATTTGATTTGCATAATAGAGGTGTGCTTAATGAGAATTGTACAGTGCTTGACCTACTCTTTATAACTTTGTATAAGTAACCGTTCTACCCTAGCCAGCTACATGCATTCCTTCTCTAAGTGGTGAAGGTCACCAGTTATCTACACTAGAGAATCTTAACTTTCGCTATTAAAAAGCTGTGTGAACTGGGGGGCGGGGGGGGAGAGAGAGACTGAAGGTGTCCGTCTTTGAATGTTAAGCTTAAGGCCTGCATAATCAACAGTCTTTTGTAATCTATAAAAGTGTGACCTGTTCAGCACAGGTCAGTTTTAGCAAGACTCATCTTTGCTGTTGATATGCTCATCATTTAAATAAAACCTAATTTGTGAACTTAATGATTGCTGCAAAGAACTTGATTGGACACATATTCAACAACAGTCACTTGAGTCAGCCCTTGAATGTCCCCACCTTGCTAATGTTTGAGGGCTGAATTATGTCAACTATATCCTAACAAAGCAGGTTTGGAGCAATGTTTCCTCTAAGCTGAGTTAGTGTAAGCTAGCTCACAGACTTTTAGCCTCCAGTTCATACATTTTTGTCTTAGCTCAGAAAAAATAGCCCCAGAGCACACTAGTTTATGTAGTAGTTCACAACTGTAATGTCAGTAGCTCACAACTTTAATACCAGTAGCTCACAAAGTAGAATTTTTGCTCACAACACTCTGCAGCTTAGAGGAAACACTTGCCTTCCTTTCAGGCACACACCAACTGTGGAGAACAGCATTTTAGAAGTCTGCAGGGGCCCAATTCAGTTCAGGTCAGAAGAATGGGGTGTGGCAAATAAACCCTCCCAGCCCATTTCAGCTCAGGAAAACAGTGTGAGGAGGAGGCAGGAGCCTCCCCCTCCATGCTGTATCCCCAAACCTTTAAAACACCATTCTCTGCTGTTGCTCCTGCTGCTGCTGCTGCTGCTGCTGCTGCTGCTGCTGCTGCTGCTGCTGCTGCTGCTGCTGCTGCTGCTGCTGCTGTGTGGCCTCAGGGAGAGCAAGTTGGGTCTGAGTTCCCCAGACCCAACTCCTGAGAAATTATATTATGTCGTTTGACCTGGACTCAAGCTCCTATCAAACAGGTTTGCAATTGTGCCATAGTTGTGGTGGAGTTTTGTTTCCTTCTGCCTTTCAAGCGACCTTTTCATCTTTGCTGTAAATAAAATCAGTTCTTTCTCAGGGTCAGGTTTTAAATGATGTGAAAGGGGGTTACTACAGCTCTTGTAAGGCTGGGAAAAAACACATGCATTAAATAACCTCAAAAATAACACAGACTTACATAAACACAGATTTTTTAAAAAATACAGTGTTCATAATTACTGGCTGGCTGATTGATTTTCTCTCTTTTGATTTAAAAACAGGTTTCTGAGGAAGGGAGGAAAGCAAAAATTCCAATGGACTGTGTAAGAACACACACGTATAAAATACTGACAATTGTACCATATTGTAAAGTGCTATTTGAAAATACAAAAAGTAATCTGATAACAGGCACAAGAGGTTCACATCCTGCCAAACTACTGCCTGAAAAATCTCAAGCTGCTCGTGACCCCTGAGGAGGCCCTGCGTCAAACAGGTGAATTTCAAGCATCTCTGATGGAAAGCATTCTGATATGAAGTCTCTCAGTTGCTGTCTGAAGTGATACAATCTCAGGAAATCTGCATCATGTAATTTTTCTGCATGTGTATATTGGTTCTGTTCAAGGTTGTGGTGATACTTTGCCATATTTTTTTTTAACTTAAAATCTATCAAACAAAATCACACACCATCTAAGGGCACGCTGAAAGCCATCCAGGTATTCAGAAAGGATACATAACTTGACCAGCAACCTCCAATGCCAGATAAATATATTGAACAGCAGAGAAGTAGCAATTCCACCAGGAACTAGCAGGGAAGCAACAGTTCCAATAGCAACTGGCCTTGCTTACATTGGGATGAGATTCCAACAGCACTGTGAACAAGAGGTGCCCAATCTGGTGTAGTGAGACACGGGGCGGGGGGGGGGGGGATGTCTTGACAGTTATGATGCTGTTCATGCTTTCCCCTCTTATTGACACCCCAGCACCCAAGAGCTTTCTCTCCTGTTAGATGCAATGCTCTGCCCTCTGCCACACTTCTTGGCAGGTCTAACAAGACGACCTGCTCTCTTAGATCCTGTCCTTGTGACCACGCAGCCGTTGAAAAAGGCCCTCATGTCTTGTTCCACTCTTTGCTGTATTCACAGCTTCGTAACTCACTTCTGCATCCCATTTTAGAGAAATCAGGAGGCTGCTCAGATGCCTTGAAAGTCTATGGGCTCCTGAGTGGTTTCTCCCCGAAAGACACTGAAATAGTAGCCAAGTTCATTCTTCTGGCCACCATGATGTGCCAAAGGATCTTGTAACTATAGTTTTAGCTAAAAGTAGATGCAAATGCACCAGAGTGGGCATCCTGCATCTAATCAGATCAGATTAAAAAATAGATTGTGAGTACTTTAGTTAGAACCTATATTTTTATTTTCCTTAGTGAGCCTTTGCAATAGTATGAGTCTGTGCCCTGTAGAAATAAAATCTTGTGTAACTTGAGGAGAGAGTCTCCCCAAGTCCTCACCCACCTGCCTGGCTCTTTGGCATACTACTTGTAGTGATTCTTACCCAGAAACCCCTAGACTTTGGTTCTTTGCCTGACTCAAAACTTTGTTCAAGAGGCTTTTCTCCTTTAAGAACATAAGAATATAAGAGAAGCCATGTTGGATCAGGCCAATGGCCCATCCAGTCCAACACTCTGTGTCACACAGTGGCCAAAAATTTTTTTTATATATATATACACACACACACAGGGTGCAGTCAGACGTACCATTAGCGGCGACACAGCTCCGTCTGGCTGACGGATTAAATGTGTTTGTTCAGGCATCCACATCTGGCAATCGAGCGTCATCCAGTTTCATCCAGGCTTGCTACGCCTGAATGGCGCATTAATTTGACAGCAAAGAAAGTCCGGCCCTTTTTCAAAACAGCAGCACAAGATCGGCTTTTTGCTGTTTGGACAGCTCACGAGCGATACTGCCTCCCACCTTTTTCTAAAAAAAAAAAGCCCGAGCAAACATGCGCATTGCCAGATCATCCGGGAATCTGAGGTGACGCTTCTGCTTCTCCAATCAATACAGGATCGGAGGGGGGGAAACCGTTATCCCACTACTCAGAACAGGAAAAAAAATCTTTTTTTTCAGTGTGGAGGATTTTCAGATATCATTGTCACTACCAATTTCTAGGAAAGTAATTCCTGGCAGTTCCTTGGTTTGAATCGGCAACATTAATTCCGGAAACTTTCCCCCTTCCCCCCTGCCTATGAAGCAACGTTTGATTTCCCAACTCCAAACAGTTGGGAGCATGTTCAATGGACCACCCCCACCAGAAATAACCATCTGATTACGCATGCTCCAAGAAAAGAGCATGATAGTATTGGATGTCTGATCGCACAACAACAGAATGGACAGCATTCTTGGATGCTCGTCTGAACTGCCCTGCATCAAATCAATATTCAGCGGTTCAGATTTGAGCGCTACACACCCGCTTTTAATGGTACGTGTGACCGCACCCACACTGTGACTAATAGCCACTGATGGACCTCTACTCCATATTTTTATCTAACCCCCTCTTGAAGCTGGCTATGCTTGTAGCCGCCACCACTTCCTGTGGCAGTGAATTCCACATGTTAATCACCCTTTCAGAGAAGAAGTACCTCCTTTTATCCATTCTAACCCGACTGCTCAGCAATTTCATTGAATGCCCACGAGTTCTTGTATTGTGAGAAAGGGAGAAAAGTACTTCTTTCTCTACCTTCTCCATCCCATGCATAATCTTGTAAATCTCTATCATGTCACCCCACAGTCGACGTTTCTCCAAGCTAAAGAGCCCCAAGTGTTTTAACCTTTCTTCATAGGGAAAGTGTTCCAAACCTGTAATCATTCTAGTTGCCCTTTTCTGCACTTTTTCCAATGCTATAATATCCTTTTCGAGGTGCTGTGACCAGAATTGCACATAGTATTCCAAATGAGACTGCACCATAGATTTATACAGGGGCATTATGATACTGGCTAATTTGTTTTCAATTCCCTTCCTAATAATTCCCAGCATGGCGTTGGCCTTTTTTATTGCAATCGCACACTGTCTTGACATTTTCAGTAAGTTATCTACCATGAACCCAGGTTTTCCAGTTCACACCCCATCAACTTGTATTTGTAGCTGGGATTCTTGGTCCCAATGTGCATTACTTGGTCACATTGAACCTCATTGGCCACAGTGACACCCACTCACCCAGCCTCAACAGATCCCTTTGGTGTGCTTCACAATCCTCTCTGGTGCTCACCACCCTGAACAATTTAGTGTCATCTGCAAACTTAGTCACTTCACTGCTTACTTCCAACTCCAAATCATTTATGAACAAGTTAAAGAACATGGGATCCAGTACTTAGCCCTGCGGCACTCCACTGCTTACCGTCCTCCACTGCGAAGACTACCCATTTATACTCACTCTCTGCTTCCTATTAATTAGCCAGTTTTTGATCCACAAGAGGACCTGTCCTTTTACTCCATGACTCTCGAGCTTACTAAGGAGCCTTTGATGAGGAACTTTATCAAAAGCTTTCTTTGATATAGCTTTCTTTGATAAAGCTATCAGAAGTCAAGGTAAACAACATCTATTGGGTCTCCTTTGTCCACATGTTTGTTCACCCCCTCAAAGAAATGTAACAGGTTAGTGAGGCAAGATCTTCTCTTACAGAACCCATGCTGAGTCTTCCTCAATAACTTGTGTTCATCAATGTGCCTACTCATTCCGTTCTTGATAATGGTTTCTACCAACTTTCCCAGTATTGAAGTCAGACTCACTGGCCTGTAGTTTCCCGGATCTCCTCTGGAACCCTTTTTAAAGATGGGGGTGACATTTGCTACCTTCCAGTCCTCAGGAACAGAGGCAGATTTCAATGAAAGATTACATATTTTTGTCAGAAGAGCCACAAGTTCAACTTTGAGTTCTTTCAGAACTCTTGGATGTATTCCATCCGGACCTGGTGATTTATTAGTTTTTAATTTGTCTATCAGTTGTAGGACCTCCTGTCTTGTCACCTCAATCTGACTCAGGTCTTTCAACACCCCTTTCAATATAAGTGGTTCTGGAGCAGGGAAAAACTTTTCATATTACACAGTGAAGACGGAGGCAAAAAATGCATTCAGCTTCTCAACCATTTCCCTATTCTCCTTCAGTAATCCTTTGACCCCTTTATGTTTTTTGCAAGATGCTCCTCATAGTCCCTTTTTGCCTGCCTGATCACAGTCTCGCATTTGATTTCATTTGCAACAGCCTGTGTTCCCTTTTATTAATCTCACTTGGACTAGGTTTCCACTGCTTAAAGGAGTCCTTCTTACCTTTTACAGCTTCCATTGCTTTGTTTGTTAACCATGCAGGACTTTTCCTATATCTGTTTGTACCTTTCCTAACTTGTGGTATATATTTTATCTGAACTTCTAGGACTGTAGTTTTAAATAGCCTCCAAGCTTCCCAAAAGGTTTTGACTGTATTTACCTTTCCTTTCAGTTTCCTCTTCACGTGCGTCCACATCTCAGAGAATTTACCCCTTTTAAAGTTAAATGTGGTCGTGCCGGTCTTTTTGAGCAACTCTCTATTTATACAAATGGTGAAATCAATAACGTTATGGTCACTGCTCCCAAGCTGTGCGATCACTTTTACATCTCTCACCAAGTCTTGGGCATTACTTACGACCAAATCCAGGATTGCCCCACCTCTGATAGGTTCAGAGACCATCTGCTCCATAGTACAGTCATTGAGAGCATCTAGAAACTCAATCTCTTTCTCTCGACCAGAATACATATTGACCCAATCAATCTGCGGGTAGTTAAAATCACCTATGATGACACAGTTTTTACATCTAGCCACTGTCTTTAAGCCTTCCATCATATTATTTGTCCTCTATCTTTTGATTTGGTGGGTGATAACAAACTCCCATAGTTAAATTGCCTTTTGGGCCCTCTATTTTGACCCAAAGCATTTCTAGAAGGGAATCTAATTCTCTGACCTCAGTCTTACTGGACCGTATGCCCTCTCTGACATACAGAGCCACCCCACCTCCAACCCTTTCCTCCCTATCCTTCCGATATAACTTATATCCAGGAATCACCGTGTCCCACTGATTCTCCTCATTCCACCAAGTTTCTGAAATTCCCACAATGTCTATGTTTTCTTTCAACACTAAACATTCCAACTCACCAATTTTATCAAAGATTTCAGGTTTTCACGGCTGGTAACATCATTAGGGTTTGTAGAATCTTTCGGGATCAAGTGCCGTGTTCTACTGAAGAAAGTTTTCCTTCCAGACGTTTCGTTCTCAGCTGCGGAGAACATCCTCAGTGGCGTTGCAGCCGGAGCAGGCGCTCAGACCTTCTTGGCTGCTGTGCATTGAGTGGGGCCAGGGCTGCTGAAGAGCTGCTATTTGGAGGGGGTGTGATGAAAGGGCAATTGGTTTGTGGATGTGCCCATTGTTTGGTGGGGCTTCCTGGAAGGGTAGTGATAAGGAAACTGGCTGTTGAATGTGACCATTGTTCTGTGTTAATTGCTGGGAAGGTTGGAAGGGGTTTGAAGATAAGGAAGATGGTTGTTGACTGTGCTGATTGTTCTGTGGAATTTGCTGGTTGTTCTGAGACTTTCTGCAATTTATAGTCTGTAGGGTGTTTTGCAGAGCTGGGTACCAAGCTCACCATGGTTCCCGTCAAAGAAACCCTTGTTCAACTACAACACATCTTTCCTGATGACATCACTGCCCTATTCCACCACGTGCTCACCACTACCTACTTCCAATGGAACAATAACTTTTATGAACAGATCGATGGAGTTGCCATGGGAAGCCCCCTTAGCCCTGTCATCGCTAACTTTTACATGGAAACCTTCGAAGATACAGCACTAAGATCTGCCCTCCTAAAACCACGTTGCTGGCTCCAATATGTGGATGATGTTTTTGCCATCTGGAGTCATGGAGAGGCTGCTTTGAATAACTTTCTCCTTCATCTGAATTCAGTCCATCCTCGTATCCAGTTCACCGTGGAGAAAGAAAACAATGGTCAACTTGCCTTTCTTGACGTTCTCATTACCAGTGGACAAATCTGATCCATTACCCAGTAGAAAAGTAACAGCTAACCCTTCATCTCTTTGAAATGAGTCCTTCCGAACCAGAGACATTTCATCTCCTGTCGGCTTTCCCCCAAGATTTAGTTTAAAAACTGCTCTGCCACCTTTTTGATTTTAAGCGCCAGCAGCCTGGTTCCATCTGGGGACAAGTGGAGACTGTCTTTTTTGTATAGCTCCCGCTTGTTCCAGAAAGCATCCCAATGCCTGACAAACTTAAACCCTTCCTCCTTACACCATCATCTCTCATCCACACATTAAGACTTCTAATTTGTGCCTCTCTCTCCAGCCCTGCACGTGGAACAGCTAGCACTTCTGAGAAGGCTACCTTGGAGGTCCTGGCCTTAAGTCTCCCACCTAGCAGCCTAAATTTTTCTTCTAGGACCTCACCTCAAGAATCCAAACAGGAATTTCCCAAAGGATATTTTAGTGACTTTCATGATCTGAGAGTTTGGAATACTATTTTGAGGCTTGAAAGGGATCAAGGTTACCTGCCATGTCAGGAATTCAAAATTGCAGCTTTTCTTGATCTCCCACCAGATGCCCTCATTATTCCGGAAGTACTTAAGCCTGTGACTGTTAAACTTTGGGAAGCCAGTATTAAGTGGACCCTCCAAGGTAGCCTCCAAGTACGACATCTAGGTAAGCCATTCCAAGCGCACAATGAGGAGATTGGTCTACAACTTTTGAAAGCCTTGGAAATAGAAGTTCCAGCTGAGATGCAGAAAAAATCATCCAAACAAAAGCTTCCTTTCACTCCTCAGAAACTGAGCAAGATGCCACCACAAGCATTTAAAACCCCACGATCAGTAAAGACAAAACAGGAGTTTTTTTTACTAGTAACAGATCAGTGACAGGAATAAAAAGTTTAATTTTATAAGTCAGTGTTTAAATAATTAAAGTAATAGTTAATGGAAGACTGATAATTTAGATGTTGGGGAATATAAGTGTTGGGGAATTTTCTCTTCTATAGTTCATAAACACTTTTTCTTACCACAGTTCTCCAAAACATCCTGATTCTCCCAACATCTAATGCATGAGACACAGAAACACTTTTCATAAACAACTGATAACCCTTTATTCTCAGTATTCCATCTACTTATAAAAACAGGCAAATTTCCAGTAACAGATAAAGCTATAAAAATTATGGAGTCTCCCAACCAACTTTATGGGATGCTTACAAATCTGTTACTTGAGGTATAGTGATTTCCATGACCACTCATCTGAAAAAGGAAAAAGAACAATCAATTAAAACTTTACAAACAAAATAGAACATTTAGAGAATTATCATAAACAAACAGGCAGCAAACACATATACAAAAATCTCTTAGCAGAACGTAGAATATTAAAGACCACTGAAAATGATGCAATACAAAAAATTTGACTATATACCATTTTCCATTTCATGTATTAGCTTCTATGACCAAAGGTCTTAAGCTCAATCAGGATGCAGCAATTATAAAAACATGCATTAGTATAACAACATAACTAACCATATTCACAGAATTCAAATGTTACAGTCAAAATATTCAATAAATGACCCTGCAAACTATCGACCTATCAGTTTGCTTTCATCAACTGGTAAACTATATATCCCTCTAAGCTGAGTTAGTGTGAGCTAGCTCAGTTTTTTAGCCCCTGACTCACACATTTTTGCCTTAGCTCAGGAAAAATGGCTCCAGAGCAAACTAATTTATGTAGTAGCTCATGACTTTAATGCCAGTAGCTCACAAAGTAGAATTTTTGCTCACAAGACTCCATAGCTTAGAGGGAGTATTGGTAGTGGGTACTGCCTTTGTGGGAAGTCTGTTCTGTAAGTATATAGCTTTCAGGATGCACGCTCCCCACAGTTTGTTAGCAAGTATTGAATCTTTAACCATCTTTAACCAAAGAAGACTTTGATATGGGGGGTGGGAGACATATCAAGCATGCTAACTTTAGTTTTGAGAGTGGCTTACAATCTGTAAATCCTGTCCCAGCTTCCTTCAGTTTCAAAAATACATCAAGGTGATTATCAACATGCTCATAGTAAGATTCTCCATCTCTGAAGCTGATGTCTCCAACTTTCTGGACATTACTGCTCACCCCTTCGTTTGGTGGCTTTTCTCTAGAACTGAAAATATTTCTTTAGCTGTCTGCACATTTTTAACGTGAGATAAATATGATGATCACTTGAGCTCTTCCATCCTTGTCTTCCCAAGCCATTCTCTCATCAGCTCCTTCAGGAGGAGAATCCATGAGATGCTTGACCAGCTTCTCAACCTTTAGACTAGCTTTTAGTCTTGTTGTCCATGAAGAAAATGTGTCTGGCTTTAAAGGCTGAAGGTATAACTTGTCCTCCAAAAACATCAACTGGGATTGATTTACTGCTCCGATGCACACAACCCCACCCCCCTTCACTCCAGGTCAAACTGCAAAACAGCTGCGCTCTTGCCGCTGAGTGCAAGATTAATTCCATGAGTGCTGGTTTGCAGCCTCACGGTGTGAAAGTATCTGGGCCAGCATAACCTGTTGAGAAATTATTCGAGTGTATCCTGTATATCATGCTGTACTATTGTGCTATCTTATTTATTATTATCCTAATTTTATTCTTGGGCTGATAGTTGTTTATTCTGTAAAATGTGCCCTTCCAACCTCTGATGCACTTTAGTTATTGTTTCTGGTTTTGTTAATTTTATTGCATTGTTTTTAGTCTTGATTTGTGGGGTTTTATTGTTATTTAAGTTGTGTTGTGATCCGCCCTGAGCCCGTTTACGGGAAAGGGTGGAATATAAGTCCACAAAAATAAATAAATAAATATAATAGCAGAGTATACTAGGCTGTAAGCACAGCACAAGCTATGTGGTCACCTGATGCTGCATATGTGCAAACATGAAGCAAAAGATACATGCAGTCCTCTTAAGATTTCAAACTAATAAGGGGTTTATTATACAAATGCCATTCTCTAGATAGGAATGATGAGAGATAATATGTCTAATCTAAGCTGGATGTCCAGAGATGCAAGAAGTATCCTGCTCTCATGGTGCAAAGAGGGAGAGTCTGGCAATGTGTGAGACATGTGTCAATGTGGAAGGAAGGAACTTCCCTAATGGTAGCAGTCTATACTTCCCTAACAGTAGCAGTAGAGAAGGAAGGATGGTCTGTGCCCTATGTCTATCTCTCTCTCTCTGAGGCTGAAACAGCACAAAGGCCTACACTTCCAACATGTGGAATGGCTGTAACCCAGAAGGAAGCTGCAAAGTCTGGGGCTTCAGAGTCTTGTGGCATCCTCCTGAGTTGTAGCTGTTCTGTAGCCTCGACTGCTGCTTTACGGTGCTTGGGCTTGACACCCCCTCCACCAACACCTCTTTTGCCTGCTGTCCTCCTTTCCTTGGCCTACAGCCATCTTCTGATGGTGGGGATGCCTGGAGCTGGTGCTTCTCCCAGCCAGGCAGATTCCAGTGGCGTAGGCTCAGAGGTTGGGTTTGAGGAAAGGGCTGCTAGCCCAAAGGAGCCCCCGGCTTGACAGGGCTTAGAAGTTGCAGGTGAGTGGCTCTCTACATGGGAAAGCTGTCAGCAGTGCAGAGGTGTGAGGGGAGTACCTGGTGCAGGACCAAGATGGGGCATGGCTATGGTCAAGCAGCCAGGAACCTGTCCCAGAGAGACCAGACCACACTGTCACATCTGTCATCTGCTGGAAGCAGAAAAATTAGACAAGTGACAGAACAAAAGACATGAATATACTTGCCGTGATGATTCCTTCTTGGTGGCACTAGAGTGGAACCGTCCTTACTCCAAAGATAACCGCTCCTCTTCTCTAAGGACACAGCCAGCCAAACATGTGATCCCAAAGGGGAGGGGCTTTTCCCTTGACTTCCCAGTCGTCTCCAAGCCTCACCTCCCACCATAACTATGTACAAACAAGGAAAGAAAAAATACTTTCCCCCCTCCCAATAAACCTTAAACTGCAGTAACCAGTCTCCCAGAACTGACTTAAATCTGCAGATAAGAAAAAACAGAAATCTACACTAACAAAGCAACAATACTCCTATTATCAAAATTTCCTTGCAACTGAGATAGAAAAAAGAGAACTTCAGCCATCATCTACATTTGGAAGCTGCTATAACTCCCACCCTAGTACCACCAAGAAGGAAGCGTCACTATAAGCGTATTCAAATCTTCTGTTCTCCGTTGGTTCTGGGACTGGGACAATCCTTACTCCTGGGACATTAAAAAAAAAAAAAGGCAGTATAGTCCAGGGCAGGAACAGCAGCTTCCACCTTTAGCTGGTGTGCTGCAAAACCCATCTGCCAAAGACTGTCTCAGCTGAGGCCCATTTATAAATACAATTGTGTCTTGTGAAAGAATGCATTTCCATATGGCTGCCCTACAAATGACTTCCACTGATGGAAAAGATCTGTAAACTGCTGATAGAGATGCCCTTCTCAGAGAAGGGTAGGAACCATTTCCCTTAGCCTTGGATGCTTCCATTATACAGCCTCTCAACCACCAGCTTAAGCTGGATGTTGCTATCTGTTTGCCCAGGACCTATTTTTAAAAGGAAACAAACAAGACATCAGTCTTAAGTATTGCTTAATCCTGTCCTCCCCAAAAGCTAAGAGCCCTGTGCACATCCAGGCAGTGCCATTCACTTTCCTTATCATGCTTTGGGATGGCACAAAAGGAAGGCAGAAAAATTACCTGAGATCTGTGAATGAGGGAGGTTAACTTATTTATTTATTTATTTATTTAGGATTTATATCCCGCCCTTCCCACAAGTGGCTCAGGGCGGTATGAACTTGAGGTATGAACACTGGGTCAGGGCATAAAACTACTTTGACGCTGGAAAAGACACATGTCAATGGGCAAAGCCCTCAGTTCTGAGACCCTCGTAGGCAATGTTATGCCTAGGGTTGCCAAGTCCAATTCAAGAAATATCTGGGGACTTTGGGGGTGGAGCCAGGAGTCTTTGGGGGTGGAGCCAGGAGACATTGGGGCCAGAGCCAGGAGCAAGGGTGTGATAAGCAAAATTGAACTCCAACGGGAGTTCTGGCCATCACATTTAAAGGGACAGCACACCTTTTAAAATGCCTTCCTTCCATAGAAAATAATGAAAGATAGGGGCACCTTCTTTTGTGGCTCGTAGAATTGGACCCCCTGGTCCAATCCTTTTGAAACTTGGGGGGTATTTTGGGGAGAGGCACTAGATGCTATACTGAAAATTTGGCATCTCTACCTCAGAAAGCAGCCCCCCCCCCCAGAGCCCCTGATACCCGCAGATCAATTCCCCATCATTCCCTATGGGAATTGTTCATGGAGGTGCATAATGGCTGTGGGGGTGGGGATCCCCCGCTGGGACCTGGGGATTGGGAAGCCTAGTTATGCCTACTAAGAAAATCATCTTAAGATTTTCATATCACAGGAAGCCACATTCTCAAATGGTTTCTTCCACAGAGCCTTCAGAACCACATTAATGTTCCAAGTGGAAGCCTATGTGCCTGCGGTGGATTAAGAAGAGCCACCCCTTTTAGAAATCTCTTAACATGAGGGCATAAAGACAAGGATTTACCCCTTTTTGTCCCCCTGAGAGTGGAAATGGCAGCTGTTTGTCTCCTCAGCGTGCTCCTGCTGAGGCCTTTATTTAAACCTTACCTGGGCCAAGTAAAGGATCAAGCTCCTTGTCCATGCAGCAGGACCTGAAAACTTTCCAGGTGTTATTGTATAGTGGAGTTTCTCCATGAAGCTATCATGATATTTACTACCCCTTGCTGATACCCTGTGGTAGCTAAACCTCCAGGCAGTAAGGCTGAGCAACTTTGGCTGAGGATGACAGTGTGACCCTTGTAACAGCAGATCCTCCTTCAGAAGGAGTCTCCAGGACTCCCCCATTGAGAGTCTTTTCATATCCTGAAACCAAGCCCCTTTGGGCCACTACCACAATCTCTGCCTCCTGCTCTATGATCTTTTGAACCAGGCATTGTAGAATTTCGAATGGAGGAAAGGCATACAGAAGTCCTTTTGGCCAATCTTTGCTCAGAGCATCTGTGCCTCTTGCCAGAGGGTGGAAAGAGAAACAAGATTTGCTGTAATAGCATCTAAAGAACTTAATTTGTTGAAATCATTATGTGCTATTAAAAGTGTATTATTTTCAAACTGCATATATAGTATAGTCAAGTTTTTGCCATTAAAGTAGAATATATTGGGGTACTATAGCCAATTCAAAACAGGCAATATGTTCTACATATTCCACATTATAGTCTGCATGTACAAACATTAAGAACATAACATAAGGACATAAGAGAAGCCATGTTAGATCAGGCCAATGGCCCATCCAGTCCAACATTCTGTGTCACACAGCGTATATATATATATATATATATATATATATATATATATATATATATATATATATATATATATACACACACACACACACACTGTGGCTAATAGCCACTGATGGACCTCTGCTCCATATTTTTATCTAACCCCCTCTTGAAGGTGGCCATGCTTGTGGCCGCCACCACCTCCTGTGGCAGTGAATTCCACATGTTAATCACCCTTTGGGTGAAGAAGTACTTCCTTTTATCCGTTTTAACCTGTCTGCTCAGCAATTTTATCGAATGCCCACGAGTTCTTGTATTGTGAGAAAGGGAGAAAAGTACTTCTTTCTCTACTTTCTCCATCCCATGCATTATCTTGTAAACCTCTATCATGTCACCCCTCAGTCGACGTTTCTCCAAGCTAAAGAGCCCTAAGCGTTTCAACCTTTCTTCATAGGGAAGGTGTTCCAGCCCTTTAATCATTCTAGTTGCCCTTTTCTGAACTTTCTCCAATGCTATAATATCCTTTTTGAGGTGCGGCGACCAGAACTGCACACAGTACTCCAAATGTCAACATTGTCAACAAGCTCTACAAATAGCGAATAATCCTAGTCATTCATACAAAACAGACAATATATTCACAGTGTTCACGCAAGAATTCTTATATACATATACATCTTGTTCTGATAACTCTTCCTTAGTGAACTATGAAAAAGAAAAAAGAAAACTATGAACTATAGAGAGCTACCTGGATTTTTAACAAAAAATAATCTATTTTACTTCACTGGGATGAAACCGATACAACCTAGTTGCCAATAGAGTATTACAGATCGATTTTCTGCCTGCAAAACATAGCCAGATTTAATAAAAACCCTTCAACTATTTTTTGGTTCCAAACATCCCTCTGGACTCACCTCAATTTAATTGCAAATTAATTTCCAAAAGGGCACCACCAAAACTCTGCTTCATGGAGACTAAAGCATACAACTTCCAATGTGGTGTAGCCCCATGAAGAGGCTAACCACCAGGTGGCTTTAATAGATCATACCACCCAACATCAAATCCATCTTAAAGTCACAGTGTATGCCTAAATGCTGTAAAAATACCTATTTTTTTCCTGTAGAAAGTAGGAATATTCAGTGGACTGCTTCAAGCTGTATGGTGCTTGTGCTTTTAAGCAGAATGTCCAGTATGTTTCCCGATGGAGTAAGGATCTTTCATCCTGTCTGCCATACGGTGTCGGTGGAGCTTCTTCTGAATAACAAAACAAAAGGCATCCCAATTACGATTTTTTTGTTTAAAATGCTGTACCTTAGGTGCTTCAAAATTATGATTTTAACTCTTGACTAATCAGAAGTCTAGAGAGTTCCACATGCCTTTTCTTATATTCCATTGAATAAATTATAGATTTAGTTGAACAATTACTGTATGTCTGAAATTTCATCTTAAAGTTAATATCAGGAAATTAGTAACCCATACTTGGGGGCAACTGAAACACCTCCCCGCAGCAAAAATGGCCCGCCGGCCACCACCGCTTTCAATGAGCACAAGCTATTGGAACATGCAGACAGGCCTCTGAGAGATCAATGGCCGCCATGTAGTCTCCCTGTTGAATTGCAGCTACTATGCACTTCAACATCTCCATTCTGAATTTTTTGGGTTACTTCCTTCTTGTTTGCCCATTTTAAGTCCAGAATAGCTCTGACATCCCCATTTTTCTTTGGAACAAGAGCAACAGCCGTTATTGGCATAACAGCATAAACATGCAGAATCAGCAAGGAGGAAAACACCCATTACCTCAGCATTTGAAACATTCCTGTCATCTTAATTTAATTTAATTTAATTTAATTTTTGGATTTATATCCTGCCCTATTCTGCGAGTGGGCTAAGGGCAGCTTAGAAGCACAGCACAAAAATTTAGCCTGTCTCAGTGATCTCAGGACTATGAGTGGAGGAGTGACTGAAGACCATCACCGGAACCGGAACCACCAGCTTGTTATTTCATTCATTTAGTTATTTCTCACTTACCTCTAAAGAAGAGGTGGAACAAATAAATATTCCGTAGCTAGTCAAGCCCAGGATGTTTGGGGAAGGAACCAGGTTTGCTATTTCAATCTTAAACCGACCCTTCTCCCCTGTAAACCAGGATGAACCTGCATCTCTCAGGCCTTAGAACAATCAGCCTCCCAGAGCCAGAACACAGCCTATGTAGATTCTGTCAGGCACTACCTCCTTACTGGGTTATGAGTGGATAATAGGATGAGTCTTACAGCCATCAGATTGTCCTTCATGATTTGAAGAAGAGGATCAAAGCAAACAGCATGAATATCACAGTAAAATGTACAGTACAGAAGAACATGTTCAGTACTCTCATCCCTCAAACCACAAACACAAAACCTGTTGGAGTATGGGATTTTCTTAAACCTCCTGTATAATACAACAGAAGGAAGGACATTAAAACAAGATAACACAAAGGCTCGATGAAGGCTAGGGGAAGTCATGCAAGACAGTATCTACTGTGCCAAGCTGCCACTAGAGGAGATCCCCCACCTCAAAGGGGAGCATCTGTCAGAGGCCAGGCTTCTGAGTTCTTGTATCTTGCATCTCAGATGCAGTCCTCTTGGGGAGGAAGACGGGCAGCCCAATCCAGACATACATGGTGGCTGGTCATGGTGTAACTGCCGCACTGCTAGTAGACTTCCTGAGGACTTCCGCATGCTGGAGCATGGGGAGGGGAGAGGCATAGCTTGCCGTGAGGGAGACGGTCACCATGGTAACGCCACTGACGTAAGTACGCAAGGGAGGCGGAGGCAGCCAGAGGGGAGGGCCAGCCCACCCCCTCCCATTGGCCAGTTCTGGTGCATGTGCTGCGGCTCATGACAATCAGGGATGGGGAGAGGCGGTCCTGGAGAGTCTGACAGCCATCCCCAAACAGAGAACGGAGCCAATGATGGGCAGACCATCAAAGGCAAAGGAGAGACGTCCCACCAACACGGGGAGGGAACAGGAGTGAGGCTGGGCACGAGAAGCCTGGCTGGGGGTGGGGTGGGGGCAGGACAGGCCTCCACAGGACCACAGAGAGGCCATCAGTCCCCTCACACCCTCCCACTGTCAGAGACTCTGCCAATGGCAGGCAGATGGGCAGAGGCACGCACAGACACGTAGGAAGTACCAAGTGTAGAAGCTCACTGTCATAGACAGCGGCTGGAATGTGTGTCTGGGAGTGAGCGGGTAGGCCATCAGCCCGGGCAGGCTGAGGGGTGGCACCCCTCCTCCCTGTCCAGCCACGTGGGAGCAGCATGGCGGCTCCCCCCACCCCAAGAACCAAATCTGCCCACCCTCTCAGGCATTCCCTCAGAGAGGCCACTGACAGAGTGCCCAAGGAACGTGCAGCAGATGCCAAGCAGGAGAAACAACAGAGGGCACAGCTCAGACTTTATTTTTCCAGAACAGAGTGCAACGGTTGCCCTGGTGCACACTGGGCAGTCTCGCCATGGGCGGGGCTCCATTCAGAGCGGCGGGGAGAAACAGCTGAGGGAGTGGAGGGGGGATGGAGCGACACACGCAGAAGCCTGTCTTGGATTCTCACCTGCAAAACAGAGACAGAGATTAAGCACCTCCAGGGGCGGCAGCTGGAGAAGCAGGCTGCATTTCAGCTGGGCACTGTCTTAAAGGGACAGTCTCTGACCCACCTCCCCACATCGGGGCGGCTGCCACACACACACACACACTCTGCCCTGACAGGTATTGGGAACACGGCAGAGGACAGACCGAGGGAAGGGAGCAGGCAGCAGCACAGGAGAGCAAGGTCAGCAAATGCCCCCTGCCGGAGCCCACTGCCTGGTTCAAGTGCAAGAGACGCTCGCACACCACCCGGTCTAGAGTGAGGGGGGGAGGACAGCGGGGGCGCACAGTTGAACTTTCCCAGCCATGGGCGGCAGTCCTCGCATACAGAGCCTCCGGGAGCTGGGAACCTGTGGAGACCTGGAAACAAGAGCCGTTAGCCCCAGGGGAGAGACCTCGCTCTCCCCCTTGCAAGTCAAAGATACTGTCAAAGCAAGTGCGCAGTGAAAACCAACGTGCCTGCCTGTCCCTCGCTTTAAGTCCACATGGAGGGGAGCTCACCAGCAGAATTCCTCGCCATCCGCGTCTGTCCGTAACAACTGAGTTGCGGGAGGTCAGAGCGGAAGTATTTCTAAGAGGCGGGGCCCACTGATTGGCTGCTGGGGAGGGGGCTCACCAGCCTGGGGCGCGAGGGGATTGGTGAGGCAATTACACCACTCCCTAAGGGGTTTGCAAGCTCCCGCAGAGGCGGTGGCCTTTGTTTTCGGTTTCAGTGAATGCCTATGGGGCACGCCACTATTTTTGCAGACATAACTTTGCGCCTTGGGGGGGGGCATGTCATAGCCCAAGCTACTCAGGGAGCCGCCTAAGCCTGGCCATGTCCCCAACTCCACCCCCTCCTGCGCCTGAGCACCATGCTCCACCTCACCTTCGCCAACGCTTGGGCGCAGCCCTCAGGCGACGCTGCTCTTGGGCGAAGTGGTGCTGGGGTGGCCCCACACACACATAACTCCCCTCCGCTGTGGCAGCACCAGCCGTACGTGGGCACAGCTGGTACTTGCACCTGCGTAGTGGATCATCTGTTCCCAGAGGACTTTCCACCCCCCTCCCTTAGGATTGTGCTGTAAATAATCAACAATGGACCCAATTATTGATAATTTTTTTTCTGTATCAGGTAGGCATGCAGATAATTGGGATTCAGATAGCATGTGTGCAGTGAGACTATTGGGGCTACTCCTAACCAAAATTTGATTGTTATAATCTAGGTTTTTATCTCTTGGAGTCATGAGGTAAGTGTTGAAATTCTATGGAGTAACGGTTGGTGACAATGCTCAGAACTCACTGATCTGAGATCATCTTGAACCACTGATGTGAAAACCTTTGTAAGCACGCTCCAATCCCAAAGATGTTGGATTGGTGGCATATGCTTGACTTTTTCTTCTGGTTCTTGTTTGTCTGACTACGTTTGTTGAAAAAGGAAGATGATCAGGCTGGCTTGGCTTGGATAAGTGATTTAAAGAGACTAATGCCTTCTCCGCACTTGCTGACAGAGTGCTGGGGGCTTGGAGAGCCACACAATATGTGTGAAAGAGCCAACTGCAGCTCCTGAGCTACAGTTTGGCAACCGTGTCCTAGATCCTTCTCTGCAGTCCCTTCTGAAGTTCCAAAAGGACTAGAAATGTTTCCCAGGTTTATTATCTCTTTTCTTAGAAGGCAAAACTTTTTTCTTTTATAAGATAACTTTCTAGTCCAGTGCCAAAGAAATGTGTGCTGTTGAAGGAAACTGATGCCACTCATGCCCTGCCATAGGGATCAGCGACCCAGTTACACAGTCATGTCTTCTGCCTAGTAATCACACTTGAAGCCATTGCATGGGCTGATCGTTGCACCTTGGCCGAGGAAGCATCAGACATGAAAGCTGTGGCCAGGGCAATATTTCAAAGCTCATCTTTGATTTCTTTAGGAATTCCACTTTCTGCTTTTGCTGGATCTGAAGACCAGGCATAGGCTACTCTGGAGAAGAGAGAACCTGTGACAGAAGTTCTAAGGGCATTCGAGGAAGCCTCAAAATCTCTTTTCAGTGCCTGTTCTATTTGTCTGTCACTGATTTCTTTAGGTAAACCCTCTGCATTCATAGGAAGAATTGATGTGGAGGCCAAGCAGTTTATAAGATCTCCTACCACTGGCAGCTTGATTTTGTGAGAAGCCTCAGGAATGAGAGAATAAAATGTGTTAAATATTGGGTGATTTGATTTAGGTTCTGCTGAATGTTTTCAATCGACTTTCATGACTTCATAGAAACCTGCTGGTAGTGGCACTAAAGTAGACTTAAACCCAGATTTTGGGCAAGTTTTCTCAGAACATCTTGGAAATTCAATGACTTCAATGTCCTATTCCTAGGAAAATTCTAATGTTCTCAGAACCTCTGGCAAAAGTCTATGACCGATTTCGCACTCACGTTCCTCTTCTCCGCGCAGCATCCTTCGGACTTCCCACTATCTGCTCCGGAGCTGCAGCAAACATCACGGGTTTTGCATGGCAAACGGAAACTGGTTTTTAGTGGTTTCCATTTGCCATGTGAAAACTGCAATGTTTGCTGCAGCTCTGGAGCAGATAGTGGGAAATTCGAAGGATGCTGTGCGGAGAAGGGGAATGTGACAGCGGAGTAAGCTGAGTGTAAAATCGGTCTATGATAAAGGTCCTGCAGAAAAAAGCCTTGTCTGGGATCGGGACAGTTTCTGTCTCTTCATCTGAAAGTTCACCCTTTTTTGGGATGATGACGATTCCAAGGAATCTGAAGCTCCTTCCTGATCACTGATGAGAGAGCTATGGGCTCTGTGATTTTTCTTGAATTTTTTGGGCTTCATAGGAGAAGGAGCCCTTTTGGTGTCCCTTAGCCTTACTACTGTAGTCTTCGCCTGGGATCACAGAGCTGAAGAGCTCTACCCCTCTCCATTGTAGAAGTGGATGCCTCAGCTTGAAGCTCCTTAACTCTGAAAATTCTTTTCTAATTTCTGATTTTAGCCACAAAATAAAATTAGATTTTGCACCCTCCCCCACGAGAACTAGGGTCTGGCAGTATGAGTGGGTGTCATTAGCAATGGGAGAATTCGGGAAGCCAAACTCACAGGCAGAACTGTCCATAGCAAGGAAGCCCGAAGAAGCTGCCCTCTTAGGAGTTACTGGAATTGAAAGTAAAGGGTATAAGAGACAGGCCTCCTGAAATGGCCTCCTTTCCCATCTTTTAACCAGCCACACACACATTTGGCAGTGCAGTGGTTTCAAAGAACCCCTCCTACCCACAAGGAAGACCACAAGCAGAGCTGCTTTCCAGGCTGCTCCCACGGAACCCCCCCAAGGATTACCAGCACCAGGAGGAATAATAGCAAACCCACTCCCTTAGGGTCGTATATAGAGTGACACGAGGGCTAGCCCCCAGAAGGATTCACTCCTACCATGACTCAGGAGGGAGAATAAAAACAGCGGCCTGAAAGCCCATAGTCCGTTTGTTCCCCACCCACCACTGAGGCATCTCTGCCAGCAAATGAAGTGGGCACTCAGGCACAGCTGTTAAGAAACATGCCTGCTTCTCCTCGGGGCTCTGCTGACTCCACCACTTTACCTCCTCTGAGAAGGAGGAGCCCAGAATGTCAATAAGCCTTGAGGCCAATGGTCTCTGCAGGAGTTGGTGATGGCCTGGAACGACCCAGGAATGACTGGAGGCCCCAGATCTTTGGCTGCTTGGTGCATCATCCTTCCCCTAGAAAAGGATTGCATCCCTCCTAGGGATCTTTTTACTACTGTAGTCTTCGCCTGGGATCACAGAGCTGAAGAGCTCTAGCTGACATGTCCCTGTGGAAAAACTGGGAAGTCAAAGGACAAGCCCCTCCCCTCTGGGATCACATGACTAGCTGGTCCTGTCTTTGGAGAGGAGGAGCGGTTATCCCAGGAGTAAGGACTGTACCACTCCTAGCACCACCAGAGAAAGGGCCTCTCCCCCCCGCCCCTGCCCTGCGCTTCCATGTTATGCAAAAGTAGCCAGCCACTTTCTCCAGCACCATGCAGTGTATGTATATATATATATATACACACACTGTGGCTAATAGTTACTGCTGGACCTCTGCTCCATATTTTTATCTAAACCCCTCTTGAAGGTGGCCATGCTTGTGGCCACCGCCACCTCCTGTGGCAGTGAATTCCACATGTTAATCACCCTTTGGGTGAAGAAGTACTTCCTTTTATCCGTTTTGCCTCATGCACCAGCTTGCCTCATGCACCAGCAAGGCTTGGCTATACACTGTCCTTGAGTTCTCCAGCAAGGTGGGTAGGTGCCATGGGTTTGCCAAATCAAACCAGCCTGAACAGGGGTGAGGACAAGGGTGGTGATCTAGAAACCCCGGAAGCAGAGCACTGTCCACAACCCAGTGATGAGGAAGGGGTTGTGGAGGTCACTGTTGCTCAGAAGTAAATGTACCTGCAACTCAGATTCAAATCTCTGGTGACACCTCCTGGATTACTTTGCCCCCTCTCTCCAGAGCCGCAAGAATGCTGGTGGCAAAGGACACAGGTGGAGCTACAGGAATGAAGGTTCTGTCTTCTGACACTGAAAACGCAGTTTTAAAGGTGTTTGCAGAACTTTCAAACTTCGCTAAAAAGAAGAGTTGGGGGATTTGTTTTAATTGCAGATCCATGAAGCATGATCCAACTTGATGACAGGTAGTCTGTTTAATATAGTCGAGCGATTGCTGTTGAAAAGGCAACCACAAAAAGTTTTTCTTTCACTCAGCTCTGATGACTGCTGAAATAAAGTGAGTTCAGCCAGCTCTGAATCAACCAAGTACACTTTATTGCAAAAAGAAAGTCACAGAGGAACACCGGTAAAACTGCAACTATAGACAATCTGGCCATGGTTAACTGTGCCCCCCCACCCCCAGGAGGCAACAGTTACTCCTATTGACTCACTCCAGAATCCTTCATTTGCATCTCTTTGTTACAAATTGTTGCATGCCTAGCATCCTGATTGGTCAGTCTTCCTGGCTTCAGGATCCTGGTTTGCAAGGAGTGCCTATCTCAAGCTCAGGCAACAAGAACCCAGTAAAACACAATACATAACACCTGCCATGCAGCAATATGGAATGTTATTTCTGATCAGGAAGTCGAAATGGTGTGATGAACAACCACATATTTTTGAGCGTATCTTTATTTCCATCACTATTTCATGTCCTCCTCTCACTGCAAATGATATAACATCAGCAATGTTTTATATAGTTAGCTGTGATCTAAAACTGATTAATAAAGAAAAAATGTAATGTAGCAAGTTGTCATTAAACTTCCCATGGTGGAGTTAATAAAAACTTATTGTGTCCAGTATTTTTGTTGAAACCATCTGGGAACTTGGCATCTGGAGACATGTTGCCACTGTATATACCGCAGCAGGATTTTCAGAAGGTAGTAAAGATATTATTTATTTATTGCTTTGCATTTCCATCCTGCCCTTCCCAAAATTCTTGAGTAGTTCCAACTGCCTTATGCCTTTGTAACAAAGGGTGAGGGAGAAGGTGCTCTAAATTATGTGTGTGTGTTATTCCATTTATGCCTGTATTGCTTTAGTGTTTTGTATATCTTTATTTCACTTGACTTATTTTAGAGCCTACTGTGTGATCTGGCCCGCTTGCAGGAAGGGCAGAATATAAATGTACATAAAGTACTGGCGCGCTGCGCATCTCCGGGGCCACGTTCGTCCTCGCCGAAGGGGACAGGTGCTCCGGAGGGGGAGGGGCAGCAGGCGCCTGTTCGCGGCTCCCCATTGGCTGGCCGGCAGGCAGCGTCCCTCCCCCCCCCCCCCGTGTGCTGCTTGTTTTCCCGCCCTCCCGGTCCAAAGCGCCGCTCTTCCCCTCAGCATCCCGCCGCTCATCACCGAGCCCACCGCGCAGGCGCGCCCTGAGGGCGGGGCTGAAGCGGGCGCCCGGCGGCGTCTGACAGACCGCGCGTCGTCGTCGTCTCCCTCCCTCCCTCCCTCCCTGCCGGCCGAGGAGAGGAGAGCAAGTGGGCGAGCGCGGTGCGGATTTCCTCCTCCGCTCCGCTCCTCCATCACCGCTCCTGCTCGGCCTAGTTAGCGGCAGCGTCGGAATCCCGCCTCGATCATGAGGCTGAAGGGCCGCAGATGCTGCGCCTCGGGCGGAGGCGACGCCGACGGGCAGCGAGGAGGCAGGGCGGAGGAGCGAGGCCCGCCGCTGCGCAGCCCCTTCGTGCACCAGCTGCGCCTCAGCGCCCTGCAGAAAGCCAAGGTGGGCGGGGCCGCGTGCGCGGGGGGGGGAGCGCCCCCTCCCCCTCCCTCCCCCCCCTCCCCCCCGGGCTCCCTTCCCTCTGCGGGGGGGGGGGTCGGGGCCGCCGTTTCGCGAATAGGAAGAAGCAGCCCCCGCCGTGCCGCTTGAGAGAGGGGGAGTCAATCCTTTGGGCTGTTAGATGCGTTTACAAAAGGCTAAGAGTCCGGCTAACACTTCGGAAGGAAAGCGCTGTTAGTCTTCAGAGTGCTGCTGGACTTAATTCTGCAGGCAGGCAGGCAGGCACGGCTACCCATCTTGATCTACTTACCTGATCTTGTGTCTCTGGGTTTTGTGTGCAGCTGTTTACAACATGTCTAGAAGTGACACTTAGTGTCTTAGTGACACTAAGGCTTATTTCAGACTAAGATTCAGCTGATCCCAGGATGACTGACTTCCAAGTAAGTTTCCTTTGCTTTAAGCAGAGAGTGACTAATAACATCAGCTGAAAAACTCTTCCACAGCATGAAACCTTATAGAAAACAACCCACCAACAAGGTTGCTTGCGCCCACGGCATATCACCATCATCACAAAAGTCATATCACAGTATCCTGGAAAAGTATTTCAGGGCTGCTGCACTCAAGATAGTGATCAGTGTGATCCTGAACATGGACCCAAGGAAGCTTCCATGATCATTTCTTATCCTTTTAGGTGTGTGTGAATGATGACAGAGCTCACCCCAGCTTTCCCCCCTATCCCTTGTACTAATGTGTGTGTTTGTGTTCTGCTTCAGTTAGCTGAGAGACCTTGGGTCAGCTGCATTTTTCTGAGTTCTCTCAGCCCTACCCCTTGTACTAATGTGTGTATTTGTGTTCTGGGTCCATTGGTGGACCTCCTGATGGCATCTGGTTCTTTGTGTGACAGAGTGTTGGACTGGATGAGCTTGATCCAACATGGCTTCTCTTATGTTCATTTCTGCTGATTACCCCGCATTGTTCAGGTACAGTGAAGTGGAGCTGGGATTGTTCTCTCAACTTCAAGTCTGGAGTCTGCTTTCAGACTTCCCCAGAGGTCACCCATATCTGTAAGATTTAATAAAGAAAATGTCAGCACAGTATGGTCAAGGAAAAATATGCTTGCCAGAGTTGATGAGACCAGTATTGATCTTATTTAGATCGTGGTCTAGTGTCCAGTTCCCAATAACAGATAGCACAGAATGTTCAGAAAATGGGTATAGTGCTATAGAAGTTACAACAGTGTTCTCTTGGGCCAGTATAACCATGGAAATGCTGCTACTAATAAATTGGTCCAATAAGAAAAACCTCCACTTATTTTATTTTTCACTTTATGGGATAAATATTGTTGAAGTGCCCCATGCAAGGAACTCTGAGATTTCTCTCAGCCTCGCCTACTTCACTGGGCCACTGAGAAGTTTGTGGCCCTGTTGTGGGGAGAGGAAGAGAATTGGAAGCAGTTTTGAGACTTCTTTGTGTAGAGAAAAGCAGCATATAAAACCCAACTGTTTTTTGAATCCCACAAAAGTAGGACTAATTTAAGCAGAGTTAATCACTTTCAAGTTTATTGACTTCAGTGGACCTAGAAGGATGTAACTGTATTTAGGGTGGTACTTATTTTTCAACTATTTGTGGAAGTAATTAATTAATTGGGCATTGTATGAAAAGTCACTTCATTTCTGTTCATCTGCCAATCCATGTTGTCAGGTATACTTTATTTTTATTGTACTGTGGGAGAATTTAAGCAATAGTGCTCTCTTTTTATCCTTAATTAATTCATACCTTGCTTTCCTCTACAATGGGAGGTTTCAGAATGGTGTACATTTCCCTGTTCTCCATTTTATCCTTACAACAATCCTGTATGGAAGGTTAGCTGAATTGCTATTTTAAAATGTGACACAATATTGTTTTCCTTTAATTTATTTATTATTTGGGCTTTTAGGTCGCCCTTTCCTGTAAATAGGACTCAGGATGGTTTACATCAGCATAAAATGCGATAGTCTAAGTTAAATTAAATTAATCAGCATTAAAACACTATACAGTTCAATATAAAAGCAGATCCAAGGTGGCAAATAATTTGAAATGAGATTGAAGCTCCCCAAAGCCTCTAATGGGCAGGTAAGGCAGGGTGGAAAACCTGTTTTGCCAGACTTCTTGCTGTCCCGTCACTGTCCTAAACCAAAGGCCTGGCGGAACATTTCTGCCTTGCAGGGCCTGCGGAAAGGTAATAAATCCTGCCGGGCATGGATGTTCTCCAGGAGAAATTCCCACCAGGCAGGGACGAGGGCTGAGAAGGCCCTGGCTCTGGCTGAAGACAGCTGGATCTCTCTTAGGCCAGGGACCACCAGGAGATTTTTAGTATCTGAGCATTGTGAGAGAGGCGGTCGCAAAAGTATGTTATTGTATTAAAATGTTTAAATCTAGTTGTAAAACAATGTTTTTATTTTTATCTAACCCAAGAGCACAGTGCCATCAAAGGGAAGCTGAGAAGGCCTGTAGCCATGGGGGGCACAGCCTCCCCACCTAACCCCACCCTCGACCTTTATGGCCTCTCCTTTCCCTGTAGCTTTGGCGGCCCCCGCTCTCTCCGCCGCCACTTCTCTGGCGGCCCCCAATCTCCCTGCTGCACTGATGGCCCCTGCTCCCGTCCACACGGCGCCTCCCCCTCCCTTCCAACCCGGTGAAGCGCTGGCTCCTGGGGCTCTTTCAAGGCGTGCCCCCCCCCCCCTCGGCTGATCAGTGGATCGGTGGGAAAAGCTGTGCTGAGGCCAGTGGTTCCTACGCTGGCTTTCTGGCATGCTCAGCAAGTTCAGCGCTGGCTGCCCCAGCACTAAATGTGCCAAGCGCATCGGAAAGCTGACATAGGAACTGCTGGCACCTTGAAAGAGCTCCAGGACCCCGTTCTTCACTGCTTTACCGGGCGAGTGAGTAAATGGGAGGGAGGGGGCCATCAAAGCAGAGGAGAGAGTGGGGGCCACCAGATGGGGGGTCCTCCACCCAAAAAAATTTTCCAACTAAAATTTTCTAACTGTGGGCCTGAAGCTGAGGAAAGATCTTCTAAAGGTTTACAGCTTAGTTCAATCACCCAAGGTATAGGTTGCTACAAATGGAGAACAGGGAGATGTTTCTGTACCAAACATATAATGTCCTTTCGGATGGATGATGAATAAAACCAGTAATCATGTATATGGGAAACTGTTTCAGCTCCCAATTTGGTAATTTGTTAGATCTTGCTTATGAGGGTAAGATCTTGTCTTTTGAGCTTCTTGAAATTTGAGCTTTTTGAAAATTTACTGTTTCTAGCACAATTCCTGCTTATCCAGTGACAAGCTATTAACTCTAAAAGAAAAAAGTATCCTGTCAACCACAGGCCACTATGAAAATGCCAAAATTTATTCTAGAATATGGTTGACATGTTATCAAGATCAGTTTTTAAAACTATGTTTCTTGCTTCCATAATTGTTCAGAGGTGATTTACCTTCAGTTGCCCATTTCTGCTACTTAGAAAGTGTTCTGATTGGATTATTTATCATTTATATTCTTGCCTTTCTTTTTCAAAAGAAAGACTAAAGGTGGCTAATATTGGTAAAAGCAGGCTAGAGGAATGGGCCTTGAGACAGGCTGATGGAAGGAGCCTTTTTTTGTGCCCCTCTCCTTCTTTACAAAGGGTTGTCCTTGATAGGAGTGGAGTGAGAGAGGGGCTGGGGGGCAGTGTGCTAGGCAGGGGTGATAAGAGGGATGTTCTCTTGCCCTTTCCTACCCCAGATTTTTGCATTTGTATTCAGTTGCTCTTGGACTTGGGAACTTCTCTAACATGAGTAAAGTTCCATTTTTCCCATTTGCCTTTTTGTTAAATTATACAGGTTTGGGAAACATTTCAGATTCTAAAGAAGCACTGTAAAGGTTTTAAGACATGCTATGCCTAGAGCTGAAAAAATGCATCAGATGCTTTGGCAGTCAGATGACATGAGCCTGGAATTCTTCCAGCTCTTTTTAAATGTGATTGTAATGATAGGAAATCCACTTGATTGTTGAAATTGTAATTTTTCTTGAGTCTCAGTGGAACCAGTTATCAAATCGCATTGTAGTTGCCCACTTATAATCTCCCGCCCCCATCCCTGGCTCCCAGCTCTATACATTGAGAGTTTATAGAGCAGAGTGGCCAGTGAAAGCTGGAGGTGGTGGCCAAACTATAGAGAAAGTGTCTGTGGGTGAGACAGGGGTTAAGGTGTGATATTCTAGACACTTATGCATGTGGGGTGAAGATTTCAGTAGTTTGGATAGTTGCCATATGTTATTCATCTTAAAAATAGATGTGTTCTTGTGGGCTGAATCATTTTAGTTCATAATAATCTTGTGATCAAGATATGTTTCATTTGTGGTTGCCAGCTGATGAATTCTCAGCAGACAGGAAAAGTAATTATTAGCTTCCAGATGTGTTTGGGGTACGATCTAAACCGGGGCGTCAAACTCATTTGCTACAAGGGCCGGATCTGACATAAATTAGACCTTGTTGGGCTGGGCCATGTTTGTCATAAACTGTAATGCCACGTAGCAAAGTTATAAACTTTATAAAGGACACAGACAAACAAAATTAAAGATTTTTTCAAAATTTAAAATATACTTTAAAAGATTAGCATTCTTGCAATATTTTGTTAACAGTTTCTGATAACTGACACCACTTACTCTGAATTATTGGATCAAAATCTGGAGACAATTTCTAATCTGGAGCGATCTTGAGTATGCTGCTCAGGTGTTGTAAAGATGTGTGTCTGTAAGTTGCAAACCTGTTTTTCATTTGACAGTTATTACAGAAATCTCATGGTCAATGCTTTGAGCCTAAGACCCAGGGGAAAACATGAAATGGCTGAGCATTGTAAGCTTTTGTTGCCTCATGTGCTAGTCAGCCAATGGAGAAAATAGAGCCTTTGCTCTGTAGCTTAATTGAGCAGGTCTGCCAAAGCAAGCTGTGATGCAGAAGGAAGCAAGAGAGAGAGAAGGAAACAGATGACAGTGAGTTGCTCGTTGGCCGAATAGGAGCTCTCTGGGGGCGTGATTCTGCTCTCAGGCCACATGTTTGACACCCCTGATCTAAACAGAGTTGTGAGTTCTGTTGATTTCAGGGGAAGAGTTAAACTGTATGCTTAACTAAAGATCTTAGTTTCAACTGGTTGCTGAATTATGCCTATATTATTTACATATTATTCTCATTTCTCCTTCATTTTATTAATGCACGATCTGTTTTAGAGACAGGCAAAAGGTAGATTCCTGAATATCTTTAGGTTGATGGGATTCTTGAAAAGAATGCTGGATGAAAGTAGATATTCTTTGTTTAAGTTAGCATAAAATTAGTTTGTGCTGTTCTGTAGTTCCTTGGTGCTAGCTTCAAATTTGCAATCTCTAATTCATCCCTCATTGGTAGCTATAGATATGAAGGTTTGTCTCCCCATTTGTTATCTTTTTGGAGGCTTGTTCTACTGACCTGCATTGGTACATGCTCCATAAGTAAAATAAGTCCAAAATAAGTAGCTATTCCTGCCCACAGTTTAATTTTCAAGGCTCTATTTATATATATTAGTATTAATGTGCAGTCTTTTTCCAGCACATGTGCCAGTTTCTCATTGAGTAAAAAAAGGTAAAGGTAATTCCCTGTGCAAGTACCAGTTGTTTTCCACTCTGGGGTGATGTTGCTTTCACAACGTTTTCACAGCAGACTTTTAACGGGGTGATTTGCCATTGCCTTCCCCGGTCATCTACACTCCACCACCACCACCCCACCCCCCAGCAAGCTGGGTACTCCTTTTACCAACCTCGGAAAGATGGAAGGTTGATTCAACCAGGAGCCGGCTACCTGAACCAGCTTTTGCTGGGATCGAACTCAGGTTGTAAGCAGAGGGCTCCGACTGCAGTACTGCAACTTTACCACTCTGCGCCACGGGGCTCTTTCTCATTGAGTACTCCAAATGTAAAACAGAGCTCTTTTGCCAAGTTTTCAGCTGAAGCAGTGGGCGTCACTTGTTACCAGCCTCCCCCCCCCCATTCCATCCCAGTGCTACAAGAGCTGCTGGACCTGGACGATAGGTCACATCTGAGGCAGAATCTGCCATCTTAGTCTTTGTAATTTTAGATTTTATATATTTTAAATTGGTCTTTTACTGTTTTTACTGTTGTCTGTTTTTATGATGTAACCCACCCTGAGCCTGTTCTACGGAAAGGGTGGGCTAAAAATCGAATTTAAAAAAATTATTAAATAGCTTTCTTTTGCCTAGAATATCAGTTGTTTCCAGCCCTGTAGCCAGAAATTTTTTGTGTGTGGGGGGGGGGGGGAGCAGGGGATAAAATTTTGTGTGGGGGGCTGTGGGGCTTGGCTGCTTTTTTCAGCGGCCAGCCGCCAGGCCCCAGCTCTCTCTCTCTCTCTCCTGTTTGCTCTCCCTGTCACTTTCGCTGCTTCCTCTCTCTCTCCCGTTTTCTCTCTGTCGCTCTCTTTCCCCTGCTCCCTCTCTCTCTCTCTCACTTTTGCCATCACTGCCTCTCACTCTCCCGCTTTCTCTTTCTCTCTTACTTTCACTGTCGCTGCCTCCTCTCACTCTCCCGCTTTCTCTCCCCTACTCTCTCTCTCTGTTGCTTTCGCTGCCTCTTGGAGCTGGTGGGGGAAACTGGCGGCTTGGAGGGATTGGAAGCACATAGACTTGTTGGAGGGAGGTGGGTGGCACACAAAGAGGGTGGCACGAATCTCAGACAGGGGAAGCAGCTTGGAGAGGTCCTCAGGTGCTGTGAAGAGGCCAATTCCAGCAGTCGCGCGAGTCTGGTGGCTGGAGCACAGAGCGCCTCCGGGACACAATACTAGGTGGTGCAGGGTCCCTGTGTGCTTGCTGGGGCAGTAAAGCTCGTAGCAGAAGCTTTTCAGCTCATTGCCTGCAGAAGGAACAGAGGCTTGGCTCAGTAGCTCTGCTGTGTGATTGAGAGAGCCTTGCAAAGCAAGCTCTCCCTTCCCCCTTCCTTCCCAAGGGAGAAGCCTCAGCCAATGGAGAAAACAGATTTTGCTCTGTAGCTCCTGTGCGATTGAACAAGCTTTGCAAAGCAAGCCATTATGCAGAAGGAAGCGAGAGAGGGAGAAGGAAGCAGAGGACAGTCAGTTGATCGGGGGCTTAATAGAAGCCCTCCGAGGGCCTGATTCGGCCCCAGGCCACATCTTTGACACCCCTGAAAACTATCTTGTTTCTAACAGGACCAGCCTCCAGTAGGGGCATAAAGGTAAAAGCCCTCTCTTGTCCTTGGCAGCTAGTATTCAGAGGTATACCAGATCTGAATATTTTGTTTAGGTAATATAGCTATAGATGATTTTGTTCCCCATAATCCCCACTAACACTTAAAGCATCTTGTCTCTTCACTACAGTTGGAAAGCCAGCCTTGCAGTAGCAGCAGTCAGTGATACTTGTACTCAAATACTAGAAAAGAACCTGTATATACAAATGCAATAGTACAGGCTTGCTAGGGTGGAAAATGAATGGAGTGAGGTTTGGTGTATTCCAGAATGACCTTGAACTCATAATAATGGTATTATCTTACACCAGCTCCTGCAAAGTGCTTTTCGTCATTGTTTAGGACAAGCAAGGAAAATCTGTATAATTTACTCTAAACGGGTGCTCTTCATCCATTTGCAACACAAGTCTGTGTTTGTGCTATTATTAGGGGTCTGCAAGAAAAAAACATTTTTTTTCCTGGATTCGTGTATATTGGCATTAATTGTTGGAGATTTTCCAGACTGCGTGGCTGTGGTCTTTAACATTGTGAGACCTGACTTTTCGCCAGCAACTGTGAGTGGCATCTTCAGAGGTATAACCCAGAAAACTGGAGTTCTCTCTGGATCAAAGTGAGAAGAAAATGGTAGGCAAGTAATTTATATCTACTCAGGATGCCGGGGTAGGGTTGAGTCATTATTTTGTAGGAGCTTCCCAGGCTGTGACATGCTAATGGAGGAGCTTTCCTGAGGAGGTTCTTTTGTATATGGATTGACTATTGAAATTCTAATCTTATCTGTAGTGCTGTTATAAAATGTTGAAGGAAACAAGAAGTGGCAACACAGTATTGAACAGCAAAGAAAAACAAACAACTGTGTATGCAAGAAATTGTCAAGTGCGCTCATTTCTGGACTGCATTTTACTATGTAGAGAGCACTTCACCAGCTCTCCCCCATTATTTACAACCCAGAGGGCACGTAGCAAAAAACATCTGACCCTGGCATGTTTATGCTATAGACTGGCAGTTAGTATCTCAAAGCGGCCTCCCCCGCTTTCACACAGACAACCTTTATCTGTTCACAAAGAAGTGTGAGAAGGTTTATGATGTTTTCAATAGCCTAAGATGCCTTAGTAATAAAATAGGTTGTTGCTTAGTAACCTTTGAACCCATGACTCAAGTATGCATCTGTAATGTAATCTTTGATGATATCCTATATAGCAACTGTGTAACTGTTGGTACTCCAATACTTATTATTTCAAACAATTTTATTAGTAACATATGGTAATAAATTTCAATTTCTTACTTCATTAATAATTACTTTTTTAAATCTATCCCATATATTACTTTCTACCCACCCCTCCCCCCGTTACTTGACCCCCACCGGTGTTATATACTTAAAATCTTAATATTAAAGGTACCCTTAATTAATAAGAACCAAAATAAATATCCTCCCTCTTGTACTTAGTCATTATCAAAAATTGTCCAAAGTCCTTTTATTTTCCACTCTTTTTCTACTTATCTTCTGAACTTTTTCCACTCCATCTTAAATACTTCTAAATCATAGTCTCTTAAGGTCCTTGTTAACTTGTCCATTTCATTCGATGTCATAACTTTTACAATCCAATCCCATTTCTCTGGAATTTTTCTTGCTTCCACAACTGTGCATACAATGTCCTAGCAGCTGAGAGTAAGTACCAAATTAAAGTTCTATCTTCTTTTGGAAATTTTTCCATTTGTAATCCCAACAGAAAAGTCTCTGCAACTTTGTTAAATTCGTATCCCAAGATCATAGAAATCTCTTATTGAATCATCTGCCAGTACTTTTTCGCTCTTTCACAAGTCCACCACATAAGGTAGAAAGAACCTTCATGTTTTTTACATTTCCAACATCTATCTGGCATCTTATTGTTCATCTTTGCCAACTTTTTAGGAGTCATATACCATCTGTACATCATCTTAAAACAGTTTTCTTTAATACTCTGACATGTTGAGAGTTTCATAGAGTTTTTCCACAAATATTCCCATGTGTCCATCTGTATTTCTTTATTTACATTAATTGCCCACTTAATCATTTGAGATTTCACTACTTCATCTTCCGTAGACCATTTTAAAAGTAACTTATAGATTTTTGAAATTAATTTTTCATTATCTCCAAGCAGAACTTTTTCCATTTCTGTTTGTTCTCGTATTATTCCTTCAGTTTTAACATTGCTTTCCACCAAAATTTTATTTGTTGCATTTGAAACCAATCATACTTATTATTCAACTCTTCAGCAGTTTTCAATTCTATTTTACCGCTTTGTATTTTTAATAATTGATTATATGACATCCCTTTTTCCTCTCCTGTCTCAGCTGTTATTCTTATTACTTCTGTTGGCACTATCCATAGTGGTTTTCTCTCATCGCCATTTTTCTTATACTTCATCCAAACATTTAGTAGATTATTTCTTATATAATGGTGAGAAAAAAACCCATCCGACTTTTTCTTTCCATAGTACATATAAGCGTGCCAATCGAATTTATTTCCATGACCTTCCAACATTAAAAGTTTTTTATTCAACAGCGTCACGCAATCTTTTATCCACACTAGACAAACTGCTTCATGATATAATCTTAAATCTGGTAGCTGAAATCCTCCTCTTTCTTTAGCATCTGTTAAAACTTTCATTTTAATCCTTGGTTTTTTCCCCAGCCCATACAAATTCTGAAATCTTTCTTTGCCATTTATTAAATTATTTACTGTCTTTCACAATCAGAATAGTTTGAAACAAATACATTATTCTCAGCAATATGTTCATCTTAATTGCAGCTATTCTACCAAGCAGTGACAAATTAAGCTTGTTCCATTTTATCATATCTTCGTCCATTTTACGCCATAACTTTTCATAATTGTTTTTAAACAAATCAATTTTCTTCATTGTTATTTCCACGCCCAAATATTTTACTTTAGGGGTAACTTCACATCCCGTTAATCTCTGCAATTCCTTTTGTTTACTTACTTGCATATTTTTACACAATTTTTTTTACTTTTCTTTATTAACAAAGTTCCACCAATTCTCCAAAATCTTGTATTTTGGCTAACAACAAAGGTGTTACTTGCATAGGATTTTCATTTATAAACATTATATCATCTGCAAATGCTCTATATTTATAGAAAAATCCTTTAATTCTCGTTCCTTCAATTTCTTCATCATCTTGTATTTGCATCAATAAGATTTCAAGAGTCATTATAAACAACAATGGTGAAAGCGGACAACCTTGCCTTGTACCTTTGCTGATTATCATTTCTTCTGTAAGATCTGCATTTATACATAACCTTGCACGTTATTCAGTATAAATTGCTTTTATCATTCTTATAAAGTTTTCCCCCAACTTTATTTTCTCCATTACTGCAAACATAAAGTCCCAATCCAAATTATCAAAAGCTTTCTCTGCGTCCGCAAAGAATAATGCAACTTCCTTCTCTGGTTGTCTTTCATAGTATTCTACAATATTTACAACAGTTTTAATATTGTCTCTTATTTGCCTTTTAGGGAGAAAACCCGCTTGGTCTTCCTTTATAAAATTTATTAGATATTGCTTAAGCCATTCTGCTAAGATTCTTGTATATATCTTATAATTATTATCAAAGATTTCAGGTTTTCACGGCTGGTAACATCATTAGGGTTTGTAGAATCTTTCGGGATCAAGTGCCGTGTTCTACTGGAGAAAGTTTTCCTACCAGACATTTCGTTCTCAACAACCATCTTCCTTATCTTCAAACCCCTTCCAATGCTCCCAGCAATTAACATGGAACAATGGTCACATTCAACAGCCAGTTTCCTTATCACTACCCTTCCAGGAAGCCCCACCAAACAATGGGCACATCCACAAACCAATTGCCCTTTCATCACACCCCCTCCAGCCTAGAAATAGCAGCTCTCCAGCAGCCCTGGCCCCACTCAATGCACAGCAGACAAGAAGGTCTGAGCGCCTGCTCCGGCTGCAACGCCACTGAGGATGTTCTCCGCAGCTGAGAACGAAACGTCTGGTAGGAAAACTTTCTCCAGTAGAACACGGCACTTGATCCCGAAAGATTCTACAAACCCTTATAATTATTGTTTAATAATGAGATTGGTCTATAGTTCTTTACATTAGTGACATCTCTATCTTCCTTTGGAATCAATGAAATTACTGCTTCCTTCCATGTATTTGGTATTTTCCCATTTATTCTTATCACATTCATTAATTTTTGAAGTTTCCAATTTTCATTGCATTAATTGCTACTTCAATTTCTATTTTTTCAATTGGATCATTCAAAGCTTTTTCCATATATTCAGTTAAGGGTGCTATTTTAATCTTCTGCAAATACGCTTCCATCTTTTCCTTCTTTACTTTAACACCTTTAAATAGTTTAGCATAGTATTTAAAAAATTCTCTCTTTTATTCCTTCTTGATCTACCATCTCTCTTCCATCAGCCACAGTTTTATTAACAATTTTACTTTCTCTCTTTTTCTTCAATTGCCAGGCCAAATGTTTTCCAGGTTTATTCGCTCCCTCGAAAAATTTCTGTTTTAATTTCTTCAAATTCCATTCCAATTCTTTATTTAACAGATGTCTCATTAGTGCTTGCAATATTGTAATCTCCCTTATAATTTTCTTTTTTCCTGGCTTTTTCCTTAATTCACCTTCTTTTTTCTTAATTTCATTTTGAATGTCCAACATCTGTTTATCTTTTGCTTTCTTATCTTTATTATTCAATGTTATTAGTAATCCTCTCATTACTGCCTTGTAGGCATCCCATACCATCTGAAATTCTATATCTTCTCTGTCATTTACTTGGAAATACTCTTTGGTTTCATTTTCTAGAGATGTCACTATTTCTTTATTTTGTAGTAAATCTTCATTTAATCTCCATCTTCTTGACTTTTTCAACATTGTAATCCACATTATTGGGTTATGATCAGCTCCTATTTTAGGTAATATCTCTATTTTCTTTGTTATAAGTCCCAAATCTTTAGTACCCCACAACATGTCAATTCTAGAGAAAGAGCTATGTCTAGCTGAAAAGAAGGTATAGTCCTGTACTTCAGGATTAAACTTCCTCCATATATCTTCCAAACTCTCCTGTTTGACCAATTCAAAAAAAGACTTTGGCAATTTCCCTTCTTTATCATGTTTTTTCTTCCCAGATCTATCTATCGTATTCTGAATTGTTCCGTTAAAGTCCCCTATCAATAAAATTTGCTCATAGGTCACTTCATCAAAATGTTGTGTAATATTTTTAAAGAAAATGTCTTTAGCACCGTTTGGAGCATGAAGTCCCAACAACAACTTTTTTTGGCATTCAAAGTAATTTCTACTGCTATATATCTTCCACCCTTATCTTTAAATACCAATTTTGGGTCTAATTCTTGTTTAATATAAAAGACTACTCCTCTCTTCTTCTGTTCAGCTAATGTAAAAAATTCTAGTCCCAATTGTTTATTCTATAAAAATTTATAATCCTTTTATCTAATATGCACTTGCAAACATAATATATTACAATTTTGTTTTTTTATCCAATGAAATGTTGCCTTTCTTTTTTGTGGTGAATTTAGTCCATTTACATTCCAAGATATCAATTTGTAATCCATCATGGTGCAAATTCTTTATTTTCTTCATAAAATCTGTGCAGTTCCTTTGTATTTGTGATTGTAATCCTTTTCCCTTGAAGTTCAAAGCTCAAACCTTCAGGTATTATCCATCTATACCTCATTCTATTGTCATGTAGTTTTTCTGTCAATTTTTTATATGCCTTTCTGTCAGTTAACACTTGTCTTGGCAGTTAAGAACATAAGAACATAAGAGAAGCCATGTTAGATCAGGCCAATGGCCCATCCAGTCCAACATTCTGTGTCACACAGCGGCCAAATATATATATATATATATATATATATATATATATATACACACACACACACACACACACACACACACACACACTGTGGCTAATAGCCACTGATGGACCTCTGCTCCATATTTTTATCTAACCCCTTCTTGAAGGTGGCTATGCTTGTGGACGCCACCACCTCCTGTGGCAGTGAATTCCACATGTTAATCACCCTTTGGGTGAAGAAGTACTTCCTTTTATCCGTTTTAACCTGTCTGCTCAGCAATTTCATCGAATGCCCACGAGTTCTTGTATTGTGAGAAAGGGAGAAAATTACTTCTTTCTCTACTTTCTCCATCCCATGCATTATCTTGTAAACTTCTATCATGTCACCCCTCAGTCGACGTTTCTCCAAGCTAAAGAGCCCTAAGCATTTCAACCTTTCTTCATAGGGAAGGTGTTCCAGCCCTTTAATCATTTTAGTTGCCCTTTTCTGAACTTTCTCCAATGCTATAATATCCTTTTTGAGGTGCGGCGACCAGAACTGCACACAGTACTCCAAATGAGACCGCACCATCGATTTATACAGAGGCATTATGAGGACTATTAAGTTCTTTCTTAATTCTTACTCTACTGCCTCCCATTGTCAATGACTTTTCAAAGTTTTTATTCATGATTTTTCCCACCATTTCTTTTGTCATAAATCTTATGACCACATCTCTAGGCAGATTATTCTTTTTTGCATAGAGTGAATTTACTCTATACATATAGTCATACATATTTCTATTCCCTTCAGGATCTTCCTCCAACAATTCTGCAATTATTTTTATTATGTATTCTTTCAAGTCTGATTCTTCATCTTCAGGTACACCTCTCAGACGGATCTGAGTTTCCATCAGTTTGCAGTCATGAATTGTCACTTTTTCTTGTAATTTTAACAAGGTGGAGTCATGTGTTTTCACTCTCTTCCACTTCTTGTACTTTCTTTTGTTATTACCACAGTGTCATTTCTGAGATTCTCTATTTCTTTTTTTAATTCTTTCTTTGAGTCCTCAATATCCTTTCTTATTTTTTTTTAGAGGCAGTTATCATTTCTTTCACCCCCTTCATTATCCTAGCTTCCATTGCATCTAATTGGGCTTGCGTTTTCTCTATTGAAGCAGACTTAGCAGGAGTTTGTTTTGGGTCTGACATATAAAAGAAATAAAAAATTTTAATATCACCAAATTAAATTTGAACCATCAGATTTGATAAAGTGAAGCTTGCCCTTTCCAATGCACCCAATTTCGCTGTCCTCTGAGCCTCCCAGGCTCAGATATTAATGTTTAAAGTTTTTATTTCTCCCAAAATGGCAGTCACAGCTTTTGCTTCACTTTAATTTTTTTTCCTTTTTTCCCTTTTACCAGTTCAAATCTTCTTATCTACTATCCAACAGTAGTAATTTTTAATTGCCAAATCTGTTAACTCCACCAATTTTTAATGTCCCAATCACTTTAAAAGCCATGTTAAAACTCAGTCCTCCCAACAACAATGGCCACTGATGTTTCTCTCTGGTATTATAATCCTAGAGTAGGCTGTTTGCTTTGTTGATTTCCTCCTTCTTCCTCCAATACTTCCTGCTTTTCTTGCCTTCAAATCTCGTTTCACTGGTAGAGAAATCTCACGATATCTGATGTATTTCCTGTGTTGACTGTGAGAACTGCAGGTCTGTGATGATGGTGCTGCCTCCTCAACCACAGATAGACTAAACAATAAATTCCTTTCTTCTTTTAACACTCTGTCTTTTAAGATTACAAAGTTCAAATTTAGCCCCTTATCTTCTTCTCCTTTCAGGCTTTCAGTATTTCCAGCTCCCACCTTTTACTTTTGTTTTGTTTAACTTTAATTAGTCATGGAATGAAGAGATAGCAAATAGTACTTTTTTCCCGTAGTTTATCCAAATCAACACCAGTCCTTTGCAGATTACTAGATGTTTAAAATTGTAAAAGGTTTGGATCCTGCCAAGCTTATGCCAAATTGATCACTCTGGAAACTTCTGCAGATGATGAATATGCAACTTCTTTTCGGAGATCCCTCAAAGCCTCAAAGAGCCCCCCCACCCCGGGACTCCCTTTCAGCCAAGGCAAGTCTCCTCAAAGTATCTGTGCATATCTTGGACAATTCTCTAGCTGAGAAATGTAGGCAGAAGGCATTAATTTGCCTTTTACTACCCTGAACAGAAGTGCCAGCCTGCCCCCATTAGGGAAAGCAACTCAGCTCGCCATTTTTCAACCCCGGAAGTAGCGGTACTCCATTACTTATGTCCTTGGTAAAGCTCCTGAGTTTCTTGCAATAAACATATATTTTGAATCAAAACAAAAGGACTCTGTTATTGGGAAATATTGGTACTTGACATTTTGGGAGTAATCCCATCTGGGGACTTAACCGAAGTTGGAAACTTTCTAACATGATGGCGGAGAGAGCTCCAGATAACAAAGAGGCCCCGGACAACCCAGAACTGCCAGTTGGCAAGGATCAAGGACCAGATACAGTCCCGAGTCAACCTCTGTGGCATATACTCAATGCCAGGAGGCTGACCGGGAGAGGGTCCCCACTGCACATACAGCGACTATTCATAACCCCAAAGGATTGGGGCCCCAGAAGGTCTACTAGCCTGATGGATGAAGCACCAGCACGGAGGGAAGCAATCGTAGCGCTGCCCCCCCACGCACACGGATGGAGGACAATAGCGAACAAGGCACATCCGAGGCAAGTGGGGGCGACAGTCGAGAAGACCGGGGTACCAACCCAATCCCAGATGAGGAAGAGGAGGAACAAGATCCGACCAATGGGACTTCCGCCAAATGATGAGGTTTGAAATAATGGAGATGACCAGAACTCTCAGGGAGGAAATGTGAGCAAACAACGCCTTCATGACTCAAGAGGTGAGGAGGCAGTTCGACCGTGTACTGCAACCACCAGCGCCGGGGGGGGGACAACCACAACAGCCCCCCCCCCAATCTCAACAACTGCAGCAACCCCTTCCACTGCCGCTGCAGCAACCCCAACAACCGCCGCCACCACCGCACCCAGTAGACTACAGTAGGGGCCGAAAGTTGGATGCCACCTTCGACGGGGACTCCGAAGAGGTGGAATACTTTTTGATACAAGCTAACAGCTTCATGTACTACTGGGGGCACACCTTCCCCGATGAGTTCAGCCAAGTGGATTATTTAGGATCCAAACTGAAAGGGACTGCCAAGAGATGGTATGTGAGCCTCTATGAAACTCAAAGCCTGGAGCTAGATACGGTGGCAGCGTTCCTGCGGGCACTACTGCCACAGTACAAGGACTCCTTACAAGAGACCCAAGTGCTGACGACCCTGCGGGACCTACAACAGGGGGCCAAGGTGGTAAGAGAGTACGCAGCTGAGTTTCGGGCCAACGCCACCAAAATACGGGCAGAGTTGCTCCCCTTTGCAGAATATGGTTATAATAGCAGCATGGCATAGCTCCACCAAATCTTCCCCCTTCCTGGTGGCGAATGGCTATGAAGGGAAGCCCTTCCCCCGGTTACTGGGAGAACCAACAGCAAAAAGCCCATCCACCTTCGAGCAATGGTAAAGGAAATTGGGGAAGGCCTGGAGCAACATCCAGGAAAACTTGGAACTAGCCAAAGAGGCATAAAAAAGCATTATGATAAGCATCATTCACCTGCTTGGGACTTTAAAGTGGTAGATACAATGTTTCTATCCACCAAGAACTTGCCGTTACCACAAATGTCTAAAAAACTGGCCTACAAATTCTTGGGACCGTTTCATATAAAATGTGTGATCAACAATGTGACTGTAGAACTAGAATTGCCAAAATTGTTTAGTAAGATACACCTGATTTTTCATTGCAGCTTACTTCGAAAAGACCCTGGAGCGACACCCTGGCACCCTAGATCAAAAGCGCCGGATCCTATCCCAGTGGGAGATCAGAATCACCATGAAGTAAAAGAAATGTTAGATGCTAAGCTGAAGTGGGGTGTCTTATACTTTCTGTTTAGGTAGAAACATTTCTCAGTGTCCCATGACGAATGGGTAATAAGTTCAGATGCGAGGGCCCCAGCATTAATTAAACAATTCTATGCTAAATATCCATCAAAGCCCAGAAGGGGGGCTTAGGGGGGGCAGTATGTCAAGCGCGCTCATATCTGCACCACATTTTATTAAGTAGAGAGCACGTCACCAGCTCTCCCCCATTATTTAGAACCCAGAAGGCACATAGCAAAAACAGCTCGCCCTGGAATGTTTATGCTATAGGCTGGCAGTTAGTACCTCAGAGGCCTCCCCCGGTTTCACACAGACAACCCTTATCTGTTCACAAAGAAGTGTGAGAAGGTTTATGATGTTTTCAATAGCCTAAGATCTTAGTAATAAAATAGATAGTTGCTTAGTAACCTGTCAAGCAGCTTGTTTCTTTATTAGTATGCCTGTATTCTCAACTGTGATTCTAATGTGTTGCACATCAAAGCCATGTAACCTCTTCCTTAGTTGTCACTAGTAGCAAATGCAGGAATGTCTTCTTTGAAGATAAGGCCTCCTGGGACACTTTCCCAGGCGCAGACCTGGACCCAGGATGTTGCTAAACCGCAAGAATAGATAAACTAGCAAGCATGTGAATTTCACACGCCTGAGTAGGAATTCCTAAGCTATCTTTGATGTGCCCCTTAAAGCTAGTATTCTAGAGTTAAACTGTATCACTTCCAATCTGGTGCCTACCCGAGCACAATGGATTATCAATAAACCAATACTTTGTTTCAAAATCAACGGCTGGTTATTTTGAGATCTGATGCTTTGAACCTGTGACTCAGATATGCATCTGTAATGTCTCTCTCTCGGCTTAACTTCGCGAACGAAGATTTAAGAAAGATGCAGTAGTCCACGTCTGCTGCAGGCTCGCTGGTGGCTGACAAGACCAATGCGGGACAGGCAGGTCCGGCCACAGTGGCTGCAGGGAAAAGTCTGATTTGGGGTTGGTGCTGTAGCAGTACGATTCTTCTTCAATCTCCTTTTGTCCTCAAGACCAGCTATGCATGTGTTCTCAAAGAAAGAGACAGCCTGGTGGATGGTGTGCCTCCATGCTTGCGATCTGAGGCTAGGTCAGACCACTGGTGATGGTTTATGCAACAGGTACCAAGGGATTTCTTCAAGGAGTCCTTGTACCTCTTCTTTGGTGCCCCTCTATTTCGATGGCCGGTGGAAAGTTCGCCATACAGGGCAATCTTGGGAAGGCGGTGGTTTTCCATCCTGGAGATATGCCCTGCCCAGCGCAGCTGCATCTTCAACAACAATGCCTCGATGCTTGTAACCTCCGCCCTCTTGAGGACTTCAGCGTTGGTCACAAAGTCACTCCAGTGGATGTTGAGGATGGTGCGAAGGCAGCGCTGATGAAAGCGCTCAAGGAGTCGCAGGTGATGACGGTATAATACCCACGATTTGGAGCTGTAGATGAGGGTTGTCAACACAACCGCTTTGTAAACATTGAATCTGTAATGTAACCTTTGATGATATCCTATATAGCAACTGTGTAACTGTTGGTACTCCATTACTCCCAAGGCTTATGTCCTTGGTAAATCTCCTGAGTTTCTTGCAATAAATGTATCTTTTGATTCAAAAGAAAAGGACTCTGTTATTGGGAAATACTGGCGCTTGACAGAAATAAACATTATACAAAATCTATTGGTTTCTGTGTCAATTTCTGTACAATCAGAGATACCACATAACACAGTAGAAAATGAATTCATTCATAAAGGAATGTCCCACTGCAGAAAGGAGGTAATACAATTTCATAAATGAAGTCCAAATTCATATATCACAGTTCATATAAGACATACAGCCTTTATAAATTCTTCAATAATTTCTACATGGAATCCTGTAGTTGCCTGAAGAAGTTCGGCTCCAAAGGTAAATGTGCTCCTTATGTGTCAGTTGATACTTTATAGAACAGATTGGCTCTAGAAAAAGCATTCTAATGTGAAACGTGGTCCTGAGTCAACTGACACATAAGGACTTCATTTATGAAATTGGACTACCTTATTGTTTCCTGGAAAATGGGTGGGAAAAGCAAAGTAGTTACCTGGACTTCACATTTGATTGAAGCCAGCAACAGTCTTGCAATTTGCAAATGCATTGCAGTGGTTGGCTCTAAGACACTACAAGTCTCTCTAGGGTGCTTTTGCAATTGCTGCTGAGATGCCTCTTTCCCCTCCCTCCTGTTGCTCTGGAAACCAGAGCAAAGGGTGGGAAAGGGCCCTAAAGGAGAGAATTGAAAGGTAACTTTGTAGCTCTTTAAAGTTTAATCCTCTCCATCAGCAGCTGTTCTGTGAAGTAGAATAATTTTGGATTTTTTTGGTTATCATCTATATTGATAGCCAAATCTAATTTGTATTTGTTTTAGAAAACATGTCAAGAATACTGATAAAGTATTTTTCAGGTATTTATTTGGCTCAGTTTGTATCAAGTGTACACCGCTAGCTATGTAGGAGTCTTATTTTTTAGACCTGCAGTTTTGTCCGAGCTTTTTATTGGACATTATTTCCGCACTTAATTTATTAATATCTTTGAACTCCAATGCAACTTCAAATGCACCCAACTAAATTTCTATTAAACATTTAGTCAGTTAAGCATTTTTGCAATGACTAGATTATCTCTAGTCTCTGTGGCAGTTTTAGTTAATGCAACTTGGTTTTCCCCCTATAAGCCTGTTGTTTGGTTTCATGAGATGATGTGTAGCAGCAGTCTTTACTTTGGTTTTCCAAGTTCATTTGCCAATATTGATAATATCAAAGGCCATGCTCTCATTAAATTAGCTCCAGCTTGAACACCTACTCTGAAAAGGGAGGTGTTCCTTGTTATAAGCTACACTGTAGTTATTTCCTTATTCTACAAGGTAAGCATTAAGGTAATACATATCTATATTTATGGACAGGTATGCTGATAACAATGTTTGTGTGTGTATAAACCATTCATGGATTGCAAGTTTAGATACCAGAGTATTTTGCAGAAGCATTTCAAATATCTGAAATTGTAAAGGAAGAAATCTCCCTGAACACAAAAAGGACTGTCACAGGAAACATTATTTTTACTGTAAGAGTACTAATTGCTGTTGATAGCAAGCAAAAAAGGGGCTTTATTAGCAGGGTGATGGGAATTGTAAAGGTTAGACAAAACCTTTAATAAGAGAGAACTTTCATTTACAGTTCTTAATTAGTAAGACCCAACCTTCTGTTGGACAGGATTTGTGACAGTTCTAAGTAAATTTTCACATATAGAAGGCTTGATGGGCAATCAGATTTGTCTTTCCTCTCAGTTTGTTGGTGGAGAATTTTTGATTGAACGTATTGTTGATTGCTTCTTAGCTATCTCTCTCAACTATCTAGAAAGCTCTGCCAGACAATTTATTCCAGTAGCACTGATTTTTAAGAATATTTGTTAAGAAATCTGAGGAAATGAATTTTGCTCTAGGAATACTTATTTATTTACTGCATATTAATGTATTAGCAATGCAGGTTGCACTGAAAAAGTTTGATTTGCAGGACTTTTCCATTGTGAAATAAAAAGACTTGTATGATTGTACTGGATGACCATAGCTTAGACAAAATACTGATAGTAAGAAAAGTTACGGAAGATCCTGTATGTATTAGGCACCCATATTGTCTAAAAATGGTGATACGCCTTGTGTGTATTTGTGTTTTTTTTTTTTTTTTGAAAAAGGCAGGTTTTATTGAACATTTCACAAATCCATTTACAAACAGTTCGAAGAACAAATCTGATCCCGCCGCATCCTCCCCTTCCACCCCCCACCCCCCACCCCCATCCCCAAGGAGCATCTAGGTAATATCTAATACAGTTCTAATTTCTTTAACTATCTAATTTATTTATCCATTGATATAACTTATTCCAAGTCCTTCTTGATTCTTGCAAATTGCCTCCTCTTAATCTAACCGTAAGGTTATCCATTTCTGCAGCCTCTAACATTCTCTGTACAAATTCATTTCTGGTTGGTATTTGAGAATTTTTCCAGTATTTAGCGTAAAGAATTCTAGCGGTAGTGATTATATGTAGTAGAAGTTTTTTGTCATATTTAGTTAAATTCCCTTTACATACATTTAGTAGGTACAACTCAGGTGTATGACAGATGTTAATTTTTAATATTTTCTGTGTCCAATTGTTTACTAAAGCCCAATATTTTTTGGCTATTTCGCAGTTCCACCAAATGTGATATAGAGATCCCTTCACCTTTTTACATTTCCAGCAAGCATTAGAATAATTGGGATATATCTTGCTTAGTCTTTCTGGGGTTAAATACCACCTATGTGCCATCTTATAGATATTTTCTTTAAAAAGGGCCGATCTTGTCAACTTTAAGTTTTGAGTCCAGATTTTCTCCCAATATTCCAATTCAACGCTATACCCGAAGTCTCGTAGCCACTTGATCCAACTTTCCTTTACGACTTCTCCCATTAATTTAATTTCTAATAACCATTTATATAATTTGGAGATAAGCTTTTGTCTGCCCTCTATTATGTTATCAAATTCCAAATTTGTTTTAATAAAGCCCTTTTCTTTGTCTCGCCCATATTTCGATTTAGTTTGATTTTCGAGCCACCAGTCCAGTTTAACATTTTCATTCAAAATCAAATTACAGTCCACATCTAATAAATTTCTGTAATTGGAGCTGGCACCCCACTCATATAAGTTTGGGTGACAAGAGGCCTCTACTGGGGATAGCCATAAAGGTGTCCTCGGGTAAATCATTCTTTTAAGCTCTATCCAGACTTTATATAGTGATTTCCTAATTTCGTGTCTATGAAATATATTTTCTCTGGTGGGAGGGGAGTACCACAAATAATGATGCCAGCCTCTGCTTAGTCCGGTGCCCTCTAATATCAATAATCTCTTATTTTCTAATGTAAACCAATCTGCTATCCACATCAGGCAGCATGCCTTATAATATAAATTCCAATCAGGTAGAGCGAACCCTCCCCTGGAGACACTATCTTGCAGTATTTTTAATTTTATTCTGGGCTTTTTATTTTGCCATATATATGCAGTGATGAGCTTATTCAGTTGGACGAAGAAGGATTGAGACAGGATAATCGGTATTGTTTGGAACAAGTATAAGACTTTTGGCAAGATGTTCATTTTAATCGTGGCTATTCTACCAAGCAATGAGATCTGTAGGTCTTTCCATCTATTTAAATCCGTTTTGATTTCTGTGAGAATCTTTTCATAGTTGTCCCTTTGGAGAGTTTTTAAGTCGTTAGAAAAGTGGATCCCCAAATATTTAATTTTCTTCTCATAACTAAATCCTGATTTCTTTTCAAACAATTCTATCTCTTCTTTGGTCATGTTCTGTGCCAGGAATTTCGATTTCTGAAAATTAACTTTGAAGCCAGAGATTTTCCCATATTCTTCCAAAACTTTCATCAGGCAATCAATTGAGGTCGTTGGGTCGTTGTGTATTTGTGTGTTAAGTGCTGTCAAGTTGCTTCCAGTTTACAGTGACTCTACAAAGTAATAACCTCTCAAACATTCTGTCATTAACAGTCTTGCTCGGTTTCAAACTGAAGGGTGTGGCTTTATTGATTGGGCCAGTCCAGCTCATACTGGGTCTTCCGCTTCCTGCTGCCTTCGACTTTTCCTGGCATTATTGAATTTTCCAGTTACTGTTGTCTTCTCATAATGTCACCAAAGTACAATAGCCCCAGCTTAATAATTTTAGTTTGTAGGAAAAGTTTAGACTTGATTTGATCCAGAACCCCTTGATTTCTCTTTTTGGTGACCCATGGTATCCGTAAAAGTCTCTTCCACCACCACATTTCAAAGGAATGAACTTTCTTCCTGGCAGTTTTCTTCATTGTCCAATTTCCAATCCCGTACATAGTAATGGGGAATACTGTGGTAGGAGTTATCTTGATCTTGGTTGCCGGCAACACCTCCTTGCCCCTAAGGATCTTTCCTGGCTGCCCTTTCCAGTCCTTCCAATTTCTTCACCCTTTTGATTGATGATGGAGCCAAGGAATCTTCTACAATTTCAGTTCTTCATTGCCCACCATAAAGTTGTGTAATTCCCCAGTAGTCATTACTTTTGTATTTGTTACACAAAGTCTGATTTTTTCACATTGTGTATATGTTTTGAGAAGATTCATAGAGAATATACAATTGTTAGGAATTTCTAAGATCTGAAAAGCAAGCTAGAGTACTTTTTTTTAAAGATGCAGTCTTCAAGAGTTGTTTCTGTTTAATTTTCTTTTTAAATTTGCACTTAGCCTTCATTCCTTCAGTTGTTTTGTTTTGCATGTTCCATTTTAATAACATTTTAAATACTACTTAACATCAGGCAAACTGATCCTTCAAGTTGTTCCCTGGTATAAATATTGAAACAAGTGGGACCTGTTGTGGAATGGATTCTTTGACCCTGTTTACTCAGGTAACATGATTCTTGACTCCAAATCACTTCTGAAATCTTACTCGGCTTCTTGCTCATAATCTCTACCTCAGTCTGAATTCATTCTCTGAAACTGTCAGGCCTCATTTTGGGCAGGAGCTCACAGGAGCGGAGCTCCAGAACCTCTAAATTTTATTGTGCTTTTCTCCCCCCCCCCCCCAATACTTACTTCTGGACTCCATTGTTCAAACCCCTTGTGAGAATTCTGCTGAACTCTTAAGATTTGATGAACTTTCTAATGCTTTTTCCTACAAAAATGGGAAAATAACCAAAATAAATAAAGCAGACAGATGGAAATCTTCATCATGCCACTGTGGCCACATAGGAGAAAGTAATTTAAAAAGTATGATGGGGGTAAGGTTTTATTATGACAATTATAATTCAAGAAGCGTTATAAGGTAGATGCTGAGCTGATAGATTCTAGTACCCCTTCCGGTGATATCAGGGATGTACGGCATATGCAAATGAGTTGTGCTAATGAACTCCAGCACTCTTTTTTCTATGAAATGGCCCCTGGAAATTGTAATTACTGTAACATTAAAATAATCTGTGCTGGATCAAGTACGTGTTTGTCACTGGAGTACTTAAGATCAGGGTTTAGTACTCTTATACATTTTACAAGCATATCCAATACGGTAGTCACCATTTCTTTGGCTTATTATTAACGTGGTTTAAGAGCTGTGTTTATTCATTGGAACCCACTTGTAAACTCCTTTTCCTCCATCTATCAGCCCTGCTTTTTTGTATTCTGTGTTGTCATCTTTACCCTGCAGAAGCACCAGAGTTCAATGATGACGGTGTGAGAATAAAGCCTTTGAAGTGCCTAAGTCTGGAAGTTAACTTTTGTATCAGAAGTTGCTAACGTCAAAATCAGTCTGAATACCACTGTGTTTAAATTGAACTGTTTTACATGTCTCATATGTGATCCACAGAACCAAACTGATGATCATAAAAATGTTTTGAACACTGTATAACTTAGGCTTTGTATGTTGTCCCTCTAACAGAGTCAGTGGAACTCCAAAAAGAGCCTAGTTTTGTGATCCCCACTGAGGTCTGGCAGATAGTGGAATGGGATTTGCAGGACATTTGGTATTCAGTTTTTCAGGAGAAAAAAATCTAAGTATTCATGCTTATATTTTTAATTGTAAGCCACTTCAAGCATATTTGAATGAAATAGCAGCAAAGGCATTATTAAAACCCATACATCTTCAGACAGAGTGTTATTTTAATTGTGTATGTGTACATCTTAATTCTAATGGAACTTGTAATTCTCTTCTGTACTGGGTGTCACTCTGCATAGGAATCTAGCAAAGCAAGAACTGATCTTGTCTTTCCTGCTTTCTTTACTGAAACAAGTAGCAGTCCCCTACCCAGTCACTTGTAGACCACTGTGTTGTGCCTATTACATAGACTATCCCTGATATTCTGTATAAATACAGTATGTAATAAAAGAGTTAAGCAGGCACAAGTATAACAGCTCTTTGTTAGAATATAGACCGTGTGATATGACCAAGGAAGAGCTTTTTATACTTCCTCATTCCACTCTGTTTCACCTCTTTAAAAATGGTTTGATGAAACTTTGATTCTGCAGTTACCTGAGAGTGCTAGTTATTAAATATGATCCTTCTGAATGCCTGAAGTTAAATGTTTGCAGTGCGTCATAGTTGTGATATGCTGTAGAATTGGGCCCCAAAGTATCCTCCTGCCAGGATCCACACAGGCAGAAACCAAGTATAGCGACATTAAAGTTGTTTTCTGTTGCAGACTCATATTATCTGCATTATAGTTTATTTTGCACTCCCCAAAGTAGCTTATTGTCTCCTCATTAGACTTACGTCCTGCCCTAACAACAAGATTGTGTATAGTTTTAATATTTAAATATGAGGTGGGGGGAGAACTATATGGGAAAAATAATGCTGCATTTTTACTTAATTTATATAGTTACATGATTGAGTTTTGAAAAGTGCTGGTTTTTAAAAGGAATGATCTTTCTACTTGCTTCAAACCAGCTGGTCCTTGGACCGTAATAAAGAATTGATTGATTGATAAAGGAATGGATTGATTGATAAAAGGAATGGAGAAGCAGAGACAGTCAGCTAGGCACTTGGAGAAGACTCTTGGGGACCTATTAGATCCACTCTGAACATGGCAGCCCCGTTGCTGCCAGGGAGCATGAGGGTCAAGAGGGAACAGGGCACCGTGCTGAGGATAAGGGGAATGTGTCCTCAGTAGGGACCTCTTCTTCATTTGGTGAGCGGGTATCCTTTCGCGCCAAGGAACCATCCCTGGGCAGGGAGAGGGGGGGTCTTGGTAGTTGGTGATTCAATTCTTATGTCAGTCTTGCTATTTCTGTGTAGTTGAATGGTAGTTGAACCTTTGTAGCAATTTACATCTGTATGTTATGGTTTGAAGCTATCTTTGTTATTGCCTTTGAAGTAGCCTTTAAGAATCTATACTGTGTGAAATTTTGTATCACTTCCAAGGTATTACACCTTGGAGCAAGTACTGGATTATCAAAACGAGTCTTTGTATCAAACAATTGCTGGGTTATTCAAAATACCGATGCTTGACATTTTGGAAGTGATCCTATTAGGAATTTAACTGAACTGGCAATTTTCTAACCACATGGCGGAAAGAATTCCAGATAACAGTGAATTCCTTACTTCCCCGGAGAGGAGACGAGGTGAAAGAGGAGAGGAAGAAGCCGGGGTGCGAACCCTTCTGTGGCACATACTAGACACCTGTAGAGTTACGGGGCAAGGGTCTCCTCTGCATAGTCAACAATTCCTCATCACCCTTCCAAGTTGGGAACCACGAACTTCCACCACCCTAATGGAGGAGGCACCAGCTCAGAGGGAAGCCATCCTGATGCGGCATTCCCTTAGGGTGAGAGTGATGATCGGGGAGAGTGGGCAAGAAAGCGCGCGTGCCAGTGGTGGCGGGGAGCAAGAAGAACCCCGACCTGGGGAGGAGGAGGAAGGTGAGGCTCCTGAGCAACCATACCCCGAAGGGGAAGAAGAAGAGCCAGAACCTGATGACTGAGGAATACTCCAAATTGTGAGAAATGAGATGGCTGACATGGCAAGGGGCTTGAGGGACAAAATACAGGCCAACACCACCTTCATAGCGCAAGAGATGAGGAGGCAGCTCGACAGGGTGCTGTGGGCCGCGGATCCGAGGGGAGCATAAAATCTGAGGGGAGCCCCAATACCTCCGCTGCCAAGACAACCTGCAGTACCACAGCCGCCACCACCCCCTGCCCTGCGAGATTATGGCCGGGGGAGAGAATTGGATGCTACGTTCGATGGCAACCTCGAGGAGGTGGAATACTTCTCAATCCAAGCCAATAGCTACATGCACTATTGGGGAACACCTTCCCAGATGAATTCAGCTGAGACTTGGGATCAAAGCTGAAGGGGACCGCCAAACGATGGTATGTGAGCCTGTACGAGACCCAAAATCCCGAGTTGGACACGGTGGCATAAAAGAGGGAGATGAATGGAAAACTGCCTTCAATACTCCCCTGGGACAGTTTGAATACCTAGTCATGCCCGTTTGGATTACAAGGGGCTCCAGAAGTTTTTATGAATTTCATAAATGAAGTACTACGTAAATACTTGTATAAAGGGGTCGTGGTGTACCTGGATGATATAATTATTTATTCCAAGGATTTACAATCTCATGTAAAGTTAGTGAGGGAGGTACTAAGTACCCTATACGAACATAAACTGTACGCTAAGTTGTCCAAGTGTGAGTTTCACAAAACGGAATTTGACTACTTAGAATATAGAGTGTCTGGGAAAGGGTTAGCTATGGACCCTGCCAAAATTCTAGCAGTGCTAGATTGGGAACCCCCGAGGACACGTAGACAGCTCCAGTCTTTCCTCGGTTTCATAAATTTTTATCGTAATTTCATTCAGGGCTTTGCGCAGACTATGCTGCCCCTGACGGACCTCCTCAAAACAAAAGGGAAAGGCCCGGGGCGAAGTTAAGAGTGGACAGCCAAATGTCAGGAGGCATTTAATAAACTGAAAAGACTATTCACTAGTGAACCCATTCTCAGTCACCCAAATGAGTTGAGACCTTTCATGGTTCAGTGTGACGCTTCCGACGTCGTTGTGGGAGCCATTCTGATGCAACCAGGTGATGAGGGGAGGCTAAAACCCTGTGCCTACATTTCTAAAAAATTCTCTCAGGAACAACGGAATTGGTCCGTGTGGGATAAAGAGGCATTTGCCGTGACGTTTGCATTAAAGACCTGCGGGGCCTGGTTAGAAGGAGCCAGGGTCCCTTTTGAAATTTGGACAGATCATAAGAATTTGGAAGCCCTCACAGGATGCAGAAAGCTAACTGAGAAGCAAATTCAATGGGCAGGATTTTTTTGCCAAATTTGATTTTACTTTAAAGCATATTCCAGGTTCCAAAAACCTTTTAGTAGATGCTTTGTCTCGACTCCCCCAACACAATAGCCAAAGGGAGGAAATTATTGATTCTATTATGTCACCACATCATCTGGTGGGAGCAGTAACTACCAGGTCTAAAGCTAAAAAAGAAAATATAGAGAAGTGGGGAGGTGAGAGACTAATTGTCGAAGCTGAAAAAGAGGGGGACCAAAAACCTGATGGGGTCGTTAAAGGAGAAGGATTCTGGTACAGAGAAGGAAAACTGTATGCGCCAGAAAGCCTTACAATTTTTTCACAGTAGTAAACTTTCTGGGCATTTTGATTATGTAAAGGCCTTACATCTGGTGAATCAACAATTTTGGTGGCCATCCATGAAAAAAGACATTTCGAATTATGTGGCCACTTGTCCAGTGTGCATAATAGCTAAGAAAAGGGGAGGAAAACCCCCAGGACTGTTACAACCGTTGGAAACCGCTGACCGGCTATGGTCAGTGGTTTCGATGGACTTTATAGTAGAACTCCCAGTATCACAAGGGAAAACCGTGATTTTGGTAGTGGTGGACACTTTCTCAAAACAGGCGCACTTCATTCCATGTGTCCAGTTACCTACTGCAAAAAAGCTAGCCTACTTATTTTTTCAGCACGTGGTTAAACTACACTAATTCCCAGACGAGGTCATTAGCGACAGAGGGCTCAGTTCGTTGCCAACTTCTGGTGGGAGTTTTGCAAACTAACAGGCATGGAACAAGGTCTGAGTTCCGCGAACCACCCTCAGACTGACGGACAAACTGAAAGAGTGAATGTGCTCCTAGAACAGTATTTACGGTGCTATGTAAATTACCAACAATCCATCTAGGTAGATTTGTTACCGTTTACGGAGTATGGATACAACAATAGTTTTCATAGCTCCACCAAAACTTCTCTTTTCAGGGTGGTAAATGGTTATGTAGGGAAACCCTTTCCACTATTACCGGAAGGAACTACCCCCAAATTACATTCTTCATTTGAACATTGGTGGGGGAATTTGGGAAAGGTATGGAAAATAATACAAGAAAATCTGGAAGCGGCTAAAGATACTTACAAGCGACATTATGACAGAAGTCATGTTCCGGTGTGGGACTTTAAAGTGGGAGAAACAGTTTTCCTTTCAACTAAGAACTTACCTATGTCCCAATCTTCCAGGAAGTTAGGTTACAAATTCCTGGGCCCGTTCAAGATAAAGAGAGTCAGCAATAAAGTGACAGTGGAACTAGAATTACCAAAAATGTTCAGTAAAATCCACCCTGTTTTTCATTGCAGTCTACTACGCTCGGATCCTGGAGCTACATCTTGGTACCCTCAACCACAAGCTCCAAAACCTATCCAGTTTGGGAGTCAGAGTCACCATGAAGTCAAAGAGATTTTAGATGCAAAGTTAAAGAGAGGGGTGTTGTATTTTCTAATCAGATGGAAACATTTCCAACCAAGTCACAATGAATGGGTGGAGGCTTCAAATGTAAGGGCAGCAGAGTTAATTAAGAAATTTTACAAATTGAATCCAAATAAACCCCGGGAAAAGTCTTAGGGGGGGGCAGTATGTCAAGCATGCTATTTCTGTGTATTGAATCAATGTATGTATTGGAAGCCATTTCCTCTCTGCCTCAAAATTCTTCTTTCTCATAGTTGCATTTCAAAGCTTGCTTCTTCCCCCCCTCCTTTCCTCTCATTCCTTTCTCACCTCTTAATAGAAGGTTTAGAATATGCAAGTAACCTTGATGCTAGAAGCAAGGCACCTCCCCCGACCAGTTCCCATCCATACATCTTATCAGAAAGACAGGAATGTCTGGGAACCGGGAGAAGTTATAGTAACACAATGGTAGTTGATAGTACCCTTTGAACCTTTGTAGCAATTTACATCTGTATGTTATGGTTTGAAGCTACCTTTGCTATTGCCTTTGAAGGAGCCTTTAAGAATCTATACCCTGTGAAATTTTGTATCACTTCCAAGGTATCACGCCTTGGAGCAAGTACCGGATTATCAATAAAACGAGGCTTTGTATCAAACAATTGCTTGGTTATTCGAAATACCGATGCTTGACATCTTAGGCAAGTAGACAGCTGCGTGGCAAAACCTCATACTGACCGTATGGTGACTTTCCTGCCTGGTGCAAAGGTAGCAGACATTACACATGTAGTAGATAGGCTGATAGACAATGCTGGGGAGGAGCCAGTGGTCATGGTGCATGTTGGTACCAACGATGTGGGAAAATGCAGTAATGAGGTCCTGGACAAAAAATTTAGGCTGCTAGGCAGTAGACTTAAGGCCCGGACCTCCAAGGTAGCCTTCTCAGAAGTGCTACCTGTTCCACGTGCAGGGCTGGAGAGACAGGCATAAATTAGAAGTCTCAATGTGTGGATGAGACAATGGTGTTGGGAGGAAGGGTTTAAGTTTGTTAGGCACTGGGATGCTTTCTGGAACAAGCGGGAGCTGTACAAAAGAGACGGTCTCCACTTATCCCCAGATGGAACCAGGCTGCTGGCGCTTAAAATCAGAAAGGTGGCAGAGCAGTTTTTAAACTAAATATTGGGGGAAAGCTGACAGGAGATGAAATGTCTCTGGTTCGGGAAGACTCATCTCAAAGAAATGAAGGGTTAGCTGTTACTTTTCTACCGGGTGATGGATCAGAGTTGTCCACTGAGATGGTGACAAACAGTATGGAGTGTCTGCCGAAGACTCGAAGCAGCGGGAAGAAGGTTGCGGGCCTAACTTGCCTGGGAAATTATAGATGTTTGTATACAAATGCTAGAAGTGTCCAAAGTAAAATTGGTAAATTGAAATGTTTAGTGTTGGGGGAAAACATAGACATTGTGGGAATTTCAGAAACTTGGTGGAATGAGGAGAATCAGTGGGACACAGTGATTCCTGGATATAAGTTATATCGAAAGGATAGGGAGGGAAGGGTTGGAGATGGGGTGGCTCTGTATGTCAGAGAGGGTATACAGTCCAGTAAGACTGAGGTCAGAGAATTAGATTTCCTTCTAGAAATGCTTTGGGTCGAAATAGAGGGCCCAAAAGGAAATTTAACTATGGGAGTTCGTTATCGCCCACCAAATCAAAAGATAGAGGACGATTATAATATGATGGAAGGATTAAAGACAGTGGCTAGATGTAAAAACTGTGTCATCATAGGTGATTTTAACTACCCGCAGATTGATTGGGTCAATATGTGTTCAGGTCGAGAGAAAGAGATTGAGTTTCTAGATGCTCTCAATGACTGTGCTATGGAGCAGATGGTCACAGAATCTACCAGGGGCGGGGCAATCCTAGATTTGGTCCTAAGTAATGCCCAAGACTTGGTGAAAGATGTAAAAGTGATCGCACCGCTTTGGAGCAGTGACCATAACGTTATTGATTTCACCGTTTGTATAAATAGGGAGTTGCCCCAAAAGACCAGCACAACCACGTTTAACTTTAAAAGGGGTAAATTCTCTGAGATGAGGAGGTATGTGAAGAGGAAACTGAAAGGAAAGGTAAATACAGTCAAAACCCTTGGGGAAGCTTGGAGGCTACTTAAAACTACAATGCTAGAAGTTCAGGTAAAATATATACCACAAGTTAGGAAAGGCACAAACAGGTATAAGAAAAGGCCTGCGTGGTTAACAAAGTAATGGAAGCTGTAAAAGGTAAGAAGGACTCCTTTAAATCTAGTCCAAGTGAGATTGGTGGAAAGCTAGTCCAAGTGAGATTAATAAAATGGAACACAGGCTGTGGCAAATCAAATGCAAGACTGTGATCAGACAGGCAAAAAGGGACTATGAGGATCATATTGCAAAAAACAAAAAGATGAACAATAAAAATTTCTTCAAATATATTAGAAGCAGGAAACCAGCCAGGGAGGCAGTGGGGCCCTTGGATGACCAAGGGCTCAAAGGATTACTGAAGGAGGATAGGGAAATGGCTGAGAAGCTGAATGCATTGTTTCCCTCCATCTTCACTGTGGAAGACGAGAAGTGTTTGCCCGCTCCAGAACCACTAATTTTGGAAGGAGTGTTGAAAGACCTGAGTCAGATTGAGGTGACAAGAGAGGAGGTCCTACAACTGATTGATGAATTAAAAACTAATAAGTCACCAGGTCCAGATGGCATACATCCAAGAGTTCTGAAAGAACTCAAAGTTGAACTTGTGGATCTCCTGACAAAAATATGTAATCTTTCATTGAAATCTGCCTCCATTCCTGCGGACTGGAAGGTAGAAAATGTCACCCCCAAGGGTTACAGAGGAGATCCAAGAAATTACAGGCCAGTCAGTCTGACTTCAATACCGGGAAAGTTGGTAGAAACCATTATCAAGGACAGAATGAGTAGGCACATTGATGAACACAAGTAATTGAGGAAGACTCAGCATGGGTTCTGTAAGGGAAGATCTTGCCTCACTAACCTGTTACATTTCTTTGGGGGGGGGGGGTGAACAAACATGTGGACAAAGGAGACCCGATAGATGTTGTTTACCTTGACTTCCAGAAAGGTTTTGATAAAGTTCCTCATCAAAGGCTCCTTAGTAATCTCGAGAGTCATGGAGTAAAAGGACAGGTCCTCTTGTGGATCAAAAACTGGCTAATTAATAGGAAGCAGAGAGTGAGTATAAATGGGCAGTCTTCTCAGTGGAGGACGGTAAGCAGTGGGTTGCCACAGGGCTCAGTACTGGGTCCCATGCTCTTTAACTTGTTCATAAATGATTTGGAGTTGGGAGTAAGCCGTGAAGTGGCTAAGTTTGCAGATGACACCAAATTGTTCAGGGTGGTGAGCACCAGAGAGGATTGTGAGGCACTCCAAAGGGATCTGTTGAGGCTGGGTGAGTGGGTGTCAGCGTGGCAGATGAGGTTCAATGTGACCAAGTAATGCACATTGGGACCAAGAATCCCAGCTACAAATACAAGTTGATGGGGTGTGAACTGGCAGAGACTGAGTAAGAGAGAGATCTTGGGATCGTGGTAGATAACTCACTGAAAATGTCAAGACAGTGTGCGATTGCAATAAAAAAGGCCAACGCCATGCTGGGAATTATTAGGAAGGGAACTGAAAACAAATCAGCCAGTATCATAATGCCCCTGTATAAATCGATGGTGCGGTCTCAGTTGGAATACTGTGTACAATTCTGGTCACCGCACCTCAAAAAGGATGTTATAGGATTGGAAAAAGTGCAGAAAAGGGCAACTAGAATGATTAAAGGTTTGGAACACTTTTCCTATGAAGAAAGGTTAAAACGCTTGGGGCTCTTTAGCTTGGAGAAACGACTGCGGGGTGACATGCTATTGGTTTACAAGATTATGCATGGGATGGAGAGGGTAGAGAGAGAAGTACTTTTCTCCCTTTCTCACAACACAAGAACTCGTGGGCATGCAATGAAATTGCTGAGCAGTCGGGTTAGAACGGATAAAAGGAAGTCCTTCTTCACCCAAAGAGTGATTAACATGTGGAATTCACTGCCACAGGAGGTGGTGGCGGCTACAAGCATAGCCAGCTTCAAGAGGGGATTGGATAAAAATATGGAGCAGAGGTCCATCAGTGGCTATTAGCCATAGTGTGTGTGTGTGTGTGTGTGTGTGTGTGTGTGTGTGTGTGTGTGTATGTATGTATATATATGTGTGTATATACATATTGGCCACTGTGTGACACAGAGTGTTGGACTAGATGGCCCATTGGCCTGAGCCAACATGGCTTCTCTTATGTTCTTATAAATGATATCTCTTTGGATTTTAGTTTGCAGCACTTATCATTATATCCACTGTCAAACTATACATTTGTTACCTGCACTAGAATGGAATTCAAGAAGCTGCTTGGACTTTTTAAAATGGCTATTTAAAATCCTTGCCATGAAGGATTTTGTTGTATTTGGGTTTGGGATATAATTACATAAAATAACAGCTGTTCTATGATACCAGACTTGTCCTACTTTATATGCTTTTAAGTGTTTAACACTTAAGTCTGTTGGTACTAATAGAATAATGTAAACGTCTGTTTATATCTGTTAACTGAAAAGACTTTTCTTTTTTTGTACTAGGCAGCAGGCATAAACTATGTTGATAGAACAACTGCAGAACAGCTCTGCATGAGATATGGGCAGTAGCCAAAGATAGGGTTCCTGCAACTTCCCAATCTTATTTATTTAAAAATATTCCAATCCTGCCTTTTTCTGTGCAGATTCAGGCAGGTGTAAATCCCTCTCAGTTCCCAAGATTGATGCATTTGCAACTTGGACTATATATGGATAGCCCAGGTTAGCCTGATCTCATCAGATCTCAGAATCTGAGCAGGGTCAGCCCTGGCTAGTATTCAGATGGGCAACCTCCAAATACCAGGGGCTTGATGCAGAGCAAGGCAATGGCAAACCACCTCTAAAATGTCTCTTGCCTTAAAAAAACATGTCTAGCTTGCCACCTAGTGGTGCATAATACTAAAAGAGCTAGAACTTCTGGCTGCCAGACAGTCTTAGGATCTCCTGTCTATACTACACACACCATCATACATTAATCAAGTAATTAATTAGACTATCATTCCATATGGCAGCATGAAGTCATAAGAACATAAGAAAACCCCTGCTGGATCAGTCCAGTGGTCCATCTAGTCTAGCATTCTGTCTCACACAGTGGCCAGCCAGTTCTTCTGGAAGGGCCAACATGTGCAGTGCTTACTTTTGTATCAAACTTCAACTTACTGATTTAGCAACATAAAATACACAATTTCTAACTTAGGATATGAAATTATACTATTTGTCGTGCACACTTCTGTGAAGTCTAAAAGTATAAGTGTATTTGTTTTCTATAAGAAATATTGCAAGTGTGCCAAGTAGATGAGAAAATGTTGCAAACTGTAAGGCCCTTACACACTTTCTTCAGCTTTAGAAGCAACACCAAATATTTAAGATCCAGACTTATTTTTCAGCATTCAGGGTTTTATTTTATTTATTTTTTAAATTCGATTTTTAGCCCACCCTTCCCATAGAACAGGCTCAGGTTTTGTATTTTAGTTACCATACTTTCTAATTGTTTCTACCTTAAAACCATAAATGAATTTTGTAGTTCTACTGAGATTCACCAAGAGTCACTTACAATAAATAACGGATGAAAATACTATACACCACAATGAAATGTATAGGCCCTCTGGAGCTTGGGATTTGTACAGCCCTGCTGTCTGCTACCACAGCATATGTCTCTTATTTTTTGCTCTGTGAGAGGTAAGGAAAAATACAAGTTGAAAACCTGTTCTGTAGTAAACAAAAAACAATGTATTATTTGGACAGACACATTTCTTGTACAGTTACAATAGGGAGAACTACTAGCATATTTGGATACCGTATATACTCGAGTATAAGCCGACCCGAATATAAGCCGAGGCTTCTAATTTTACCCCAAAAATCTGGGAAAACTTATTGACTCGAGTATAAGCCGAGGGTGGGAAACGCAGCAGTTACTGGTAAACCAGTACTAAAAACCTAATTCCTAAAATTTAAAGTGCTAACATGAATAAATAATCAATTAAATTAATTAATCCTATATGCATTTAAATACATAAAGATACACAATAATAATCCAATTTCTAATCAATTTAAAATTCCTAATCCAATTTCTAATCCATTTAAATTAATTCATTGTTGATAAATTCTAATAGTTGATCAATAGTTAATTAGGCAGCAGAGATAAAATTAAGGAGGTGAGGTAGGGTGTAGTTCTTAAAGTGCTGTTAGTTGGTGTAGAAAATTTTTGGAAAACGAATGTCCAGTTTTTAGGCGTCTTCGGCACTTCGTGGCCGCTTTAAAGTGCAGGTGCTGTTCCCTAGTATAGAGGCAGTTTTTGGGTGCTGTTCTTAATGCAATGTTTTGAAGCATGGGTGGGGGAGCTTCTTGGCTGGTGGCCCTGCCTCGGGTGAGGGGCGGAAGAATGCGGGAGCAGGGGGGCAAGAGGGGAGCAAGGAGGAAAAACAAGAGGAAGAAAGGGGGGGCGGGGACAGAGACCAGGGTGTCCACCGAGACCTACCGTACGTCCCGGGGACAGTCCACTCCTCCATTCGCTCACATCCTCTCAGCTACCCCACTCACTCGGCTCACCCCTCTCCCTCCTCGTTGTATCAATTCCACACCCCAGTCCTCTTGCGAAGGGCTGCTCCAGCTGCTCGCCTATGGCCGCACCCCCTCCTTCCCAATCTCGGCGTCGCCCGGCAGTAGCGATGTTTCAGCAGCTCGGAACAGCCACGCTCCTTTCCTGCGCTCAGTAGAAGCAAGTACGGTAAGCAGAAGCCCCGCCACGACCTCCGTCGGCTCTGCACTCCGTTCTCCTCGCGCCTCCGTGTTCTCCTCCCCAGCACCAGCTCAGTCTTTCCCGGCCTCCACTGGACGCCGGCCCGCGGCTGCGTCCCGGCCCTGTCTCAGTAAACCCTGCAGCCCGCCGCTGCTCACCTATGGCCGCACCCCCTCCTTCCGAATCTCGGCGTCACCCGGCAGTAGCGATGTTTCAGCAGCTCGGAACAGCCACGCTCCTTTCCTGCGCTCAGTAGAAGCAAGTACGGTAAGCAGAAGCCCCGCCACGACCTCCGTCGGCTCTGCACTCCGTTCTCCTCGCGCCTCCGTGTTCTCTTCCCCGGCACCGGCTCAGTCTTTCCCGGCCTCCACTGGACGCCGGCCTGCGGCTGCGTCCCGGCCCTGTCTCAGTAAACCCTGCAGCCCGCCGCTCACGCCTCCAACTCCGCCGACCGCCGACAGCCGCCGCCTGGACCTCGGTTCTGTGGTGATTTATTGTTGTTTTTAGTTCGCTCGTTGTTGTTGTTGGTAGTTGCTATAGTTATAACAGCTATTATAGTTGAGTTGTTATCGGTCTGCGGGAGCCCTAGCACAAGGCTTCTACCGCCGCCATCTTGCTGAGGGGGAGGCATGCGGGCGGAATAGTGACTCGAGTATAAGTCGAGGAGGGGGTTTTTCTGCCCAAAATTTGGGCAGAAAAACTCGACTTATACTCGAGTATATACGGTACTTTAACAATTGCTTAAGCCTATGGCCAATAATGCTGTACTATGGAAGGAACTCACTGAAAATATCTCATTTGGAATACTGTGTACAGTTCTGGTCACCGCACCTCAAAAAGGATATTATAGCATTGGAAAAAGTCCAGAAAAGGGTAACTAGAATGATTAAAGGTTTGGAACACTTTCCCTATGAAGAAAGGTTAAAACGCTTGGGGCTCTTTAGCTTGGAGAAACGTCGACTGCAGGGTACTTTTCTCCCTTTCTCACAATACAAGAACTTGTGGGCATTCGATGAAATTGCTGAGGGTTAGAACAGATAAGAGGAAGGACTTCTTCACCCAAAGGGTGATTAACATGTGGAATTCACTGCCATAGGAGGTGGTGGCATCCACAAGCTTAGCCAGCTTCAAGAGGGGATTGGATAAAAATATGGAGCAGAGGTCCATCAGTGGCTATTAGCCACAGCATATTGGAACTGTCTGGGGCAGTGATGCTCTCTATTCTTGGTGCTTTGCGGGTGGGAGTGGAAGGGCTTCTAGCCCCACTTGTGAACCTCCTGATGGCACTTGGGGGGGGGTGGCTACTGTGTGACACAGAGTGTTGGACTGGATGTGCAGTGGCCTGATCCGACATGGCTTCTCTTATGTTCTTAAGGAAGGATATAAAATATTTTACCACTGGGGAAAAAAAACTATTATTAAGTCTGTCATAGCATATTGTTACCAAAATAATTAATATTTAAACAAGAAATATCCTTGAAAATGTCATATGTCTACATTGTGCTAAGGGAAAGGAAAGTTTCCTTGTGCAAGCACCTGTCAAGTCTGGCTTTAACTCTGGCTCAACAAAAGAACATACTGGGTAGAACCAAAGTATAACCAAATACTGCTAGCAACCTTCCCCTGTTCCCCCAATGGACGGGGCACCGGCTCGGAGGGATGCGATCCTGACCAGCCACATGAGAAGGGTGCGGTTGACCGAGACGGAGCCTGCCAACCCGGGTTCCCTGGAGTCGGGCGAAGCAGAAGCCGCCCTTGATGTCCAAGAGCAGTAGGAGAACCCCGAGGGCGAGGAGAAAGGGGGAGAGGAGCCGCTGCTAAAGGACATGCACGAGGAAGACGCCCGCATATTTCGGGCCATGGTCCGAAAGGAAGTAGATGGAGCGATCAAGGGCCTGAAAGACGAGATGCAGGCTATGACCACCCAGATCTCCTGCGCCCTAGGATTAACTGGGCCACGGAGACCCCCTCAGCCTCCCCCAGCTTGACCACCCGCTACAAGTCCCGGCGGCGCCACTGGTGGCGGGGCAAGCGCCGTGGCCGGGAGCACCGGCTGTGCCCCGAGATGGGGGCAGGGCAGGGAGTTGGATGCCACCTTTGACGGGGACCCAGACGAGGTGGAATACTTTGCCATCCAAGCTAACAGCTACATGTACTACTGGGGGAACACTTTCCCCAACGAGTTCAGCTGAGTGGACTATTTGGGATCGAAATTGAAGGGAGCCGCCAAGAGATGGTACGTGAGCCTGTACGAGGCCATGAGCCCGGAGCTGGACTATGTGCAAACTTTCCTCCAGGCTCTGTTGGCCCAGTACGAGGACCAGCTCCAGGAGACGCGGGCTCTAGCCCCCCTGCAGGACATGCAACAAGGGTCCCGAACCATCCGTGAGTACGCCGCAGAGTTCCGGGTCAACGTGGCCAAAGTGCGGGGATGGAGTGAGCTGATGAAGATCGAGCACTTCACCAGGGGGCTGAACGCTGGCATCCTGGATCGAGCCCTCACCCAGGCTAGACCTACCACCTTGGTAGGATGGATTCAACTAGCGGGAGAGGTCGAAACCAACATGAAGCGGGTGGCGATGCAACGTCAACACCAATCCGGGAAAGGGTCGCAGAAACCCCCCCTCCCGAAGGCCGAGCCCAAAAAAACCATGGGGGGGCACCTACGGGACCTCACAAGTGCTTCCGTTGCGGCGACCCGAACCATCTCGCTTCCAGTTGCCCAGCCCCCCCAAGGTTCCACAAGGGGGGCCGAAGACAGGCACCCCGACCCCCTAGAAGCAGACCGGCCGCCCTAAGAAAGTGGTGAAGAGCAGCCTCGCAGTGGTAGAGGAGCCGGAGGAGGACATGCTGCTGTCAGCCGAGTTGAGCGACCTGGCCTGGGCGTCCGAGACAGCGGGAAATGAGAACAACCTGCTCTAAAGGGTGCCAACCAGCAGGTCGAGGAGGAGCCGGCACCACTGAGGGTGAGCGTAACGGGACGGTTGTATTTTGTCGTAGTGAAACTGCTGAACTCTAGACTGAAAAGGTTCATACAGGTGTGGGCCCTAATAGACTCGGTGTAATCGGGAGCTGATCACCCCGAATCTGGTGGAAGCTCTGGGACTCGAAAGCTCCCTGCTACCCTGCCTGATGCAGTTCGAGCAAATGGATGGATCGGTGATGCGAGGGGAGCCGTGCAGACTAGAGACCCAAGTTTTACCAATGGGGATTGAGGAACACTGGGACCAGGAGTCCTTCGTCATTGCCCCCTCGTGCTCCTACCCCGTAGTCCTGGGGGTGGGCTGGCTAGAGAAGCACGAACCCTGCATACGGTGAGGGGCACAGACTATTAGGTTTATAGATCCCCTTTGCAAGACACACCTCTGGAATCCGGCCTGGGGCTCACGGGCTCCAGTGGCCAAGGAGAGAGCATGTATGTCGGTGGAGGAGACCCACGCAGTCCCGAAGGCCTACCGGGATCTGATGGGAGTATTTAGCGAACAAGGAGCAAACCAACTACCTCCCCACCGGGACACAGACTGTGCCATAGAGCTAATCCTGGGGGAAACCTTGCCCAGAGCCAAACTATACTCCATGGGCTGGGCGGAGAAGGAGCTCCGCAAATTCTTAGACCATAATTTGGAGAGGGGATTTATCAGACTGGCAACTGCCCCCCACGCGGCCCCGGTACTATTTAGAAAGAAGAAGGATGGCTTGCTTAGGCTTTGCACAGACTTTCGCGGGATTAATGCAATTTCCACGAGCAACGTCTACCCTATTCCCCTCATCTGAGACTTGTTAAGCACTGTATCGGAGGGCAAGATTTCACCAAGCTGGTCTTGAGAGACGCGCACTTTCGAGTGCGCATCAAGGAGGAGGACGAGTGGAAGACTGTGTTTAACACGCCTATGGGACAGTTTGAATACCTAGTCATGCCCTTCGGACTACAGGGGGCCCCGGGGGTATTCATGAACTTTATAAATGATGCTCTCAGAAAGTTCATATTCAAGAGGGTGGTGGTGTACCTGGATGACATCATTATTTACTCGTAAGACGAACAGTCTCATGTGAAGTTAGTGAGGGAGGTGCTAAGCACTCTGTTGAAACTTCATTTGTATGCCAAGCTGTCTAACTGTGAATTCCACAAAACCGAATTGGATTACTTGGGGTTTCGGGTGTCGGGGAAGGGGCTGGCGATGGACCCGGCCAAGGTGCAAGCAGTGCTAGAATGGGCTCCCCCGAGGACACGTAGGCAGCTCCAATCATTTCTCGGGTTTGCAAATTTCTATAGGACCTTCATAGAAGGGTTCGCCCAGATCGCCCTCCCTCTAACCGAGTTGTTAAAGACCAAAGGGAAGGGGCCAGCGGCGAAGCGGCCGGGAGCCCGCCTCAATTGGAGTCCGAAGTGCCAAATGGCCTTTGATAAATTGAAACGCTTATTCACTAGCGAGCCGGTCCTGAGCCACCCCGATGAGCAGCGACCCTTCATTGTGTAATGTGATGCTTCCGATGTGGCCGTCGGAGCCATACTAATGCAGCAAGATGGGGAGGGGCGACTGAAACCTTGTGCCTATATCTCCAGAAAGTTCTCAGGCGAGCAAAGGTTGGTGTGGGACAAGGAGGCTTTCGCTGTAACTTTTGCTCTGAAAACGTGGCAGTCCTGGCTGGAGGGAGCCAAGATGCCTTTTGAGATTTGGACCGACTACAAAAACCTCGAAGCTCTCACGGGCAAAAGGAAGCTGAACGAAAAGCAAATTAGGTGGGCGGGATTCTTATCCAAATTTGACTTCACTTTGAGGCACATTTCGGGGGCGAAGAACTTCTTAGTGGACGCTTTGTCCCGCCTCCCTCAACATGAGAGCCAGAGGGAGGAAGTGGTAGAATCTTAATTCCCCCTTCGCAGGTAGCCACCGTAGTAACCATGCGGTCGAAGAAAAAGAGGGACTTGGGGAAACTGGGCACCAAGAAACTGGCCATGGAAACTGAGAGGGAGGGAGACGTCCGCCCAGGAGACATCCAAAAGAGGGAGGATGGGCTGTGGTATAAAGGGGAGAAGCTTTATGTCCCCAAGAGCTTAAGGGCGGAGGTGTTACAATTCTGCCACTCAAATAAACTGGCAGGGCACTTTGGCTACGTCAAGACGCTCACTTGATCAGTAGACAGTTCTGGTAGCCGTCCCTTAAAAAGGACGTGTCGGAATTCGTAGCTTCATGCCCCATTTGCATCATGGCAAAGAGAAGGGGTGGTAAAGCCCCGGGGCTGCTCAAACCCCTAGAAACAGCCAAGCGCCCCTGGTAAGTGGTATCGATGGACTTTATCGAGGAGCTGCCTCCCTCCCATGGGAAAACGGTGATATTGGTTGTAGTGGACACTTTTCAAAACAAGCGCATTTCATTACATGTACCCAACTACCCACAGCTAAAAAGCTGGCACTCCTGTTCTTCAATCACGTGGTCCGGCTCCACTCATTCCCCGACAAGGTCATTAGCGACTGCAGCCTGCAATTCGTTGCCAACTTCTGGCGGGAGTTTTGCAAACTAGCTGGAATAGAGCAGGGATTGAGTTCTACCTACCACCCTCAGACGGACGGACAGACGGAACGAATAAACGGGCTTCTAGAACAATATTTACGCTGTTTCATTAACCACCGACAGTCCGACTGGGTAGACCTGCTCCCCTTTGCTGAGTATGGGTACAACAATAGCATACATAGTTCCACCAAGGCCTCTCCCTTCTTTACCGTCCACGGGTATGAAGGGAAGCCAATGCCACTATTGCCTGGGGGGGACCCTCCCCCTGAATCGACACCTTTTGAGCAATGGTGGCAAGGGCCGAGTGGGAGCTGGCAAACAATCTAAGAAAATCTAGAAGCCGCCAAGGAATCCTACAAAAAACAATATGATAAGTCCCACATCCCCGCCTAGGACTTCAAAGTAGGGGACTCAGTATTTGTGTCCACTAAGAACCTGCCACTCAGCCAACCTTCTAAGAAACTGGCATATAAGTTCTTGGGACCCTTCAAAATCTCGAGAGTGATCAATCAAGTAACGGTAGAACTAGAGCTGCTTAACAAAGTGCACCCTGTATTTCATTGCAGCTTACTCCATCGGGACCCCGGGGCTTCGGTCTGGCACCCTCGAGCACCAGCCCCACAACCTATCCTGGTTGGGAATCAGAACCACCATGAAGTCCAAGAAATCCTGGACTCTAGTCAAAAAGGGGGTCCTGCATTATCTAATAAAATGGAAACACTTTCCCTCCAGTGAAAATGAGTGGGTGGCAGAAAAAGATATATCAGCCCCAGACCCAATCAAGAGGTTCCATCAGACACGCTCCAACAGGGCAGTAGATGCGGCTTAGGGGGGCAGTATGTCAAGTCTGGCTTTAACTCTGGCTCAACAAAAGAGCATGCTGGGTAGAACCAAAGTATAACCAAATGCTGCTAGCAACCTTCCCCTGTTCCCCCCTCCCCTCCTTAGAGAATCTCCCTGCTTTGAAATGGTGATGTGTGAAAAGTCTTATCTGAACCTTCTCAGCTCAGGCCCAGGGGAGAGGAAGGAGCCTGAAAAGCATCAAGGCCAGCAGGCCTCTAATCAACGTGAGAATGTATTGGTAACATCTATGTGTGAATGTTCCCTGCACAATTTCCCTACCCGTAGGAATGCCTTTGAAGTACTCCTTATATGCAATGTATCTACTGTACGTCTCTAGTCTTTTCAAGCCTTGGCTTAGGCCACAAGTATCCAGTATCAATAAACTAGTTTCTTTGTATCTACATCGACTCGTTATTGAATCTGCAGACTTGACAGCACCAGTCGTTTCCGACTGGGGTGACGTTGCTTTCACAAATTTTCACGGCAGACTTTTTATGGGGTGGTTTGCCATTGCCTTCCCTAGTCATCTACACTTTCCCCCTAGCAAGCTGAGTACTCATTTTACCAACCTCAGAAGGATGAAAGGCTGAGTCAACCTCGAGCCAGCTATCTGAAAACCCAGCTTCTGCCGGGGATCAAACTCAGGTCGTGAGCAGAGCTTAGGGCTGCAGTACTGCAGCTTTAACACTCTGCGCCACGGGGCTCTTTACATTGTACTTAGGAGTTACTAATTCTCTAATGCTGTTAATAGTTTGATAAAATTTCATAGTAATCATTTTGCATAAAACATCTTTCATTCTTGGGGGGGGGGGTGAGATCCCCCCCCCCCAATGCTTCCCAGAATTTCTGAATTTTTCTGTTGTGGAAGTCCTGAGTAAAGATGGGCACAGAATGGGAAAATGGTGGTTCATGTTGGTTCGTGGTTCATTTGATTGCCTGAATCAGTGCTTCATTTTGTGGTTTGTATGGTTGCCCAAGCCGGTTCATTGGTTTGTTTGGTTCTGGAGGTGCAAAACTCTTTAGATGAGCTGGTAGGAGACTGGAATTCCAGTCTTGCTGAAGCCATCGAGGAGATTGCACCCCAGCGTCTTCTGTGCTCCTCCTGATATACAGAAGAACTTGGAGATGAAATGGGAGCTCTGACCATTAGAGCAAGTTTGGTGGTATACTTGTGATGAGGTGGCATGAACATCTCATAGGATGCTGGTGAAATCCTATGAGATGGTGATGAAGGCTGCGAGGAGAGAGTTCTACTCAGCCTCCATTACATCTGCGGGCTCACACCAAACACAATTGTTTAGGGTAATTCGGTCACTCCCTCATGACAAGAGGTTCAAAAAGAGGTAGTAATTTGGCTATTGGTTCAAAGGCATTTATTACCTTTTTTGTGGATAAAGCCTGTAGCTCCATTGCATCCTACCTGCCAGTTTAGTAAACTGGAGGCCCCTTGACTGTCTTTGAGGTCAGTTTATAATTCTTTCAATCTGGTCTCCTCTTCTGATGTCAACAGGATCTTGAGTGCTGTCAGGCCAACCACTTGCTTGACCTGTGCCCCTTGTGGCTGGTTAAGGCTGGCAACAAGAGGATCTGGGGAAGGAAATTGTCAACCTGTCCTTGGACACCGGGGTGTTTCCAGAGGGCCTAAAGCAGGGGTGTCAACGTGCGGCCCAGAGGCCAAATCAGGCCCTCAGAGGGCTCCTATCAGGCCCCCAAGCAATTGGCTGTCATCTGCTTCCTTCTCCCTCTCTCTTGCTTCCTTCTGCATAACAGCTTGCTTTGCAAGGTTTGCTGAATCACACAGGAGCTACAGAGCAAAGACTCTGTTTTCTCCATTGCCTGAGGCACCTTCCTTTGGGAGGAAGGGGGGAGGAAGAGCTTGTTTTTCCAGGCTCTCTCAATCACATAGCAGAGCTACTGAGCCAAGCCTCTCTATCATTGTGTAAGTGCGTTCTTATTTAGTGTAAAACAAAATAAGACAAAGGAACACTTAATATTAGAAACCCCCCACAAAGTCACTACTACATCAGTCTTTTAAGAGCAAATGCCTCTTCCAAATGAACTGTTGTGTGGATATGGGTGGAGTCTTCTAGTGTTCTGCTCATGGTTTATACTGAGAGAATAAGGCTAAAGGCTGAAGAAGAACTTGATAAGCGAAACCATGAGGATTTCTTCAATAAGCGGTTCACTGTATGCTTCTCTGTCAGTGAAGGCCCAGGTGATACACATTGCCAAGGTGCGATTTTTTCATCGCCATCAAGCCTAGCAACTGGCTCCCCTCCTGTCTTGCTCAGACCTGGCCATGATAATCCATGCGACAGTCACCTCCAGATTAGACTGCTGTAACTCTCTCTATGCTGGCCTACCCTTGAGTCTGACCCAAAAGCTCCAACAGGTCCAGAATGTGGCAATGCAAGTCCTGACAGGAATGCCACAGGTGGCACATATTCAACCTGTGCTGCACCCGCTACACTGGCTTCTGATTGAATACTGAGTCAGCTTCAAGGTTTTGGTTCTGACCTTTAAGGCTATGAGCAATCTGAGACTGACGTATCCATGGGACTGCGCCTCTGTTATGTCCCTGGAAGGGCATTGCACTCTACTGATCAGAACTTGCTGGTGATCCCTGGCCCTTAAAGAGGTCCGGCTGTCCTCAACGAGAGCCAGGACTTTTTCAGTCCTGGCCCCAACCTGGTGGAACACTCTGCCAGAAGACATCAGGGCCCTGCAGGATCTTTTACAGTTCCAGAGGGCCTGTAAAACAGAGATGTTCCACCAGGCTTTGGCTTGAGAACAACGATGGCTGCTAATCTGGCACTTCTGCCCCCTCCCTCCCCCCAATGCAGCATATGGAAATCTGGATGAGTAGCAATTTATAAGACACCATTGGGGGTTAGTGTTTTGTTTTTAGACTAACTGATTTTATTGTCTAAATGTATGTATTTTTACCTAGTGTTGTACATCACCTAGAGCCTGGCACTAGCTGGGATGGGGCGATTCATTAAATTTAATAACAACAACACCTCACCGGGAGTCTTCAGCAGGCTCTCCTCCACCTGGCCTCCCAAGTTTGGCAAAGATTGGATTTGGAATGTCCAAGTTGTACCCCCCCCAAAGCAGGTGCCCCCAGGAAAACTCAGCTTCAGCTCTCTGTTTCTCTTCATGCTGGAAAGTGAAAGCAGTGGAGTCAGGGTGTCTGCTCCCAGAGTGGACGCTCTGTGATTAGCTCCCAGAGCTATCAATCAGACTATGGACAGCTGCTATTAGTGTTTCTATGGCTTCCAGAAGTCCACCCTACCATTGCCAAGGAATTGATTGAATCAGCATCATGGAAAATGAACTTCAAAAATGAACCAAACAAACCACTAAGGAAAAAAGGCAGTTCATTTTGCAGTTCGGGCATGACACAAGCAAACAAACTGGTTCAAAATGAACCACGAATTGTAAATGTCTAGTCCTGGGGGCCTTTTCAAGCTTTACATTTCAAGTGAGAAAATCCTTGTCTTAAAAGGCATTTTTCTGATTCCAGAAGAGAACATATAGGAGTTTTCCTAGTGCTCCCCCAAATTTCCTAGTTGCTTTAACTTTCATTATAAATAGTTGCAATGACTGAAATGCTTTTTAGCTGCTTCTTTATAGCTCTTTTGAATTTCAGCTGTCCCTGTAAAAGTTAGAGCAGTTCCTCAGTGGAAGAGGCTTCCTCAGGAGGTAGTGGGCTTTTCTTCTTTGCAGGTTTTCAAACAGTGGCTAGATGGACATCTGACAGCATTGCTGATTCTGTGAAGTTAGGAAGAAGTATTTGTGAATTTCCTGCATTGTGCCAAGGGTTGGACTAGGGTGACCCTGGGGGTCCTTTCCAACTCCCTGGTTCTATGAAAAGGGTTCAATGGTGTATTCTGTTTCAGTGTTAACATTTGGACAGTCAGGCTTTCTACTAAACTCATGCTAGGGAATTCCCCCTGTACTGTAAATATTTTCTTGTAAATAGATCGAGGTGGGCAGCCGTGTTGGTCTGAAGCAGTAGAACAAATTTGGAGTCCAGAAGCACCTTTAAGACCCATAATAAAACTTCACTAGTCTTAAAGGTGCTGCTGGACTCCAACTTTGTTCTATTTTCTTGTAGGTTTGAATGATCCAAGAGATATTATTTTGATTTGGGACAAAAGAGGCTTGGGACCAATAATTTTAACTATATTTCTTTGGGCAGTGTGTATCTTATGTAATCAATTAAGAGTAACAATTTTTTAAATATTGTTTTGTTTGAGTCTAGTATAATAAAAGATTCCTTGTATTTTTGCAGATTGCCTTCATGACTGTGACTCTGTTCCCTGTCCGGCTGTTCTTTGCTGCATTTATGATGTTGTTGGCCTGGCCTTTTGCGTTCATTGCCTCTATGGGATCCGCTGAGAAAGAACTTGAAAAGCCTCTTTCCTGGTGGCGAAAGTGAGTCATTATGTCTATTGGTTTGGTAAAATCTACCGAGAGGTGGAGTGACTCAAGTGCCATTGGCATGGCTTCCGGGTTTAATATTTTCTTCTGTCTTGGATTGTGTAACTCATCTGTGACAGAAAAAAAGAAAAACCACGTCAGTACTTTCTCCTAATGAGAAACCAAGGCTCAGATCTTCTGTTTACCTAGAATTCCCAATGCAAAGTTTGTGCACCCAACTTTTCTTGCTCCAGTTGTCCATTGTAATTTATAATAATAATAATATAATAATAATAATAATAATAAATTTTATTTGTATCCCGCCCTCCCCACCTAGGCAGGCTCAGGGCGGCTAACAGCATTTCATAAAACATACAATTTGACACTTAGTCTGTATTTTTGGTTCTTAATTTTGAAATGCTTTTTCAAGGGTGCTTTCTTTTCAAAGGCCAGCCTGCATCTCATATGCAGACATAGATATTTATGCTGATGACCTCTTTTTGTAGTGAAAAGCAGCTTGGGAAAGGGTTGATTATCAGTGACGGTGGTGGTGCTTAATTCTTATTGCACCTATCACTTTTCCTCTTCCTCAACCATTTCTAGGCACATTTTAGCAAGAAAGGGAGGGGCAAAACAAGTTGAGCACATTTGTCCCCAGCTACTTTCTGAAAATTGCCCCTTCTGAGGCTTTTTTTCACTACCAAAAGCAGCTGTTGAGATTATATAAATGCATTTGCATTTAATGTGTTGCTTGATCTTAACACTCTTCATTTCTCCTGTTTGACATACATTTCAAGGCAGTGTCTGTCCTGATTCTTATGACTGAATTGCTGTTTACATAAACTGCTTAACTGCTTTATTTGGTACCCAAAGATGGGTTGTCGGAAGTGTTTACAAGATCTTGAGGGTGCTGGTTCTTCTGGAAGATTTTCCAATTGTTATCTCTGCATGCTGTGCTGTCTAGTGCTAATCCCAGGATTAACACAGGGTACAGCTGATTGAATAGGACATAAGAGTCTCACTGAGCAATGTGGTCTGTTCTCACTCATGAATAGTAATTTGAAAAACAGAAATACAGAATATAGTCTTCCACTATCACTTTACTAGTTGCTTGAGTAAGCTCTAAGAATGACCTTAAAAAGAAAAGAAACAGGTTAAGTGTCGAATCCTAAGAAAGAAAAGAGGGTGGGACTTAACCCAAAAGAATTGAATCAAGAACTGAAAAGGTTAGTGCCAATTACTAAAAACTATATGTGAAACCTAAATATTATCTAAAACATAACCTACATTTATCTGCCCCCCTTGTCTTCAGCTGCCCCCTGCAACTTCTAGGAAAACTAAGGCTGGTTGTATGGGCCGTGGCAGGCCATGCCCATTTGCATGGAAGGGACCTGCAAAGATGTAGGAAGGCACATCACTTTCCCCTGTATCCGCTCCCTACATTATTTCCTGTTCCCCTCCTCCTGGTAACTGCAATGTCCTCACCCCTTTACCTGCTTCATTCTCTCCATCTCAGCCATTCACCAACCTGCCTCTTACCTGTCACCCATCTTCAGCTATATTTATTATTTATTTTCTTCATTTGTATCCTACCTTTCTCCAAAGTGAGAGCCAAGGCATCTTACATTATTCTCCTCTAGAGCTGCCAGGTCCAGATTGGGAAATTCTTGGAGATTGGGGGATGGGGTTTGGGAAGGGGTATTATCCCATAGAGTTAACCTGCCAGAGCAGCCCTTTTCTGATCTCTGTCACCTGGTGATCAGTTCCCAGAAGAACTCTAGCCATCACCTGGAGGTTGGCTATCCTGTCTTCTATATCCTCAGAATACCTCTGTGTGGTAGGTTAGAATGAAATAATGTGACTAAGCCTACATCACCCAGTGAGCTTCCATGGCAGACTGGTGATATGAACCTGGGTCTTCCAGACCTCAGCATGAAACTCTAACCCCTACACCACACTGGCTTTCATAGGGTGTCTTCTGTTGAACATTAGCAAGCAGCCAGGCCTAGATGAGTCATGTAAATCAGACAATAACGGGTAACCTGGTGGTTGCTGCCAGTGCGTCTTCTCTTAAAGGCCAAAATAGCTCTGGAAAGGGCCCTGCCCTCACCCCCTTGCCTTTGACTGGTAAAAACTGAGCCTGCAATGCTGTGATTGCCTAGCAAAAGCCATTGAGGGCTTCTGTTTCTTAAAGCTACAAGCATTCCTTTTATCAAAGATTTCAGGTTTTCATGGCTGGTAACATCATTAGGGTTTGTAAGGGTCCTTTTATCAGTTTGGGTTTTTAAAGACCCGATCTTGTTTTTTTGGAGCGTTTTTCAGGTTTGTAGAAATATCTGTCTTGCCTGTCACAGCTGTTGTCACTGGATTGAAGTATCCAAAGATTTAGCCGACTTGGGTACTAGGATACAGATAAGTGGGAAACTGGCAGGAACAGCTATCCTAATTTCCCTATCTTTGCTTCCTCCCTTCTCCCCATACTTCTCTCTCTCCCACTCTTTCTCTCTCCTGCCACTTCTTTTCTTATTCTCTCTCCCCCATGCCTGTCACTTCCTCTCTCGTTCTGCTCCCATCCCTCTCTTTTTCTGCCTCCCCATCTAATTACTCTCTCTCTCTCTGTCTGCCCCCCCCCCACCATCACTGTTTCTTTTTCTGCTCCCCATCATTCCTGACCTCCCACTTGCTCCCCCCCCCCCCCAGCTGTGGTGGCAGTGGCTCTCCAAGAATCACATTGGGTCTCCCAACTACAGATGTCAAAATTCCTGGAGATTTAAGAACGGAGCCTTGAAAGGGAGAGGAAATTTGGGGAGAGGAAGTAATCTCAGCAAGGCATAATCCCATAGAATCCACCTTCCAAACAGCCATTTGAACTGGTCTCTTTTGCTTGGAGATCAGTTGTGATCTCAGGAGATCTTTGGCCACCACCTAGAGGTTGGCAACACTATTTCCCCTAGAGGAAATGGCTGCTGTGGAGAGTGGAGTCTGTGGCATTATATCCTTCTAAAGTCCCTTCCCTCCTCAACCCCTCCCCTTCCCAGGCTCAATCTCCAGGAATTTTCCAACCTGGAGTTGGCAACTTTATCTCTTTCTCATCCTTCAGCTTTCTGTCTCCTCTACCCCTCTACCTCTGCCTAGAAAGACTAGTCTTTCTCCACAGTGGAGAAGAGACCAAAGCAACTTCTTCTCTTCTCCTTTTTATCCACATAACAACCCTGTGATGTAGGTTAGGCTGAAAATATGTGACTAGTTCAAAATCACCCAGTGAGCTTCCACAGCAAGATGAGGATCTGAACTTGGGCTTCACACACCCTTCTCTGAAGCTCTAACTGCTAAACCACACTGGCTTTCATAGGGTAGTTGCTGTTGAACAAGAGCAAGCAGCCAGGCCTAGCTGAGTCATGCACACTGGATGGTGTCAAGTCAGAGAGTGCTGTCCTAGGGTTGCCAGACTCCAGGTGGGACCTGGAGAGCCCCCAGAATTACAACTGAACAGATAACAGAGATCTGACCCCTGGAGAAAATGTGTGCCTTGGATGGTGGACTCTGTGGTATTATAGAGAGCCATTATTGAGAGCCAGTTTGGTGCAGTGGTTAAGCGTGTGGACTCTTATCTGGGAGAACCGGGTTTGATTCCTCACTCCTCCACTTGCTGCTGCTGGAATGGCCTTGAGTCAGCCATAGCTCTCACAGGAGTTGTCCTTGAAAGAGCAGCTGCTGTGAGAGCTCTCTCAGCCCCACCCACCTCACAGGGTATCTGTTGCGAGTTCGGTGAAAGCATGCTTAGAATTGCACTGTTAGCAGCTCAATAGAAAGTTCCTATTTAAAATTTTGCCTTTGCCATGAATTCACAAGTTGGTCACAGGCAAGCTATTGGGGTAAATCCAGCTGTCCTCTAAGGAGCCCTCTTTCAGGCTCAGGAGCTTTACTCCAGTGTAAGACCCACTTAGTTTGGAGGAAGGCTCCCTAGACTGGAGGAAGACTTCAGACTTTGTTCATTGGAATAGGAGGATCCATCCCACAATCTCATCAGATCCTCTTCCATCCTATCATTTGGAGTTATTTGTAATTTATTTGTTTGCTTTGTTTTGTTAAATTTGGTTTAGAACTGCCCTCCCCCAAAAGACAGCGCTCAGGGCAGTGTACAACATAATACATAAACACATCATTAAAATCCATCATATATATATTAGAGAATCGTAGAGCTGGAAGATTCCTCCAGGATCATCTAATGCAACTCCTCCACAATGCTAGAAATTCACAAGTACTTCTCCCCCACACCCCCAGTGACACTTGCTTCATGCCCTGAAGATGGAAAAAACCTCCAGGGTCCCTGGCCAAACTGGCTGGAGAAAGTTGCTTAACTCCAAGGTGGCATTTTCCTGGGCATGTAAGAAAGGTCCACAAAGACTAAGCACTGATACAACACTTCCTGCCCTCCATCTCATGATCTGCCTAAGTTCATAGAATCAGCATTTTGTCAGATGGCCATCTAGCTTCTGTTTAAAAACTTTCAAAGAAGGAGAGCCCCCCACCCCCCCGAGGAAGCCTGTTCCACTGAAGAACTGTCCAGAAGCTCTTCCTAATGTTCAGCCGGAAACTTTTTTGTTTTAATTACATCCGGTTGGTTCTGGGGCAACAGAAAACAACTCTGCATCATCCTCTACATGACAGTCCTTCAAGTACTTGAAGATGGTGATCATATCACCTCTCAGTTGTCTCCTTCCCAGGCTAAATATACCCAGCTCCTTCAGCCTTTCCTTACAGGACTTGGTCTCCAGACCCCTCACTATTGTCCTCTGGACATGTTCCAGCTTGCCAAATTCTCCACTTTCCATATTAAGCATTTTTACTTTATGAGGAGCAATCAGTTTGTTCCAGAGGCACTCAAAGTCTATCAAGCCAAAACATTAGCTCAAATTCTTTTTGGCATCCCCATCTGAATTTTAACATTTACCCAGAAAGTAGAAAATATTAAGCCTCTTTTTTTAGACAGATTTCAGGTGTCCCAAAATGTGAGTCTTATTTTGTTCTCTGTTCTGAATTAGGTCAGTTGTTGATTGAATCAAAGGCTTGGATGGCAACATTCAAATTCTGGCTTAAGGTCTATTTTAGGGCTGAGCCTAACAGTCTTATTGCCTACTTGTTGAGGGACTCTTATACTTCAGCTTGGTCAGTGGCCCTTTTGTCCAAACAGAACCAATTAGGGTTGGCGGTTGATGATCTGTCTATTTCTGATGAATCATGTATCTTCATTTGTATTAAGAAAAAATTACTTGATTTAGAGAAATGTAAATTATGCCTAGCTAATCCTAATATTTGCTCTCCAGCCACCTTAGGTCTGGAGACTTGTTGTGGTAAGATGCCTCGATATATAACTGATTTAGGGATCTCTCCCTATCATAGGGTTGTTATGTTGGCCAGACTGAATGCATTTCCTTCCAAGGTTTTGCAGGGGAGATATCTCCAAATTCCTTTTCATGAAAGACTCTGTTCCTATGGTGCAAATTGCCCTGATACAATTTTCCACTTATTGAATAACTGTCATCTATTTGAAAAACCCCATCAGGAATTGTTTTGCAGATTCCCCCTGCCTCCCGTCAATCAGAACGATTTGTCTTCCTGTCAGTTTTTCCTGAACGACTCTAATTCAGAAATTACCCTGTGCTGTAGCAAAATTTTTGGCCGCTGTTTTTCAACACAGCTCTTGCTATACTTGATTTTATGTTTAACCTAAGTTTAATCTTGATTTATTTTGCCCATTTAAATCTTTCTATGTATTTTATATTATGCCATCAAAGGTCTGAAACTGAAACAGATGTTCCAGCTTATCTGCATCTTTCTTAAACTGTGGTGCCCAAAACTGAACACAGTATTCTAGGTGAGGTCTAACCAGAGCAGAGTAAAGCAATACCATCACTTCACATGATCTGGAAACTGTATTTCGGTTGATACCGCCCAATATCACATTTGCTGTTTTGGCTACCACATCATACTGCTGACTCATGTTCAGTGTATGGTCCACTAAGACCCTTAGATCCTTTTTGCATATATTACTGTCAAGACAAGTCTCCCCCATCCTATAATTATGCATTTGATTCTCCCTAACTAAATGCAGAACTTTACATTTATCCCTACCAAAATTAAAAAAATAGGATCCAAACCACAATTTACCAACTTGTCAACAAGAATATTATGCGGAGCCCTAACTCTAAAGCCTTACTGAAATCTAGAATAAACTATGTCTATAGCATTCTCTTGATCTGGCAAGGTAGTGAACACATGAAGCTGCCTTATACTGAATCAGACCCTCGGTCCATCGAAGTCAGTATTGTCTACTCAGACTGGCAGTGGCTCTCCGGAGGTCTCAAGCTGAGGTTTTTCACGCCTATTTGCCTGGACCCTTTTCAGTTGGAGATGCCAGGGAATGAACCTGGGATCTTCTGCTTACCAACCAGATGCTCTACCACTGAACCACTGTCCCTCCCCTAGTGACTTTCTTGAAAAAAGAGATAAGGTTAGTCTGACATGACTTGTTCTTGAGAAACCCATGCTGGCTCTTAGTAATCACAGCCATCCTTTCTAAATGCCCAAGGACTGACAGTTCAGTGATTTGTTCTAAAACTTTTCCAGGTATAGACATCAAGCTGACAGATCAGTAGTTACTTGGATCCTCCTTTTCCCCCTTCTTCTGTCACCTCACGTTCTCCAAGAATTTATTTGTTTGTTTGTTTAATTTAGCCAGAGGCACAGGAATTACATCTGCAAGTTCTTTTAGTACCTTTGGATGCAGTTCATATGGCCCCAAGGACTTAGTTTCATTTAAAGAAACTAGGTATTTATATACTACTTCATGCCAGGTTGAGCACTATTTCCCTTGCAGGAGAAGATTGAGGAAAAGTAAGAATCGAGCAGATCTTCTTCGTGGTCTCTGTGCTTCACACTCATGGGATAGAGCACCTGTGTCGATCCCCGAATTGGTAACTAAAAAGCCGGGGATTTTTTCGCGCTCGACACCAACGGGCATGTGCAGGCATCCCCAGTGCGCATGCTCGCTGGCACCAGCGCGAGGATCCCGCCAGTTCCTTTCTGACCACTGCGCTGAGAGGATCTCCTTTCGTGTCCCCGGTCGGTAAAGTAATCTTAGGATTGCCTTTCTTGTATATAGCCCGTTTGTTATGTTCTTAGTGTAGTTAGTTAGTTGTTAGATAGTTAGTGTTGTTTAAAAAAAAATTTATTGGACTTGCCCTTCGGGGCCCAGTTTTCCCCCATTTTTCCCCTCAGAAACTTTCCTGGGTGGGTTTTTTCCTTGGCGTCTATGGAAAGACGGGGTTTTTTAAGAGGTTCTGCTCCTGTGGGAAGAAGATTGCCTCCCCCCCCCCCCCGACGGCCATTCCCTCTGTCTCCTCTGGGCAAGGGACATTGCGTTGATTCTTGCTCGCACTGCCTCAGCTTTTCCAAACAAACTCACAAGAATCGAGCGGTGAGGCTTTCGGCCGTGTTGGTTGAGTCAGCACTTTGTCCTCAAAAGATGGCATCGGGTCCATCAGTACCGATGGGAGAGGCCGCGGCCCCGACGGTCACATTGGCCGATACATCGCAGAACAGGACCGAGATGCTGGTCGAGTACAGGCATTCCACAAAGCGACCTTCTGTAAGGTCAGTGGACACCCCAGCTAAGAAGCGTCGGGATGACTCGGGGACCCGATCATCTGCATCGAAGAAGGTGAAATCCAAGGAGAAGCGGAAGAAGAGATCATCCCGCTCTCCTTCCCCTTCTCATGACGCTTCGACATCGATGTCGACCGCTCCACCGAGGAAGATCTTGGCGTCCCCACGTCGTAGCCCTTCGGTGTCAAGAGGCAGAGCTTCGCAGCAGTTGCGTCTATCGGCATCGGAGCAAGAGATCGACCTTACTCAGTGCTCCCACTCTTCAGGGTCGAGGTGTCTCAGTGAGAGCGACTCTGTCTCGGAAATGGAGGTGTCGGCACCGATGGAGCCGTTGGCACCGCTGGATCAGGCGAGGGGTCGGAGAGAGCTGGAACCAACTACCGTAGCTCGTCGTTTCCCACTGCTTCCACCGTGGGAGCAGCACCAGTGGCCTCCCTACACCTATCCATACCCGCCGTACCAATGGTACCCCCCCCCCTCATGAGTTTGCAGATTGGGACCAGCAATCGGAGGCATCCCATATGTTTTTTCCCAACAAAAATAAGTTGTTTTATTATATTATACATACAACATATAACATAGCCAAACATACATACTCAGAGAATTCAATATACCCACCACCATTTACAAAGGAACATATAGATAACTTACTAACACTTTTATCTTGTTCTATCTATTCAAATCTTAAATGTTCCACCCATTCGTACACCGATTTCCAAGTATCATTACATTCCGTAATATTACCATCTCTCAACCTCGTGGTTAAAAGATCCATTTCTACTGTCTCCATTAATTTAACTATAAACTCATTCCTATTTGGAATATTATAGGTCTTCCAATATCTGGCATACAGAATTCTGGCAACAGTTAGTATATGGAGCAGAATTTTTTTTTTCTGATTTGGACACATCAATTTTACAGACATTTAATAAGAAAAGTTCGGGTAGATGAGGGATTTGTTTTTTTAATATCTTTTGAATCCATATGGACACCTGAATCCAATATTTCTTTGCCCTATCACAGAGCCACCATATGTGGAATAGAGAGCCTTTTGTTTTATTGCACTTCCAACATTTGTTTGAAACCTCTGGATAGGCTCTGGACAGTTTATCTGGGGTATAATACCAGCGATAAATCAATTTGTACAAATTTTCTTTAAATAAAGCAGATTTCGTCAATTTCAAATTTTCTTTCCAAATTTTTTCCCCTTTGGTAATTTCAATATTGTATCCGAAATCTTTCATCTATCGCACCCAGGCTTCATTTACCACTTCATCCTGCATTTTATATTCTAATGACCAGTTATAAATTCTAGAGACTAATTTCCGATCTGACTCAAAAATAATTGCGTCAAATTCATTTACCCTATTCGAGAAGCCTTTTTCTTTATCGGATTTATACCTGGATCTTATTTGTACCTTTAACCACCAGTCTAATTTAGAATATTCCTCAATTTTTAATTCTCCTTTCGAGTCTAATAAACATTCATATGTATAGCTTTCCTCCCAAGAGTAAAGATTTGGGTGTAAAGCCGCTTCCACCGGCGAGAGCCATTTAGGTGTATATCTATATATCAACATTTTGATTTCCCACCAAGCTTTAAAAAGCGCTCTTCTTATTTCATGTCTGAGAAATTTGCTATCCTTTGCTGCAAAGCAAAGCAAAGCATCCCATATGTTGAGGCTTTCTCAGCATTCTAGGCGGCGTCCCTCGGCATCATTGTCCGTTCCGCCCGAAAGATGCGGCGTGGTGGTGGAGGAAGTCCAACCTAAGTCGTCTGTGTCGATCCGGTCACCCGCCAGAGAGTCAACACCGGTGCTCTCGGAATATTCCTTGAGGAGAGAGTCTTCCTTGTCGGACTCCGAGGTCGGTACCAACGATCCATACAGGGCTTTGGAACCCTTGCCAGTGTCTCATACTGCTGAGGATCTTCCCATTTCACCGTCAGAGGATCTGAAATCATATGGGGACCTGGTGAAGAGGATGGCACTCTCCCTCTCTCTCCCAGTGACACAACCGCAACTAGCTGTAGACGACACTGTATTCGACATCATGCAGCGGGATACGTCTACAGTGGTTGCCCTGCCTGTTACGAAGGTCATCTTACAGGCAGTGAAGGAGCCCTGGGCGAAGCCTGCTTCTACACCTGTGTCATCAAGAAGGTTGGACCACATGTACCGCGTCCAAGAGGCTGGCACTGAATTTCTTTTCACGCACCCGAAGCCCAATTCGGTGGTCGTATCCTCGTCAAAGGTCTGCAAGACGCACTCCTCTCCACCAGACAAGGAGGGAAAGAAGCTGGACAACGTTGGGAGGAAGTTTTACTCTGCTGGAGCACTGGGAGTAAAGGTATCTAACTATGCTGCGTGCATGGCTAGATACCAATATTCGGTGTGGAAACAACTCACCCCCCTCCTGTCTTCCCTGAGTGAGGAGAAGAGGTCTGCTGCAAAGAAGTTGCAGAAGGAAGGTTTTGCTGTAGCCAAGCAACAACTGGCTGCAGCAAAGCATATGAACATATGAAGCTGCCTTATACTGAATCAGACCCTTGGTTCATCAAAGTCAGTATTGTCTTCTCAGACTGGCAGCGGCTCTCCAGGGTCTCAAGCTGAGGTTTTTCACACCTATTTGCCTGGACCCTTTTTTGGAGATGCCGGGGATTGAACCTGGGACCTTCTGCTTCCCAAGCAGATGCTCTACCACTGAACCACCGTCCCTCCCTAAGCATATGGTGGACGTCTCAGCAAAAACCATCACATCTGCTGTCTGCCTCCGCCGCCACTCCTGGTTCAGGTCAACGGCCCTCCAGCAAGACACCAAGGCCTTCGTTGAAGATCTGCCCTTCGAGGGCGAAGACCTCTTCAGCTCAACCACGACAATACTCTCCAGGAAATGGATAAAAGCATAAAAACTTCCAGGAACCTGGGTGTCCCGGCGTCTTCCAGAGCTGCAAAACCAAAACAGTGGCACAAACCTTGGTCCAAGAAACTATACCAAAAGTTCTCCCCAGAACAGCAGTGGAGACCTCGCTCTGCCCAACCTGAGAGTAGGCCCCCATACAGGGGAACAGCAGAAATCGCTACGCTTCAGCACAGACCACCGGCAAGTCCAAGGGCGCTCGCCCTCAAAAGCAGGGCCTTTGAATTTCTGGTAGCATGCCTCACCATCCCCACTTCTTCTTCGTCTATCCACCTCCGCCCATTCCTGTCAGCCTGGAAATCCATCTCTATGGACAGGTGGGCACTTTCCATCGTCGCGGAAGGCTACAAAATAGACTTTGTTCAGATTCCGAACCAATCTGTGGTAATCACCACACCCCCTTCCCCACCTCTGCTGGCGGAGGTGAGCAACCTCCTACAGAAACAAGCCATAGAACGGGTCCCGGTGGAGGCCAGGATGGTAGGCTTCTACTCTCGATACTTCCTGGTTCCCAAGCGGGACGGGGGTCTGAGACCAATCATGGACCTTCGGAATCTGAACAAGTTTATTCTGTTCCAGAAGTTCAGAATGTCCACTCTGCAAACAATTCTGCCCCTCATCAACAAAGGGGATTGGATGGCAACGGTGGACCTCAAGGATGCCTACTTCCACGTCAGCATCCATCCTGCGTTCAGACGTTTCCTTCGGTTTGCAGTAGGTTCTCAACACTTCCAGTTCAAGGCCCTTCCGTTTGGTCTGTCCACAGCACCTCGGGTGTTCACAAAGATGATGAGTGTTGTGGCTGCTCACCTCCAGCTTCAAGGGATAGTTGTCTTTCCATACATTGACGATTGGCTCCTTGTGGCGGAGTCGAAGGAGAGTTTGTCAGTGACCATATTGCCACCATCACGGACAGTTCAGTTCATAGGGGCTTTGCTGGATATGAACCTTCATCGCGCTTTTCTGCCTTAGCAGAGAGCAATGGACATTATCAACCTTGTCGAACTTCTGCAGAGTCAAAAGTGGGGCACGGTGCAGCAGCAAATGCTGGGGCTGATGGCGGCGACTACAAGCATTCTACTCTTTGTGAAGCTGAGGATGAGAGGCCTACAACTTTGGTTTCTTTGTCAGTTTCGACCGTTAAGGGACTCACCTCAAAAGAGGTTTGTAATTCCACCTGTGACACTTCAAACACTGCAGTGGTGGAAATCAAAGGACAACATTTGTCAGGGAGCTCCCTTCTACCTACCTGCACCAACAGTGATGATCACAATAGATGCATCTTTGTGGGGTTGGGGGGCCCACATGGACGCTCTGTGTGTGGGTGGCCCTTGGCCTTTGCAATTGACTCACTGCCATATAAATTACCTGGAACTGCTAGCAGTTCATTTTGCTCTTCAATCCTTCCGCCCCATGGTGGCGGGGAAGGTTGTTGCTCTGCTAATGGACAATACTACTGCCCTGTGTTACGTCAACAGACAGGGAGGGACAGTTTCTCAATGACTCTGTGCAGTGGCACTGGAACTGTGGTCGGAGTGCCTGGACCACAACGTCTTTGTGAAGGCTGTGCATCTCCCAGGAGTCCTCAACCTGCAAGCAGACTCCCTCAGCAGGGGTGTGGCTTCCCCGCACGAGTGGGAGATACAGTGGCGCTTCCTTCTACCCGTGTTTCAGCTCTGGGGGTATCCTCAGGTGGACATGTTTGCCACAGCTGAGAACCGGAAGTGTCCTCTGTTTTGCTCCAGAGGGGGCTCGGATCCCGAGTCATTGGGAGACGGTCTGCTGTTCCCGTGGGAAGGTCAGTTCCTATATCTGTTCCCACCTCTGCCGCTATCGACAAGGGTGGTCAAAAAGATCGCAAGAGAGAGGTGGTGGCCTCGCCGGAACTGGTTCCCAATCTTGCTCTAGCTGGCGAGGGGGGGTCTTCTACAAATTTCCAGCGGAAACGGACCTTCTGTCAGCTCAGGACGGTCATGTATTCCATCACAATGTGCGCCACCTGAAGCTGACAGCTTGGTTCATTGACCCTGTGAGTTCTCCAGCAGAGTCCAACACGTTTTTCTGAATAGCAGGAAGCTGTCTACCCGCGCTTCCTATGATAGGAAGTGGCGAAAGTTTCTTCAGTTTTTAGTTGATCCTACAGTTTCACCCCAGAGGGTGGGACTGCCGGTTATTTTTGAATTTTTGTTATCTCTGGTGGATGCTGGCCTTGTTTTTTCCTCCATTAAAGTTTATCTGGCCGCAATACCCGCATTCCATGAACCAGTGGAGGGGCATTCCGTTTTTGCACACCCTCATTCTAAGAGATTTTTGAAGGGTTTGCTTAGGCTTCATCCTAATTGGCGAGGGGGGGTCTTCTACCAGTTCCCGGCGGAACTGGACCTTCTGTCAGCTCAGGGGGGTCATGTATTCCATCACAACGTGCCCCACCTGAAGATGACAGCGTGGCTTATCGACCCTGTGGGTTTTCTAGCAGAGTCCAGCATGTCTTCCTGAATAGCAGGAAGCTTTCCACCCGCGCTTCCTATGATAGGAAGTGGCAGAAGTTCCTTCAGTTCTTAGTTGATCCTTCAGTTTCACCCCAAAGGGTGGGATTGTTGGTAATTTTTGAGTTTTTGTTATCCCTGGTGGATGCTGGCCTTGTTTTTTCCTCCATCAAGGTTTATTTGGCAGCAATATCTGCATTCCATGAACCAGTGGAGGGACATTCTGTTTTTGCACACCCTCATTCTGAGAGGTTTTTGAAGGGTCTGCTTAGGCTTCATCCCCCATCCAGATCGCCCCCACAGTTGTGGGATTTGACTTTGGTGTTGGACAAACTGACTCGTCATCCCTTTGAGCCGATGGCCACGTGTTCGTTACAGCTTCTTTCATGGAAGACTGCGTTTTTGGTAGCCATCACATCAGCACGCCATGCAGGGGAGCTCACGGCTATGCATTGTGACTAGTTTTTCTGGAGTCTGGAGTGTCTTTAGCTCCTGATATTTTTTTTCTCCCCAAGGTGGTTTCTCAGTTCCACCTTAACTTAGAAGTTTGGTTGCCCACGTTTTATCCTACACCTTCCTCGGAAGAGAAATGTCGGCTGCATGCTCTGGATGTTAAGCGTGCCTTATTGTTTTATTTGAGTCGCTCCAAAAGTTTTTGTAAGGACCAGCATCTTTTTGTCTCTTCTGCTGCTCCTACGTTAGGTTCCAGAAATTTGTCTCAGTGGCTTTCAAAATGGCTCACTGAGACTATTAAACTATGTTATTTGTTGGCAAAAAAGCCGTTACCTGGGCCTATTCGCAGACACTCTACAAGAGCAATGGCAACGTCGGTGGCGTTCCTGAAAGGCGTTTCCCTGACGGACGTTTGTAAGGCTGCCACCTGGTCCTCTCCGCATGCCTTTATGCAGCACTACACGCTGGATGTGCATGCTCAGCAGAGGACTCGTTTGGGAGCTGCGGTGCTGCAAGCTGTCTCTTCTGGTTGACCGTCTTCCCGTCTCCAGGTATGTCTTGCTTGCTAATCTCCCATGAGTGTGAAGCACAGAGACCACGAAGAAGATAGACAGGTTGCTTACCTGTAACTGTAGATCTTTGAGTGGTCAACGGTGCATTCACACTACCCGCCCTCCTTCCCCACTGCTGACGGTCTCCCTCCAGTAGGGGCTTCCAGCGGTCAGGAAGGAACTGGCGGGATCCTCATGCTGGCGCCAGCGAGCATGCACACTGGGACGCCTGTGCATGCCCGTTGGTGCTGAGCGCGAAAAAATCCCGGGCTTTTTAGGTACCGATTCGGGGATCGGCGCAGGCGCTCTATCCCATGAGTGTGAATGCACAGATGACCACTCGAAGATCTACAGTTACAGGTAAGCAACCTGTTTTTCTGCCCTATCTTCATCACAATTTCATTTTCCTGTCCCTGCAGTGGGCCTACCATATTCTTGCTCTTTTTCTTACTTTGAACATAACTCTTTTTTTGCTGTTTTTAGCATCTCTCAGTAGCCTAAGCTTATTGTTAAAACCAGATAAAATCAGCAACACAGTAAATAACCTAAAGATGGCACTAAAACTTTAAATAACTCTACTGTCTCACAAGGGAGAGGAGTGTCAGAAAGGTGGTGGTGATGATGAAACCATTGCTGTCCTCAACCAGACACCTGGCAGAACACAACTCTGCCTTACAGACCCTGTGAAACTGCATCAGATCCCATAGGGCACGGATGTTGTGCAGCAGAGTGTTCCACCAGATTAGATCCAGGGTGGAAAATGCCCTGGCTCTGATTGAGGACAACTGGACATCTCGCAGGTTGGGAACCACTGACAGATGTTGATCTACTGAGCACAGTGCCTGAGGGTATCCAGGAGAGGCAGTTTCAGGTACATAGTTCCATGACTGTTATGGGCCTTAAAGGTGAACAGCAAGACCTTGAACCTGATTCGATACTCCACTGTCAACCAGTGCAGCTCACACAGCACAGGATGGATACATCCTGCACATGGAGTTCCTGTGAGGACCTGTGCAACTGCATTCTGCACCAGTTGGAGTTTCCAGGTCAGCCTCAAGGGAAGGCCCATGTAGAACAACAGTAATCCAGTCTAGAAGTGACTGTGGATTGCTGTGGCTAGATCTGGGCGAGACAGGTAGGGAGCCAGTTGCCTGATCTGGCACAGTTGGAAGAATGCCTATCTGGTAATGTTGGTGACTGGGCTTCCATTGTTAAGGAGGCATCCAGGATCACCCCCAGTTGTAATCCTAGGAGATCTCAGGAGATCAAATAATTACCTTATATAGCTGCTATAAAGATTGTAAGAATATGTATTTTTGAGTGTTCAAAAATTATGTTTAAATGCTGTTAAGTATTTTTATCAGGACACAGCATAACAATATCCGCCCCCCCCGCCCCACTTTCAATAGGGCATTTGAAAAGTTAGATTTGCCCTTATAGCAGAAGGAGCCCTTAGAGCAAGGGTGTCGAACTCATTTGTATGAGGGCTGGATCTGACATAAATGAGACCTTGTTGGGCTGAGCCATGTCAAGCTGGGCTGTGTTCCTATTTAAGACTAGGTAGCAGAGATATAAACTTCATAAAGGACACAGACAAACACAATTAAATATATATATTTTAAAAACTTAAAACATGCTTAACACATTAACACTCATTGGTCTTAAAGGTGCTTTCTTTGTATTTCTCCCATGCGATCCAGGGAATGGGGCAAAGGAAGCTGTGGCTCTTTCCTTCCTTCCCCAGACGACTGGGGGGGGGGAGCCTCAGCCAATAGAAGGAAGAGAGACTTGGCTCAGTAGCTCTGCTGTGCGATTGAGAGAGCCTGAAAAAACAAGCTCTGCCTCACCACCTTCCTCCCCAAGGGAGGAGCCTCAGCTAATGGAGAAAATAGAGGTTTTGCTCTGTAGCTCCTGTGCAATTGAGCAAGCCTTGCAAAGCAAGCAGTTATGCAGAAGTAAGGAAGAGGGAGGGAGAAGGAAGCAGATGACAGCCAGTTGCTCAGGGAGCTGATAGGAGCTCTCCGAGGGCCCGATTTGGCCCCTGGACCGCATGTTTGACACCCCTGACTTAGAGAGCTTGATATGGAGACACACTCTTTATTTGACCTACAGAGAGTCTTGTCCAGTTGCTGAGATATCTCACTGTCAGAGAAAAATGGGCATCTACACTGCAATTTTCTGTGCTCTCTGTATGCTTCTATCTTAAAGTAACTTATGAAACAATGTTTGCAGTGGGTACATTTTATTTATTTGGTGGGGCAGAGCCCAGCTCCTGTCACATGGACTATATTGGTCCACCATTGCCACTATCTGTGATGTTTACTGGCAGAAACAGGTAGGGAACCAGAGGTATAAGAGCTGTGGAGATTAGAAGATTAACTTCAGAATCACCCTTCTTTAAAATTACTGTTTTGGTGTGCCTTTAATGGTGAAACTTCAGTGACTCTGGTTCTGCCAATCCTTCTAAGTGTAGCAGGCCCTCTTAGACAAAGATTTGAGGTAAATGCAAAAGTTAAACTCAACAACCTTCGTTGTTCTGTTTGGAGCATTTGGACGACCTCTGAATAGGCAGTCAAGCTTTTTGTGTTCTGATGTTCTGCCTCTTCCTTTAGAAAAGCTGTGGTAAAAACTACCATGTGTCTTGCTTTCTGTGCATCATTGACTGTGAGGGTGTGTTAAACCATTCCTTCAGTTAATTTAACCAAAACATTTTCAGAAAATTGAGAATCTAAACACCTTTTACTTGTCCAGTTAACTAAGAACTTTTTCATATTATTATTATAATTTTACTTGCAAGTGACAATGTTGTGTTAATGTTTCTTCATCTGTGGTATCTAATTATTTTCAGGGTTGTGGATGTCTTGCTGAAGGCAATCATGAGAGCCATGTGGCTTGCTGGAGGATTCCATTGGATAAATGTAAAGGGCAGGCAGGCATTGCCAACTGAAGCAGCAATATTGACTCTGGCCCCACATTCCTCATACTTCGATGCTATCCCTGTAACAATGACCATGGCCTCCATTGTTATGAAAGCAGAAAGCAAAGATATTCCTGTGTGGGGAAGTAAGTCAGTGAAGCATTTACCTTCCAAATAACATTTAGAGTGAAGTCCTAACAAAGTTGTGATCGTTTTTCATTGATGAAAACTGGAAGACAAAATCAGTCTGGCAAATAATCTCACAGGATTGGTTGACACTTAACAACTTGTTTGTAAAGCAGAAATAAGAAACTTGTTCCGAAGACCTCTTGGTAAGTCAAGAGTGAGTCTCTTTTAAATGTCCAATATACAATAGGTGCAAAAGCTATTTCCAACTCCCAGAGAATGATCAGTTAGTTCTTCAGCTGCCAGTTAACAGGTAAGAAAGGGGTTTAAAGAGAGTGATAGCTGTAGCAATGAAACTTGCTAGCTGTTCTCTTTAAGGAAGATGGCAATCCAACAGTTCCGTTCCTGATGTGCATGTCAAAGTAGGCATTAAAAAGAGATTTCAGCATTTCCATTCCAGTGGAAATGATATCACATGAGCTTATGGTCTTGGTCTCAGGAGTCTGCATTGCCTGCTGGCTGGAAGTGTCAGATGTCACAAAGTATCCCTGACAAATCAGTAGTAAGTACTGATTACTAATTTATTATTTTATTATTCACTTTGTGTATACCTCACCTTTCTCCACAGTGGGGTAGACATAAAATGGTTTACATTATTCTCATTTTATGAGAATTATTCTCATTTTCATTTAACCTTTACAACAACTCTGTGAAGTAGGTTAGGCTGGGTGTGGGAAATTGGCTTGAGGTCACCTAGCAATCTTCCAGTCATGTGGGGATTCATCCAGAAAGAGAGGGGAAAAGAAAGTAAGCCAACTAAGCAAAGAACTCCAAAGGAATTTTAGAGTTCTAGTAAGGGGCCAAAAGTTAAAAACATCAATAGTTATAGACAAAAGTACATGTGTTTATTACAAAAACAAATACAAATGTTGTAGGGGTCCAAATGAAGCCTCATAAAATCATCAAAGTGAGAAATGCATAAAAAAGAACCATATATGACCAGACACGTTTTGGCCTGCAGAGGCCTTCTTCAGAGGTCAAAAAGTACTAATTGCAACATACAACAAAGCCTCTGTTTACTTGTAAGGCAATAAACAATTAATATAGGACCTAAAATAGAATGTTCCAATCTGGAAATGAATGACAAAAAAATGTGTAGGGAGGCCACAAATGTATCTGGCCTTATGTCAGCTGCAGTTAGGTATACTGAAATAATAATATTACGAAAATATATCTTCCAGTTTAGGTCTTAAAAGTACAGGTAAAATTCCCTTATCTGGGCCAGTATAACAACAGTATGTGTCTCCCAAATCGTAGTTCAATACTCTAACTGCAACACCATGCTGGCTTGCTATAATGTTCGTGGATGTCTGTAATATTGTCCCCTCCATCTTGTTAGTCAAGCCCATCTTGTATCTTAATCCCATGCAGTCTTTCAAATTTACATTAAGCTCATCACCTCTTTCACCGAATTTGAGCAAATTCATTTGTTGCCAAGGATTTTGGACATTGAACTTCAGTGTTTAGTTCAAAGACAAATGCAGCAATTGAAGCTTAATTTGTATGTTTTTTTCTGCCAACCATTTTCCTAAGGAAGAAAAATGTGGTTGTCTAGAGAGAATAAATGTACTAGAATTTAGTATAATAGAGGTTACAAAATTAAACTTTGTTTTAGAAGCTCTTCTACAAAAACTTATCAATAAGTAGCAAGGGAGAAAGTTAGATGATCAGGGTTATAAGGTATAGACAGGTATAATTGACTTCGTGTGTAAGAGAGTTCTCCAAATGTCCCAAAAACTGAAAGAGGTTCCAAGTTATATTTCATGCACCATGAAGAAATAGCTAGTCTTCACATTAGTTGCATACTTGCAAGCTGTAGAGAAACTGGTGGGAAATGACAGCTAGCGTTTTCTTAAATTCCATCATAGCCTTCTCTCTCCTAGTTTTTCCTTCAAGAAGATGGCTAGTAACTTCTCTGACCTCCAGTAGTCCTCTGCACATGTACAGAGCCTTGGTGGAACAAATTCAGACTGATTAAATAATGGTAGAAATTTTGCTTCTATTCCCTTATAGCTAAAACTATACCATTGAGTGTTACATAAGGAAGAGTGAGGCAGGGGAAGGCATTATGTTTCCTAAATGGAGGTGGTAGAGAGTTTGAAACACTGTGGTCTATTTTACTAGATTGTTTTTTGTGATATGATACCTTTGTATAATGAAACTTTTTATACAAAAAATATTTGTAGAATATACCTTTTCAACAGCCCAGTTCTAGTTCTTAAAATATTTACATTTCTTAATTCCATGCTTGTTACAGTTGTATGCAGACTCCCATTCTCCAGTGGCCTGAGGTGGGGCAGCCTCTACTTCCGGGAGAAGCTCCTCCCAACAGACAGGCAGGATCGCCAATCTTTTTTCCACCAATCAAATTTCCTTCCTGAGCGGGAGGGGCTTCTCTCTCAGATCTTCTTCATGGTCTCTGTGCTTCACACTCATGGGATAGAGCGCCTGCCCGGATCCCTGAATCGGTACCTAAAAAGCCCGGGATTTTTTCGTGCTCGGCACCAGTGGGCATGCGCAGGCGTCCCAGTACGCATGCTCACCGGCGCCAGTGCGAGGATCCCACCAGTTCCTTTCTGACCGCTGCGCTGAGAGGATCTTCTTTCGTGTCCCCAGCCGGTTAAGTAATTTTGGATTGCTTTTACCTATTTTATATAGCCCGTTTGTTGTTTTCTTAGTTAGTAGTTAGTTGATAGTTAGTTAATAAAAAAAAAAAAAGAGTTGTTGTTGGACTTGCCCTTAGTTTTCCCCCCTGTTTTTCCCCCTCAGAGGCTTTCCTGAGCGGGTTTTTTCCTTGCGTCTATGGAAAGATGTTGGGTTTTTTTTAAAAGGTGCCGATCTTGCGGGAAGAAGATTGCCCCCCCCGATGGCCATTCCCTCTGTCTCCTCTGCTTGGGCGAGGGGCATCGTGTGGATTCTTGTTCACATTGTTTGAGCTTCTCCAAGCAAACGTGCAAGAATTGAGCAGCGAGGCTTTTGGCTGCATTGGTCAAATCGGCACTTCGGCCGCAGAAGATGGCATCGGGCCCGTCAGTACCGATGGGAGAGACCACAGCCCCCATGGTCGTATCGGCTGATACATCGCCAGTCAGGACCGAGATGTTTTTTGAGTGAGGGCGTTCCACAAAGTGTCCCTCTGAAGGGTCGGTGGACACCCCAGCAAAAAAGCATCGGGATGATTTGGGGACCCGATCATCCGTGCCGAAGAAGGCGAAGTCTAAGGAGAAGCGGAAGAAGAGATCGCCCCGCACTCCTTCGGCCTCTCATGACGCTTCGGCATCGATGGCTGCTCCACCGAGAAAGATCTTGCCATCCCCACGTCACAGCTATTCAGTGTCGAGAGGCAGTGCTTCACAGCAACTCCGTCTCTCGGCATCGGAGCATGAGATCGATCTCACCCAGCGATCCCATTCCTCCGGATCGAGGTGGCGCAGTGAAAGTGACTCAGTTTCAGAAGTCGAAGGATCGGCACCAATAGAGCTGTTGGAGCCGATGGACCAGGTGAGGGGTCGAAGTGATTTGGAACCATCGACGGCAGTTCGTTGCTTCCCACCACCACCACCTTGGGATCAGCGCCACTGGCCTGCTCCATATTCGTACCCCTATCTGCTGTACCAATGGTACCCTCCTTGGGACTTTGCAGAGTGGGGCCGGCAATCTGAGGTATCCCAGATGTCGAGACTCTCCCAGCATTCCAGACGCCGCCCTTTGGCAGCGATCTCTGTCCCGCCTGAGAGGCGCGCGGTAGTGGTGGAGGAGGTCCATTCACGCTCGTCGGTAGCGATTCGATCGCCCATCAGAGAGTCGACACCGATACTCTCAGAACATTCGTTAAGAAGAGAGCCTTCATTGTCAGACTCCGAGGTCAGTACCAACAATCCGGACAGGACCCTAGAGCCTTCGCCAGTGTCGCATACGGCTGAGGATCTTCCTATCCCACCATCGGAGGATCTGAAGTTGTATGGGGACCTGGTGAAGAGGATGGCAACCTCTCTTTCCTCCCTGTGACACAGCCACAACCCGTCGTGGATGATAAGATCTTCGACATTATGCAACGGGACACGTCTACGGCAGTTGCATTACCTGTGAAGGCAGTGAAGGAGCCCTGGGCAAAGCCTGCCTCCACTCCGGTGTCATCGAGGAGATTGGACCACATGTACCGTGTCCAAGAGGCTGGGACAGAATTCCTCTTCTCAAATCCGAAGCCAAATACTGTGCTTGTGTCATCATCCTCAAAGGCTCGCAAGATTCATTCTTCCCCACCAGATAAGGAACGGAAAAAGTTGGACAACGTGGGGAGGAAATTTTACTCTACAGGGGCTCTGGGAGTAAAGGTATCTAACTATGCCGCATGCATGGCTAGATACCAATACTTGGTATGGGATCAACTCACCCCTCTCCTGTCCTCCCTGAGCGAGGAGAAAAGAGCGGCGGCGAAGAAGCTGCAGAAGGAGGGCTTTGCTGTAGCCAAGCAACAATTGACTGCAGCAAAGCACATGGTGGACGTCTCCGCGAAAACGATTACATCGGCCGTCTGCCTTCGACGTCACGCCTGGCTGAGGTCAACAGCCCTCCAGCAAGACACCAAGGCCTTCGTGGAGGATCTGCCTTTTGAGGGAGAAGGCCTCTTCAGCACTATTACTGACACTGATCTGCAAGAAATTGATAAGAGCATAAAGAACTCCAGGGACCTGGGTGTCCAGGCTCCCTCCAGAGTTCCCAAATCAAAACAGTGGCACAAGCCCTGGGTTAAGAAATCTTACCAGAAGTTCTCCCCAGAACAACAGCGGCGACCTTGCTCTGCTCAACTGGAAAGCAGGTCCCCATACAGGGGGAACAATAGGAACCGATATGCTTCTCAGACCACCGGCAAGTCCAAGGGCACACGCCCCCAAAAGCAGGGCCTTTGACTTTCCCGTAGCACACGTCACCATCCCCATCCTCTCTTCATCCATCTGCCTCCGCCCTTTCCTACCGGCCTGGGAGTCTATCTCAACAGACAGGTGGGCGCTTTCCATCGTAGCGGAAGGCTACAGAATAGACTTCGCTCAGATTCCGACCTAATCCGTGGTAATCACAACGCCCCCTTCCCCACCTCTGCTGGCGGAGGTGAGCAACCTCTTACAGAAACAAGCCATAGAACGGGTCCCAATGGAGGCCAGGATGGGAGGCTTCTACTCTCGTTACTTCCTGGTTCCCAAACGGGATGGGGGTCTGAGACCAATCATGGACCTTCGGAATCTGAACAAGCTTATTCTGTACCAGAAGTTCAGAATGTCCACTCTACAAACAATCCTGTCCCTCATAAACCAAGGGGACTGAATGGCAACACTGGACCTCAAAGATGCTTACTTCCACATTAGCATCCATCCTGTGTTCAGGCGTTTCCTTCGGTTTGCAGTAGGTTCTCAACACTTCCAGTTTAAAGCCCTTCCGTTCGGCCTGTCCACTGCACCTCGGGTGTTCACGAAGATGATGAGCGTTGTGGCTGCCCATCTCTGGCTTCAAGGGATAGGCGTCTTTCCATACATCGACGATTGGCTCCTTGTGGCGGAGTCGAAAGAGAGCTTGTCATCCCACATTGCCATCACTCTTCATCTTCTCGACACCTTGGGACTGCAGGTCAGTTTGGAGAAATCACACCTTACTCCATCGAGGACAGTTCAGTTCAAAGGGGCTTTGCTGGATACCATCCTGCATCGTGCGTTCCTGCCTCAGCAGAGAGCGGTGGACATTATCAACCTTGTGCAACTCTTGCAAAGTCGAAAGTGGGGCACAGCACAGCAGCTGTAGCGGATGCTGGGGCTGATGGAGGCGACGACAAGCGTGCTACTTTTTGCGAAGCTGAGGATGAGAGGCCTACAACTCTGGTTTCTTCGTCAGTTTCGACCATTGAGAGACTCGCCTCGAAAGCGGTTTGTCATTCCACCTGTGACTCTTCAAACTCTGCAGTGGTGGAAGTCAAGGAGCAACGTCTGTCAGGGAGCTCCATTTCATCTCCCTGCACCTTCTGTGACTATCACAACAGATGCATCTTTGTGGGGGTGGGGGGCCCACATGGACAGTCTGTGTGTGGGGGGCCCTTGGCCTCTGAAATTGACTCACTGCCACATAAATTATTTAGAACTGCTGGCAGTTCATTTTGCTCTCTGCTCTTTCTGCCCCCTGGTGGCGGGGAAGGTTGTTGCTCTGCTAACGGGCAATACCACTGCCCTGTGCTACATCAACAGGCGGGGGGGGACAGTCTCTAGATGGCTCTGTGCACTGGCACTGGACCTGTGGTCGGAGTGCCTGGACTACGACATCTTTGTGAAGGCTGCACACCTCCCTGGGGTTCTTTGCAGAATGCAGCAGCCAGACTGCTATTGGGCCTACCTCGGTGGGAACATGTGCGGGCTGGGCTGCGGGAACTGCATTGGCTGCCAGTTATTTACCGAGTTCGTTACAAGGTGCTGGTTATTACCTTTAAAGCCCTATATGGCCGAGGACCTGTTTACCTTAGGGACCGCCTCTCTCCATATGTTCCCTGAGAGCACTGCGATCCAGCTCACAAAACCTCCTGGAAGTACCTGGGCCAAAGGAGGCCAAACTAAAAATAACCAGAGAACAGGCCTTCTCTATAAAAGCACCCCAATGGTGGAACCAGCTGCCGGAAGAGGTGCGGGCCCTGCGGGATATTAGCCAATTCCGTAGGGCGTGCAAAACCGCCCTCTTCCGGCTAGCCTTCCAAGATGAAACCTGAAATGAACACCATGCCATCACTAACATCAACAATCGAGTTAGCAATAAGATAAGATTATTTTAGATTGATTTTATTGTTTTATTTAAGTCATGATGAGGAACGTAGGTTGCATGCTTTAGATGTAAAGCGTGCTTTATTGTTTTATTTAAGTCATTCTAAGAGTTTTAGCAAGGACAAGCAGCTTTTTGTTTCATACGCTGCCCCTAAGTTAGGTTCCAGGATTTCGTCTCAAAGACTGTCTAAATGGCTCACTGAGACTATTAAGCTGTGTTATTTGTTGGCTAAGAAGCCGTTACCTGGGCCTATTCGCGGCCACTCTACAAGGGCGATGGCGACATTGGTGGCGTTCCTGAAAGGCGTGTCCCTGACGGATGTTTGCAAGGCTGCCACCTGGTCCTACCCCACTTGCCTTTATGAAGCACTATGCGCTGGATGTGCATGCTCAACAGAGGACTCGTTTGGGAACTGCAGTGCTGCAAGCTGTTTCTTCCAGTTGACCGTCTTCCCGCCTCCAGGTACGTCTTGTTTGCTAATCTCCCATGAGTGTGAAGCAGAGAGACCACGAAGAAGATAGACAGGTTGCTTACCTGTAACTGTAGATCTTCGAGTGGTCATCTGTGCATTCACACTACCCACCCTCCTTCCCCACTACTGACGGTTTCCCTCCAGTAGGGGCTTCCAGCGGTCAGGAAGGAACTGGCGGGATCCTCACACTGGCGCCGGTGAGCATGCATACTGGGACGCCTGTGCATGCCCACTGGTGCCGAGCGCAAAAAAATCCCAGGCTTTTTAGGTACCAATTCGGGGATCGGCGCAGGCGCTCTGTCCCATGAGTGTGAATGCACAGATGACCACTCGAAGATCTACAGTTACAGGTAAGCAACCTGTCTTTTTTCTGCCCTGCTTCAAGGCAGATAGAAGGAATTGGCTGTGCTCCATTTGGGTGCTGTGATTCCTATTTATTTGTTTATTTTTCTTCTATGTTATATTTCTGTTAATTTTTCTCTGTTCTTTCTGTTTGTTTGGGAGATTGACCAGGGAATGGGAAGAACTTGGTTCTCCTCCACCCTGTGCTAAGTTTTTCAGTGGCAGCAGGAATTGGGAGATGTTTGCAATGGTGAGGACTCCTCTCCCCAGCTCGCATGCCTCCCCCAGGATCTCCCAAGCCATGGAGTCTCCAGCCTTTGGGCCAGGAGCTTCCCCTGTTGTGCCATTTGAGTAGGAGCATTAGCAGCTGTTGCACCAGAGCGCACAATTTCTAGAGGCTTTTGTCAGTAGACTTCAGCCATCCAAAATCCTTCAGAATTCTGGTAAGAAGAGGTCCAAATTAGAAACCCCCTTAGGAGGGTTTCCTTTCATTTAGTTTTTTCTTTCCCAGCAAAAAAAATGTGGGAAATGGCAGTGTGGGTGGATCTCTCTGAGTCCATGCACCAGGATAACTTACAGATGACTTCCAGAGGCACCTGGATTAGGGCAGGTCAGCATTGCTGTTATTGTTGGATTTAACAGCAGCATTCAACATGGTCGACTGTGATTTTATGACCCACCGCCTCACCAGCACAGGAGTTCAGAGGACTGCCCTTCAATGGTTTTCCTTCTTCCACCATGGTCAGGAACAGAATGTGCCACTTGGCAAGAGGGTCTCCCTGTGGCACTCACTTGCATGTGGTGTGCTGCTGGGCGTGAGCCTCTTGCCAATGTTGTTGAACATCTATATATGCTCCTTCACCCAGTTGGGTTGGAATGTCACCAATATGCGAATGACACTTTTCTATCTGTTATTGAATGGCTGCCCAGACTCCACCCAGAGAGTTTAACCAGAGCCTTGAGGGCCATGACTGGTTGGTTGCAGCACAGCCTGTTGAAACTTAATCCAATAAAGATGGAGGTCCTGTACCTGAGTGGGAGGGGAGGGGGGAGGGGGTTTGAGGCCAGGATCAGACTGCTCAGACCAGATGGTTCACCACTTGCACCGGTCCAGAAGGTATGGAGCCTGGGGATGATCCTGGATGCCTCACTCTCTATGGAGGCCCAGGTCACTGCAGTTGCCAGGCCTTTCTTTTTCTATATTTAGCAAGTCAGGCAATTGGCTCCTTACCTTTCTCCCCAGGACTTGGCTACAGTGACCCATGCAGTGGTCACTTCCAGGCTCGATTACTGTAACTCGCTCTATGTGGGCTTGCCCTTGAGACTGATCCAGAAACTCCAGGTGGTATAGAATGCAGTGGCACACCTGCTGATGGCATCGCCTGTGCGGGCATACATTCAGCTGGTATTGCACCACTTACACTGGCTATTGAGTTCTTGATCTGCTTCAACGTGTTGGTATTAACCTTTAAAGCCTTGCTTCAAGGTGTTGGTATTAACCTTTAAAGCTGGGATCAACATGTCTGAAGGACCACCTTTCCCCATATGTGTCCCGAGGAGCCTTGTGCTCACAAGATCAACACCTACTGGTTACCCCTGGCCCAAAGGAAGTCCACCTAGCCTCCACCAGGGCCAGGGTATTCTCAGCCCTGACTCCAGCCTGGTTGAATCAGCTTCCTCTGGAGATTAGGGCCCTGAGGGACTTACTGTGCTGTTCCACAGGGCCTGTAAAATGGAGCTGTTCCCCTGGCCTTTGGGTGAGATGGGCATCCATCTCAGATTGGTCTCACTACTCTGGTTCCCAACTACTGAAATACCACTGATTCCACTTATGCGGCCTTAATGGGTCTTTTTAAATTGCTGCTACCTTGAATGTTGCTGTTTTAATTTTTTAAATTTATTGTATTGTTTGTTGGGATCCGCCCTGAGCCTGTATGGGGAGGGTGGAATACAAATTCAATAAAGAAATAGTTCTCTTAAGGAGCTCATTCTCAGAACCATTTTTCTGACTGATATCTCCTCAGCCAGAAGAGTGTCTGAACACAAAGCTCTCTCAGTGGACAAGGAGTTCTGCCATCAGTAGATGGGCTACAGGCTATATTCTTCTCACCTAACAAATCCACAGCTATAGACGCTCCTCCAGGCGTTACAGCTCAGTCCCTCAAAAAGGCAGCAAATTTGGCAACCTGTAGATCTTTTCCTTCTTTGGAGGTCATATGCAAGTCTGCAACCTTGAGGTCTGCCCATTCTTTCACCAGGCATTACAAGATTGATAAGTTGGCCTCCACGGAGGCAGCCTTTGGAAGGAGGGTCCCACAGCATGCTAGGAACTGCGTCTTTCCCTCCCAGAGACACACTGCTTTTAATATCCCAGAAGTAGAGATTACCCCATCCTGGAGAACAGAAGATTTTTAATAATAATAATAAGTTTTTATTTATACCCCACCCTCCCCGCCAAGGCAGGCTCAGGGTGGCTAGATTTGTCTCATTTACCATGAATCTTCTTTTTCGGTGGTCCAAGGGTGGGGCAGTCTAATTCCACCTGAGGGCAGCTTTTAGATTTGACTCCTGTAATGGAGGAGTCATGCTGTCCTCTCCTAAGATTCCCTCAAGACTATCATCTTTCTTTGTCCCGGTGAGCTTCCTAGGGAGTGTTCAATGTTATGTTTAATTATGTGGTCCTTCCTCTGCACTGTTACGTAGTCTTTTCTGATAGTCAGAGGTGGTTCTTGTATAATTGTTTGGGAAAGGGAATTTACTGCTTCGGGACCAGACTGGAGCCTGAGAGAGAAGCCCCTCCCCTTCAGGAAGTGCAAAAAAAGACTGGCAACCCTGCCTGCCCTTGAAGTAGAGACTGCTGCACCCCTGGACCACCAGGAGGAAAGATTCACAGGAAGTGAAACAAATCTTCCATTTCCTCATATGCTGTGCCAAGGGTCCTCTGACCCCCACCAACAAAATTGAGTAGTGGGTTGCAGAAGGTGGGTGATCTTTCCTCCTAAGAAAACTTACGTGCCCTTAGAGTTAAGTCCAGCAGTACCTTAGAGACCAACAACAGTTTCAGGGTAAAAACTTTAAAGAGTCAAAGCTCTTCCATTAGATGTCTGACCAAGGGAGCTTTGATTCTTGAAGGCTTCTGCCCTGAAACTCCAAGGTGCTCCACGACTTGAATCTAACTGTTTCATTGTAGACCAACACAGCTACACAGCAGATTGAAAAGAGGCCCCTTTGCATGATGTAAGGGAACGTCATTGTCAGTGTTCCTTTATTACCTAAGCGGATACTGTTTTTCCTTTGAGGAACAGAGTTTTAATCAGCTTTGAAAGCAGGCCCAAGTGATTCCAGTTCAGCTGTGGAGGGTAACAAATACAATATATCAGTGGTTTGTGTTGCAGTAGCAGAAGTATAAAACTGCATTATAAACTGCATTACTTCTGTATTTTACTGTGCTGTTGGTATGGCTGTTGCTCAGGAAAATGTGGTTTTGTGCTAGTGTTTTGGTCTATACCAGGGATGTCAAACTTATTTGTTATAAGGGCCAGAACTGACATGTGGGACTTTGTTGGGCTGGGCCACCAGGAAAAAACATGAAATGGCTGGGCATTGTGAACTTCTCAAACCCACACAACCTCTCTGAAACAAACATCTGCCATCCCTTCCAGCCAGGGCTCTGGCAGCCAGTGCACTGATGAAGACCTGCACCGATAAAGAGGTGGAGTGTTTGGAATCAGCTGGAAAGCACAGGGACCATTCCAGTTATAGAGCACAAATTCTGATCCCAGGAGCTCTTGTTCCACTATGGGGACTGTTATTCCATTCCTAGAACAGTTCTGCTAATCCCAGGAGCTGTCATTCCATTCTACGTCCTGTAATTCCATCCCAGAGCAATGAGCCAGTTCCCAGGGGTTGCCATTCCGCTTTCCAGTTCCAGCACAGATTCTCTTCCTATGGACTGTCATTCCACCCTGGGAGCTGTCATTCCAGTCCCAGAATGCTTCTGCTCCTCTCAGGGGCTGCCATTCCACTGTGTGACCTGCCATTCCAGTTCCAGAGCAAAAAGCATGGCTTTTGGGATACCCACCGCATGCACGCAAGCACACACACAAGCTAAACAACAAATGAAGTAGGAGAAAACTATTAAAAAGTAAAATATTCCCTTTATACTGCTTGCATCAATACTTCAATAGAAGATTCAGGGAGCAATCCTAAGGTCTACTTGTAAGTAAATGCCATGTTATTCAGTGGGGATTACTCCTAGGAAAGTGTCTTTAGAATTGCAGCCTCAGTACAATAGAAGTACACTGCAGCCAAAATAAAACAATAAACCCCAATTCCAACAGTTTGCATGCATGACCTCTCTGAAACAAATACCTGCCTTCCCTTCCAGCCAGAGTTCTGGCAGCCCAATCAATGCACTGGTGAAGATCCGAAGAGGTGGATGGTGTGCTATTTGGAAATGGCTGGAAAGCACAGGCACCAGCATGCTCAGCACCTCTAGCCACACACAGCCTGCAACAAGGGGCAAAGAGAACTTCCAAGGGCAGACAGAAGGCAGGCAGGCAGCCTCCAATTGATACCAAAAGAGGAGAGAAGGAGGGGCTGATTAATCCCAGGAGGGAGACAACAACACCAAGATTAAAAGGCTGGGCAGGAAAGAGACTTCTCTCCCTTCTCTCCTCACTGCTACACATACACACACACTGAGAAGAGCCACATGGATCCACACCTGCTGCTTCCCCCACTCACTGGCTGGATTATTTGACACCTCAGTCTATACCCATGATATTGAACCTCCATCCCTCTTGCAGTCCCAGTGAGGACAAATAATGAAAACAGTTATCAAAAGCTTTGAATGTGTTTGATTTAGTGAGCCAACTGCAGGAAAAGAAGGGAGCAGTGGAATAAGAGTACCATAATATATATTAATATATATCAATATATATTAATAAGTATCTTGACCAGTTTAAATAGTATATATATGCATTTGTCAATAGTAGTTTGGCTTTTAAAATGTTTTTATTATATTCATTACTGTTAAAGTTGTTTCCACTTAGAGGAAAGATGAAGGGTCTGTCATACTTCGTTTTGATTTGTGTTTTGTAAACGAACTATTGCTTATTTCTCTGTTTAGACAAGACCATCAAATATCTGTTGTGCTAATAAAGTAATAAAGGGATATATTTAGGACATCTGTGCTTTTTTCCAGCTCTGATCAAATACATTCGACCTGTATTTGTATCTCGATCAGATCAGGATTCCCGAAGAAAAACTGTTGAGGAAATAAGACGGCGTGCTCAGTCAAATGGCAAATGGCCCCAGGTAGGCTGTATTGTGATATAATAATGTTGGCTGATTTCACAATATCTGTTGTTGCTCTTGAGAATGTTTGCATAGAGAGCAAGGGTGCCATACCTTCGGCCTGTCTTTGCATGCATGCTGAGAGGAGCAGCAGGGAAACAAGATGAAGTCACTCAGCAGTGGAAAGGATTAATCCATGGCTCTGACCTTTAACGTATTCCTCACCACAGTAGACCTCCTGGTGCTCAGTGCACCATCCTCTTGCTGTCTAAGTCTGCCCACAGATCTAGCTTTGCCACTGACAAAGTTTGAAGTTCTAGCTGCTCATTTTCCTGTCATGTGACATCATGTCACATGCTTATAGCTCATTGGTGTCTGGGTCTGGAAAGGCTTGGAAAGACCATTAGTTTACAGGGTAAATAAAAACTTACCTTTTAATGTAAAATAATAGATTTTTCTTTAAAATTTCAGTTGTATGATATGCACCTTTAGAACATTCTGGCTTAAATTGATATGTGAATATAATACAAACAAAATATAGTTTATGTTCAACCTTTGTCCCAATTATATCTTTACTACAGATTTATTTGGGTAAAAGTTTATTTACTTGTTTGAAGAATATATTATTAGGGTTAGGTTTTAGACTTAAAATACTACTCGTTATTGAATACTAATAGTATGTTTCATGGATAACATAGAACCGTAGAGCAGTTGCAGTCCCTGATCCAGAATACATTAACTAAAAAAACAGTGGATGTGGAACCAGATCAGCATCTGTTTCTTGAGTTCATTTAGGTTTTAAATGAGAAAAGAATTATTGTTTGGCATATGAGATGGGAAAAGGCATTTTTATCATACTCGCTGCCTTACTAGCTGTGGGGGCGGTTGGCCTTTCAAGTCTGCAGTTCTAAATGAGAGCTTCAGAGATACCTGGAAGATTCCAAAGATTCCATACATTCTCTCACAGATCACATTTCCTTTGTAGAATGTTTCCAAGTGTAATCTGAAGACCTTCCTGAAATTAAAAAAAAAACAACCTGTCACTTTTTGAACTTTTTCAGCTTTAAAGGAAAAGCACACATGAAGAATGTCAGTCATTCACCACAAACAACCAGCAATTTTTTTGTGATGTAAATAAGTCAGAGTTTATTAAATGCCTGCTCCCCCCTCCCCCTTGCACTGAAAACTTCCTGGTTTAGATGTCTTTCATATAACCATAATTTGTTTGTAACATATGAATTCAGGCACTGTAACAAACTGAGATTTGTTTCTTGACCTCAACATGAAATTTTAACTGTGCCAGTTTAAGTAGAATTACACCTTTCAAAGTCCGTTAAAATCAGCGGGCTTAGAAGTGTGTAACAGTTTAGGATTGCCCTGTAAATCACAGTTTGTTCTTGGTTTTGGTTCTTGGTCTTCAAACAAGAAATGAATTGCAGTTTGTTAATACATCTGAATTTATACATCAGAGCAAACTGGTTTGATGGAAGACATCCAGGTTTATAGAGTCTTCAGTCTCAGTGCAGTACAAAGGAGAAAAGAAATGTGAGAATATGTTGCTCATTCGTATCACTAATAAATTATTTGTTTTGTGATGTCTAAATGCACCCAAAGACTTCATCTGTGGTTTTTTTGCTGGTTAAAAAAGGAAGGAGGAGTCCCCTTTGACCACCAAAAATGTTGTGCTTGGAGGATCATGGACCTGCAAGGACAAAAGCCTTATGGGATGTTAGGTATAATAGGGACAGAATAAAATGAGAGAACTGGCTGAATCCAATCCTGTGTTCTGACTTTGAAACATAAACTACTTAAAGAGACCCAAAGGATGTACTGTACAAAGTAACATGTAGAAAATTAGGGGTTTGTGTTTACCTTTTTTAGATAATGATATTCCCGGAAGGAACCTGCACTAATAGATCCTGCCTAATTACGTTCAAACCTGGTAAGTTTGCCTTATATCCTTCCTCTCTGATGCAATTTGTGTAATGTCAGATTTTGAAATGTGTACTTTTATTGTTCTCTATCCCATACAGCTCTGTCTCATACATTAAGCAAACTCATGTTCCTTTTCTTTCTGCACTTGAGGTGGTAGTTGAGTAGAAACAGCTATGGTAGTTATCTGTATAGTTTGAGTTAGAGGCACCTCAAACAAAATATCAGTGATGCCGTCTGTTGGGGCTGAAAGTTCTTTCGGGACCGCATCAAGGTAGGTGAATCCTGAACGGATGTTAGGAAAAAATATAGTTTTGTTTATTAAATTTATACCGGCCCTCCCCGCCGAGGCAGGCTCAGGGCGGCTTACAACATTGGTCATAATAACAATAAAAGATTAACACATTAGTAATAAAATCAGTTAGTTAATAAAACAATTTGGGGAGGGATGGTGGCTCAGTGGTAGAGCATCTGCTTGGGAAGCAGAAGGTCCCAGGTTCAATCCCCGGCATCTCCAAAAAAGGGTCCAGGCAAATAGGTGTGAAAAACCTCAGCTTGAGACCCTGGAGAGCCACTGCCAGTCTGAGAAGACAATACTGACTTTGATGGACCAAGGGTCTGATTCAGTATAAGGCAGCTTCATATGTTCATATGTTCAATTTAAAACAGTTGATGCTAATAATATTTTGTTATTATCCAGTTACCCTGACATGAATATTTCCTGGATTCCTTCTGCTGTTATAGGTCTCAAGGGTCAGCTGAAAGCAAGCTGGAAGAGTATGGTCTTACAGGCCTTGCAGAACTGAGTGAGGTCCCACAAGGCCCTAACCTCTTCCAGTAGCTGATTCCACCAGTAGGGAGCTGCTACTGAGAAAGCACAATCTCTAGTAGTCGTCAGTCTTGCCTCTCTCAGCCCAGGGATCACTAAGAGATGTTGAGTTCCCGATCTTAGTACCCCCTGGGGAATATGTGGGGACAGATGGTCCCTCAGGTAGGCAGGTCCTCTGCCATAAAGGGCTTTAAAGGTAATGATCAGCACCTTGTAGCGAATCCGGTATTCTAGTGGCAGCCAGTGCAGTTCTTGCAGCGCCAGCTGTATGTGCTCCCATCTGAGCAACTCCAATAACAGCCTAGTCATCGCGTTCTGCACTAGCAGTAGTTTCCAGGTTCGTGACAAGGGCAGCCCCATGTAGAGGGCATTACAGTAGTCCAGTCTCAAGGTGACCGTTTCATGGATCACTGTTGCTAGGTCGCTTCGATCAAGGAAAGGAACTAGCTGTTCTGCCCGTGTCAAGCCCCTTGCTGTTCTGTATCTAGAAACCTGTCTGGTACCTCCAGGTTTTCTCTCTCTCTCCATTATTTACCACCTAGTCAACACGTAGGCACAGACATCTGGTAGGGGGTTGTTTATGGTCCTCAATAGATCTGTTGTATGTGAAAGCCATACTCCCTAATTCCCAACCCCCTTATCTCGTATTCCTGTGAGAAACCTTTTGTAGAAGAACCATTAGAGTATTTCTTTAACCTATGACCTCTGGGACCTCCTGTTTATTAGTTGTTTATGATACTCTTTATTATATGCATGTAACCAATTGTATCTCAGTTTTTTCACTGACTGTCAGTGGAGCACCTCGAATTCAAATAAAGGCTTCTGTTTGAAATAACAAAGGAAATCATTATTTGGAATATCGGGGCTTGACAGTCCACCTGAGATGAAAAAAGGCAGATTTCACAGTTGCTGCTATCTGGGCCTCCATTGTCAAGGAGGACTCCAATAGCACCCCCAAGCGTCTGACCTTGTACGCCATTGTCAGTGGCACACCATCAAAAGTTGGTAGGGAAGTTCTCACCCAGACTGCCGCGACTCAGGCAAAGGACCTCTGTCTTCATTGGATTCAGTTTCAGTTGGCTCAGTTAAGCCATCCAGCCACAGCTTGCAGTGCTTGGTCCAGGTTTACTGGGACGTCGTCAGGTCGGCCGTCCATTAGTAGATAGAGCTGGGTGTCATCAGCGTACCTCCGGGCAATCTGGGCAAGGGGTCGCATGTAGATGTTAAACAGCATTAGGGATAGAACTGCCCCCTGAGGCACACCACAATTAAGGGTGTGTCTCCGAGACTATGCTCCCCCAATTGATACCCTTTGCCCCCAGCAACAGAGGAAAGAGGAGAGCCACTATAAGGCTAACCCCTGGATCCCTGCGTCAGCGAGTCAGCAGCTGATGGTCAACCATATCAAATGCAGCTGATAGGTCTAACAACATCAGTACCGCCATGCCACCTTGATCCAGATGCCGCTGGAGGTCATCCACCAGGGCGACCAAAACTGTCTCTGTCCCATGACTTGGACGGAAGCCAGAATGAGTAGGCACATTGATGAACACAAGTTATTGAGGAAGACTCAGCATGGGTTCTGTAAGGGAAAATCCTGCCTCACTAACCTGTTACAGTTCTTTGAGGACAAAGGGACCCAATAGATGTTGTTTACCTTGACTTCCAGAAAGCTTTTGATAAAGTTCCTCATCAAAGGCTCCTTAGTAAGCTCAAGACTGGTGGGAATCTAGGATGGAAGCATCCTCCAGAAAGCTCTGTAACTGTAGCGCTACTGCCCTCTCAATAATTTTACCCCAAAAGGGTAAATTCGAGACCGTCTGGTAATGTGCCAATTCGACCAGGTCTAGGGTGGACTTTTTCAAGAGAGGGCGGACCACCACCGCTTTAAGAGACGTTGGAAAAAGCCCTTCCAAGAGAGATCTATTTACGATATCCTATACAGGATATTGGAACTCTCCCTGGCAAGCTTTAATCAGCCAGGATGGGCAAGGGTCCAGATCACATGTAGGGCCCACAGTAGAGAAGATTCTGTCAACTTCCTCCAGACTGAGTGATTTAAAGCAATCCAAAGCTGGTCCAGAAGACAGGCACTGGGCCTCAAGTTCGCATACTGTTTAAACTGTGGCGGGCAGGTCGTTGCGGAGCTACGAGATCTTGTCTGTGAAAAAATTCGCAAAAGCCTCACAGCTAATATCCAATTCCCTAAGATTTCGCCTGCCTTGTGGCAGGAGATCTGGGAAGTTACAGGGCAGTCAGTCTGACTTCAATACCGGGAAAGTTGGTAGAAACCATTATCAAGGACAGAATGAGTAGGCACATTGATGAACACAAGTTATTGAGGAAGATTCAGCATGGGTTCTGTAAGGGAAAATCCTGCCTCACTAACCTGTTACAGTTCTTTGAGGACAAAGGGGACCCAATAGATGTTGTTTACCTTGACTTTCAGAGAGCTTTTGATAAAGTTCCTCATCAAAGGCTCCTTAGTAAGCTCAAGAGTTATGGAGTAAAAGGACAGGTCCTCTTGTGGATCAAAAACTGGCTAATTAATAGGAAGCAGAGAGTGAGTATAAATGGGCAATCTTTGCAGTGGAGGACAGTAAGCAGTGCAGTGCCACAGGGCTCAGTACTGGGTCCCATGCTCTTTAACTTGTTCATTAATGATTTGGAGTTGGTAGTAAGCAGTGACGTGGGCAAGTTTGCAGATAATACTAAACTGTTCAGGATGGTGAGAACCAGAGAGGATTGTGAGGCACTCCAAAGGGATCTGTTGAGGCTGGGTGAGTGGGCGTCAACATGACAGATGAGGTTCAATGTGGCCACATGCAAAGTTATGCACATTGGGGCCAAGAATCCCAGCTACAAATACAAGTTGATGGGATGTGAACTGGCAGAGACTGACCAAGAGAGAGATCTTGGGGTCGTGGTAGATAACTCACTGAAAATGTCAAGACAGTGTGCGATTGCAATAAAAAAGGCCAACGCCATGCTGGGAATTATTAGGAAGGGAATTGAAAACAAATCAGCCAGTATCATAATGCCCCTGTATAAATCGATGGTGCAGTCTCATTTGGAATACTGTGTACAACTCTGGTCACCGCACCTCAAAAAGGATATTATAGCATTGGAAAAAATGCAGAAAAGGGCAACTAGAATGACTAAAGGTTTGGAACACTTTCCCTATGAAGAAAGGTTAAAACGCTTGGGGCTCTTTAGCTTGGAGAAACATCGACTGTGGGGTGACATGATAGAGGTTTACAAGATTATGCATGGGATGGAGATAGTAGAGAAAGAAGTCCTTTTCTCCCTTTCTCACAATACAAGAACTCATGGGCATTCAATGAAATTGCTGAGCAGTCGGGTTAGAACGGATAAAAGGAAGTACTTCTTCACCCAAAGGGTGATTAACATGTGGAATTCACTGCCACAGGAGGTGGTGGTGGCTACAAGAATAGCCAGCTTTAAGAGGGGATTGAATAAAAATATGGAGCAGAGGTCCAACAATGGCTATTAGCCACAGCATATTATTGGAACTGTCTGGGGCCGTGATGCTCTGTATTCTTGGTGCTTGGGAGGAGGGGGGGCAAAGTGAAAGGGCTTCTAGACCCACTTGTGAACTTCCTGATGGTACTTGGGGGGAGTTTTTTGGCCACTGTGTGACACAGAGTGTTGGACTGGATGGGCCATTGGCCTGATCCAACATGGCTTCTCTTATGTTGTAAGCATCTGAATTAAACAATTGTGCCAGGCGCGAAGTTGTAGATGCAATCTTGGCCACAAAGTAAGCTTTCTTTGTGGCTTTGACTGCCATCTCACAGGATCTCATAAACTCTCTATAAGATGTTCTAGTCGCTTTGTCTCGAAATACGATGGGAAGGGCGCTTTCTCTTCACCTCCGACATGCTCAGTAGATGCTTGTTCTTCTGGATGAGAAAGTGTGCCAAAAAAGCTTGAGGGTAGCTATTGGATTCTCCAAAGTAGGGTTCATGCTCAAACACAGTACCCATGTATGGGACTGCACAGAGACCATGAAGAAGATCCTTTGCTTTTCCAAATTAACTACTGGGCAAGAGCAGACACATTTTAAATTTTATTGTCAGAGAATACACATGTTCAGCTTATAAATATCATAGATAGGCGAACTTTCTAAAAACATGTCTCAATAAGAGAACTATTGCTTTTTTTGGCAATGCAAGTATTGTACAATCCATGAGACTAATTATATAATTATTTATTTATTTATTTATTTATTTATTTATTTATTTATTTATTTATTTATTTATTTAATGGACTTATATCCCGCCCTTCTCACCGAAGTGTCTCAGGGCGGCTCACAACATAATGATTCATACAATTCCATTTAAAACATTTACAGATACAATAAAAGCATAGTTAATAAAACAAAATAAAATAAAGCCAGCGGTCTATAAGAGCATTTTGTTCCATCCAAAGATGTTCCATCCAAAGTATCAGTTAGGTGTTATAGGCCTGCCGGAAGAGGGCTGTCTTGCAGGCCCTGCGGAACTGCCCTAGGTCCCGCAGGGCCCGCACCTCCTCCGGCAGCTGGTTCCACCAGTGAGGTGCCGCTGTTGAGAAGGCCCGATCCCTGGTGGATTTTAGGTGGGCCTCCTTTGGCCCAGGGACTACCAGCAGATTTTGTGAGCCGGAACGTAGTACTCTCTGGGAAACGTGTGGGGAGAGACGGTCCCTAAGGTAGACAGGTCCTAGGCCATACAGGGCTTTAAAGGTAATGACCAACACCTTGTACTGGACTCGGAATGTTACTGGCAGCCAGTGCAGATCCCGGAGCCCCGGCCGAATGTGCTCCCATCTTGGGAGCCCTAATAGCAGCCGGGCAGCAGCGTTCTGCACCAAATGCAGTTTCCGGGTCCGGCACAAGGGTAGCCCCATGTAGAGGGCATTACAGTAGTCCAACCTCGAGGTGACCGTAGCATGAATCACTGTTGCTAGGTCGTCGCGCTCCAGGAAGGGGGCCAACTGTCTCGCCCGCCTAAGATGAAAAAAAGCGGACTTGGCAGTGGCTGCTATCTGAGCCTCCATCGTCAGAGAAGGCTCCAATAGCACCCCCAGGCTCTTGACCCTGCCCGACGCTGTCAGCGGCGTGCCGTCAAAAACTGGCAGGGGGATTTCCCTTCCCGGGCCGCAGCGACCCAAGCAAAGGACCTCTGTCTTCGCTGGGTTCAGCTTCAGCCCGCTCAGCCTAAGCCACCTAGCCAGACAGACTTTCCACTTACATTGTTTTAAAGTAGTGATAAGTAAATGCAAGAACTGCTTCACATTCCAGTGAATACCACTCCTGTGTTCCATTGTGCACCATGACCTGGATAGCCCAGGCTAGCCTGACTTTGTGAGATCTTGAAAACTAAGCAGGGTTGACCTTGGCTAGTATTTGGATGAGTGGCCTCCAGCCTTTAATGATGAGAAACTGAGACCTGAATCTCGAAGAGAAAGAAGTTACATCAGAAATCTCAGATCTTCTTCGTGGTCTCTGTGCAGTCCCACACATGGGTTTTCCCGCTGGAACGAACCCGACCTCGGAGAATTCAAAGCTAGCCTTAAGCGTTATTTTTGGCGCGCATTCCCTCCCGCTCTGGGGAGCAGGCATCAGAGGAGCAAACTCTGGTGCAAACTGGCTATTAGCAACATGGGAAGAAAAACGTTTCCGCTTTGCAAGATATGAACAACGGGTGGTAGGTTTCCTGGTGTTCAGAATAACATGTTGCACAGCATGAACCACAGTAGTTTGCAAAGTGGGTGGTAATAATAATAATAATAAAATTTATTTTTATATCCCGCCCTCCCCTGCCAAAGGCAGGCTCAGGGCGGCTCACAGACATGGTACAACCATGATTTCAATAGAATACAATCAAAACAATAAAACAGATTAAAATACAATTAAATTACATTTATAAATTAAGTTAAAATCAGATAAAACAGCTGTTATGTGTTAGTAATTAAGGTGCTACAATTCACAGACATGTATGAGATGGCTAGAAGTCGATTTAGCCGGGTTCTATCTTAAAAGAAAGCTGAAAGAGGGTGGTTTTGCAAGCCTGCAAAACTGATTCAGGTCCCGCAGGGCTCGTACCTCCTCTGGGAGTTGATTCCACCATCAGGGGGCCATTGTTGAGAAGGCTTGCTCCCTTGTTGTTTTCAATCTAGCCTCTCTTGGTCCAGGAATTTTTAAAAGGTTTTGGGAACTGGATCTCAGTGCTCGCTGGGGAACATATGGGGAGAGGCAGTCCCTAAGGTAGGCAGGTCCTCGGCCATATAGGGCTTTAAAGGTAATAACCAGCACCTTATAACGAACTCGATACACAACCGGCAGCCAGTGCAGCTCCCGCAGCCTAGGCTGCACATGTTCCCACCGAGGTAGTCCCACTAACAGCCTGGCCGCCGCGTTCTGCACTAGCTGCAGTTTTCGAGTTTGGTATAAGGGCAGCCTCATGTAGAGGGCATTACAATAGTCTAGCCTCGAGGTGACCGTTGTGTGGATCACAGTTGCCAGGTCGCTGCGCTCCAAGAAGGGAGCCAACTGCCTCGCCCTCCTAAGGTGGAAGAAGGCGGATTTAGCAGTGGCAGCTATCTGGGCTTCCATTGACAAGGAAGACTCCAGTAGCACTCCCAAGCTTTTGACCCTGCGCACTGGTATCAGTGACGCACCGTCAAAGGCCGGTAGGGAGATCTCCCCTCCTGGCCCACCGCGACCTATGCAAAGGACCTCAGTCTTCGCTGGATTCAGCTTCAGTCCACTCAGCTTGAGCCAGCCAGCCACGGCTTGTAACGCCCAGTCCAGATTTATAGGGACATCGCCAGTCCGGCCGTCCATCAATAGATAGAGCTGGGTGTCATCAGCGTACTGGTGACAACCCAGCCCATACTCCTGGACAATCTGGGCAAGGGGGCTCATATAGATGTTAAACAACATCGGGGAGAGAACTGCCCCTTGAGGCACCCCACAATTAAGTAGGTGTCTCTGAGACAGTTCCCCCCAATTGCCACCCTTTGTCCCCGACCTTCAAGTAAGGAGGAGAGCCACTGTAAGGCTAGCCCCCGAATTCCTGCGTCGGCGAGACGGCAGGTCAGTAGCCGATGATCGACCATATTGAACGCAGCCGATAGGTCTAGCAGCAGCAATACCGCCATGCCGCCTCGATCCAGATGTCGCCGGAGGTCATCTATGAGGGCGACGAAGACTGTCTCCATCCCATGGCCCGGGCGGAAGCCGGACTGGCATGGGTCTAAGGTGGAAGCGTCATCCAGAAAGTCCTGTAACTGCACCGCCACAGCCCTCTCTATAATTTTGCCCAAAAAGGGCAAGTTTGAGACTGGCCGGTAATGTGCCAATTCGGCCAGGTCTGATGTAGCCTTTTTCAGGAGAGGGCGGACCACTGCCTCTTTCAGGGGTGTTGAAATGGAGCCCTCTGAAAGAGATCTATTTATGATGTCTCGTATAGGACATCTTAGCTCCTCCTGGCAAGCCTTAATTAGCCAGAAGAGGCATGGGTCCAGATCGCAAGTTGTGGGTCATGCAGTGCCAAGAATTCTGTCGACTTCCTCCAGGCTGAGCAGGTCGAAGCAGTCCAGGGTCAAATCAGAAGACACGCATTGGGCCTCGAGTTCACTTACTGTATCTAAATTGGCAGGGCAGTCGCGGCGGAGCGACTGAATCTTGTCTGCAAAAAATTTCACAAAAGCCTCGCAGCCTATCTCCAATTCCTTAACGTTTGGATTGCCCTGTGGCAATGTAGTGAAATTCCGAATTATCCTAAACTATTGAGCCGGGCGCGAATTTGCAGACGCAATCTTAGCCGCAAAGTATATTTTCTTTGCGGTCTTGATTGCCATCTCATAGGACTTCATAAACTTCCTATAAGATGTTCTAGTCGCTTCGTCGTGGGTACGCCACCATTGCCTATCTAGCCGTCTGAGATCTTGTTTCAGCGTGCGTAACCCCGGGGTATACCACGGGGCCAGCCTAGTTCGAGGTCGTAGAGGGCGTCGAGGTGCGATCTCTTCTATGGCCCTAAAGAGACGGCTATTCCAGGTCTCAACCAGGCCATTGAGAGAATTGCCAGAGGGCCAGGGATCCCGCAGCGCCATTTGGAACCGTTCCGGGTCCAGATAAACAGGTTGCTTACCTGTAACTGATAATTTTTGAGTGGTCATCTGTGCAGTCACATCAAGCCTTCCCCACTGCTTGCTCTTCTCAGTCAAACTTCCTCATTGTTGGTACTTGACAATAGCAGCTGGAAGAAACTGAGTAGGAGGGGCACTTTCTCTCCACTCCAGGCATGCTCAGTCAATGCCTTCTCGCCTGAGTGAGAGAGAAAGCATGCCAAAAGAAGCCTGAGTCCTAGGTATTGGAGTCTCTGAAATAGGGTTCATGCTCGAGCACAGTACCCCTGTGTTGGGGCTACACAGCTGACCACTCAAAGATCACAGCTAAGCAACATGTTTTTTGTCTTCGGCCTTCTGTGCAATCCCACTTCAAGACTGCACAAGCCCGCTTTGGAAAGAACTTTTTAGCTTCCAGTAACTGAAAATGTGCTCCTTCCCTTTGGTACATGAGGTAATGTTTTCCTGCTGAAACCATTATGCGCTACAAGGGAGGAGCACCATTTTCCATCAGTTCTCTTTTAGGCACTGTGCTGAAAGGATATTTTCTAGCTTCACTCTTGAACTAATCTTTTCCACTGTCTTCAATCACTCATTTTACTTTGATGGTTCACAAGGCATTTTTCAAAAAGTCCCCAGTACAAGCCCAAAATGACCCAAACAGATGAGCACATTCTCTGCCTAAACTGTCTGGGATATTTGCATAATACCAATGCCCGCCAGCATTGCCAACACTTTCCTCCCAAAACAAGGAATGATAATGCCTCTTGTCTCGAGGCTGAACTTTGGGAAAATGCTCTCTCAAGTTCTGACAACCAGCAGTGAAGTGCTCTGTCATGTGGGAACATTTTTCAAAGATGGAATTGACAACTTTGGTTCTACTATGGATCCTCATAGTCATAGACACCATTCTAGGACCCCACCCAGATCCATTGTTCTACATGAGAGTGTATCAGAACTATCTCCGAAGACAGTTAAAACAAAGTCCAAACATCTTCAGAAGGGAATCAGCTGTTCTCAGTCCAAACAACAAGAGAAGCCTTCATCAGTCCCTCTACCAATTCCTTGGACTCTGTCTCCACATCACATTCAGACCTCCCTCAGCCAGTTCCAACTCAGCCTCAGGGCCCTTTCAGTCAGATCCATGGGCATTGTATCTTATTCACCTACATATCACAGCTTCAAACTTTGGTTCCATCTTAGTTCTTCCCAGACCATCAACTGTCATACTCAGAGGGTGAAGAAGAGGTATCCTGCTTGGACATTGATTCCAAACAGTTGGAGTAAGCAACTCAGCATACCTGGACACTGGTAGGTGCTAAATCACATTTAGTGTGTATACATGTTATGTCCTTAAATTTATTTGGAAATTGATGTTTTTTTAATCTAACCAAAGGCCCAAGAATAAAAGCCTAAGAAGGAAATCACTAACCCAATCACTTATCCAAAAAATAAACACATGGGAAATACTGCATTTCCCCACACTATCATACTTCTAATAAGGTCTTTCCTTTTCTTGAGTTCTTTGAACATCAATTAAAAATTGAATGGACTAAACTGAATTCCAATAGTCAGATTCCTAATTTTGTTACGAAATTCTATGCCTCGCCACAGTTTGCTAATGCAGTGTTACAGGTACCATTGGTTGAAGCTCCCATGGCAGCTCTCCAGTCTTAAGGGCTACTTTCAGAGGATGGTTATGGCTCAGTCTGTGATGACGAGAATAATAATAATAATAAGATGATGATGATGATGATGACATTGGATTTATATCCCGCCCTACACCTAAAAGGTCAATCTGGCACTGAAGAGAAATCAGAAGCCACTGCAATGGTGATCACACTAACTCCATTGTATCTAGAGCGGCCATTGTGTGAGTGAGGAGGTTCATCCACCTTCTCCCAGATGCCAAGAGAATCCTGGAAGGCACCAACAGGCCTCTGGCAACTGAGTTCTCCACAGGTGCTTCCCTGGACATGTTTAAGTTCTGCTCCAGAGCAATGGCGTCGGCCACCATGGCTATAAGTGGCTTATGGTTCTGTGCCTGGCTAGCAGACCTCCATTCCAAGTACATCGTTGTCTCATACCCATTCCAAGGAGAGAAGTTATTTGGGGATGCATTGGAAAAGATCCTAGTAGAAACTAGGGATAAAAAGAAAGCAATACCAAAGAATATCTGTTGTTCTGATAGGAGGAATTTCAATGCCCAGGCCTTTCATTCTTCCAGCAGCACGAGATCCAGACAGAATTCTAGAAAATCCTCCTGGGGCCAGTCCAAACAGAACTTCCAGTGGAACTTCTCCAACCCCAAGTTCCAGCAACAACAGTCAGATCCAACAAACAGGACAGAGACAGGAAGCCCCATAAAGCATTACTCAGACACCCTTCCCATGAAGGCCCTTCTGCTACGTTTTCAGTCAGCATGGGTGAACTCACAAGCGGACTCCTGGACCTTGGAAGTCGTCTCTCACGGTTATGCAGTAGAAGTCAAAAGGGTTCCACCAGATCATTTTTAAACATCTTTTATGCAGAAAAGCCAAACCAAGAGAGACATCACTTTCAAAGCCATAACTCACCTTCTTGAGATTTGTGGAATGGAGCCTGTCCCTTAGGCCCAGAGAGGTCAGGGTGTGTATTCCATTTTCTTTATGGTCCCCAAAAAGAATGGGGGCTGCAGGCAATCTTGGACTTAAAATTCCTGAACAAAGCAATCAAGCTTCATTGTTTTTGGATGAAATCACTCAAGACCATTACAGAAGCCCTTCAACCTCAGGAGTTCCTGGCTTCTCTGGACCTGATGGAGTCTTATTTGCTGATTTGCACATTCTGATACTCCCACCTTACTGAAGGCTCCTAAGATTCTGCTTGGACATGGCTCACTTCCAATTCAGAGCACTACTCCTCTGAGAGTCTTTACCAAGGTCCTGGTGAATCTAGTAGCTCATCTTAGGCAACAAGGGATCCATGTACATCTGCTCTTGGACAACCTTCTGATAAGCTCCTCATCAAGGGAGAAAGCCCTCAGACATTTAGCACATCATTCAATGTCTGAGTCAGCATGGTTTTCTTATCAACCAAGCCAAGAGCCACTTACAGCCTATTCAAAGGCTGGAGCATTTGGATAGATTATAGACACCAGGCAGAATGCCCGATGATATTCTTACCCGATGACAAAGTCCAGAAGACCAAACAGATTACCCCATCAGTCATTCCAAATGAATCTTCCTCTCTCCTGACACTGGCAGAACTCAAGGGGATCCTGATTTCAGACCTGGATGCAGTCTGATGGGGTTGTTTTCACACAAGACCTCTCCAGTTCTTTCTTCGACCACACTAGTTCCAGATCATGAAGAAATATGACATCTCTTTCAACATCCCACTGGCAGTCTGAGAGAGTCTGAAATGGTGGACCAAGGATTCTAGTTGTCATGAGCCCTGATGAGGAGGAGCTGGAAGGGTTAACAGACCTGGAAGAGTTGCCAGCCAGTTCCTTAGCTGAACAAACAGCAGCTGGCCCATCAATCACTCTCCAGGCATCAGTGTCAGCTATTGATGATCAATCTCCTCCAAGCTCTCCTCCTCCCATCTCAAGAGTTCGAAGCAGGCTCCGGAAAGAACTTTCAGAGCGAAGACATGAGGCACGTCGATGCTTCAGATCTCTCAGTCCTGAGTTCTAGCAGAGTCACTGCCACCTGGGGAGCAGGCTGATTGAGACTCCCATATAGCTCCCACCCAGGACCTGGTAACCTTGTGGAAGCAACAAGTCTAATCTGTGGCTTGCAACCACTCTCCTTCCTGATCCTGACCTGCTTGATTTCATTGGCACACTGACCTTTTGGCTTTTGGACATTGACTTCTGATTCCGATTTGTGATTCTGCATTGGTGACTTGGCTCCTGCTTGACTTCCTGGACTTTGACCTTGGACTGGCTTTGAACTCCTGCCTGCCTGTACCCTGAGAACGTGACACTAGTCTCCACCAGGGGAAAGTCCGAGAGAGTCTGAAATGGTGGACCAAGGATTCTAGTCTCCACCAGGGGAAACTGTTCTTCATCAACAAGAAGTTACAAATGTTCTCAGATGCAAGTCTTTTCAACTGGGGATGCTCATCAAGGAACTGACTCAGTCAACTCAGAGGTCCCAGAGCGATGCACAACTCTCTATCAACACACTGGAGTTGGAAGCCGTTCAGCTCGCTCTGCTGCATTTCTGGGACCACTTTGCCAATCAGCATGTGCAGCCGAAACCTATCTCAACAATCAAGGGGGTTCCAGATCTTGCACCTTGCACAAGGAGGTAGAGAGGCTGTTCAGCTGGGCTGTTCATCTAGCCTCTATAAGAGTGGAGCACATAAAGGGGACCTCCAATGTCAGAACAGACTGGCTCAGCTGAGAGAACATACAACCAGAGGAATGGTCCTTGAACAGGTCACTATTTCAACAGATGGTACAACACTTCAGCCCTCCTGTAGTGGATCAGCCATGTCACCCCTTAATCTTCAGTTATCACAGTTTTTCACCAGATACTTTCATCATTGGTTGGAGGGAACAGATGCCCTGACGTCCAGGTGGCCACAAGGACTGATGTATGCATTTCCTCCCACTCAGATTCTGCCAAGATTCCTCAGAAATATCAAACAACAGAAAGCAGAGGTACTACTGGTAGCACTGTGATGGCCTTAACATCCTTGGTTTTCCTCCATCCAACAAATGATGGTGTCAGACCCTCTCTATATACCAGTACATCCAGACATGCTTCTCCAGGGCCCCATATGGCACCCTCATCCAAAATGGTTGCAGCTCACAATGTGGAAGTTGAATGGGACAGAAACCATTTTTGCATCCAGAAAAGTCTCTACTACTAGAATTTACAAACGCATCCTGGAAAACGTTTCACAGATGGTGCAGGAGGAAAGGTGTGGATCCATTGCAGCCCTTCATTCAGGAAATCTACGTTCTTACAGGATGGTTTGAAATCTGACTTGAAGCCATGCATGCTGAGAAGACATAGCAGTGCTAGCATCTGTCCAACAGTAGACAGAGTGAGCCCCATATCTCACCCTCAAATCCGTAAATTCCTACGAGGGGTGACACTACGCTGCCCCGCACAGATTCACAGATTTTTGACTTGGCATCTTCACACAGTGAAGACAGCATTGACTAAGCCTCTGTTCAAGCCTCTCAGAACAGTTTCAGTAAAATAACTCCACATGAAGACCATCTTTTTAGTCGCAGTGACATCAGCCAGGAGAGTCTCTGTAATTGGAGCCTTAGCGGTTAAACAGGACCGTTGTATCTTTCACAAGGACAAGGTGGTCCTTCACACGGATCCCAACGAAAAGTACTATCCATATTTCATAGGTTTCAGGACATTTTCCTTCCTTCTGTCCAGATCCTAAGCATCCCAAGGAATGTTCCTGAATGTGTTGTGAGTACTCAAAATCTAACTGAATCAAACAGAGCTCATCCAAAAGACTGATGCTATGTTTATTAACATCACTGCCCCTAACCTAGGGATGCAAATGTCAAAATTGGCCCTTGGTTATGCCATTAGACAATGTATTGCAGAGGCATACAAGGCACTCAGCATTGTGGTTTCTCCAGGGATAACTGCACATTCTGTTAGAAGCGTGGCTACCAACACAGCCTTAGACAAAAATGAATTAGTGGAGGAGGTGTGCAGAGCAGCTACTTGGTTCTCAGTTTCTTCCTTTGTGCATCACTACAAGTTAAACTGTGTGCTTCAGCAGACACAGCATTTGGCAGCATTTGGCAGAATGCAGTTCCTGAATATGGCAGTTCCCACCCTTGCTTAACTTACTACTCTGGGAGCATCCAAGATGTCCTCCACATCTGAGAGTGAATGAACCTTGGCACTTACCATGAGGGATCCTTCTCCTCAAAGGAAAGGAGGACATCTTGCCCTCCCCTTTGTCTCCCTATCTCTCTCTAACTCTATGCTTAATTGCTACCTTTTGACTTCTCTGATTTTTTATACTGGTTGCTAGAAGGTTGTATATTGCGCATCCTATTATCTTGTTAACTTTACCTGTTCAATTACGTGAGTTCTTTAAGGTTTATGGGAACTGTTTCTTGGAATTACCCAGATTGAGAAAGGTTCCCACACCATACAAGAAGAAAAAGAGTTTGAAGTTCTTGCCTCCTTGATAGAATGGTGGGAAACACCCAAGATGGTCCTCCTTTCCTCTGAGGAGAGGACCCCCCATAGTAAGTGCCAAGGGTTGTTCTATGCATGGTTACCCTTGAGGCTGATCCAGAAACTCAGCTGGTTCAAAATGCAACTGTGATGTCCTTATTGGGACTTCAGGATGAGCCTTTGTTCTGCCAGCTGTATTGGCTTCCAGTTGAGTACTTGATGAAGTTCAGAGTTCTGATATTGACCTTTAAAGTCCTGTGCAGTCTGGAACCATCTTGTCTGCAGGACTGTTTTTCCTGCTATGTCAGCTGAAAAGCATTGCATTCTTCAGATCAGTATAGGAGATCTGTCCAAAGATACATCCAGGCCAAAGGATGTCAGCTTCAACCAGAGCCAGAGCCTTTTTAGCTTGGGACAGCCTGGTGGAACAGGCTTCCAATTGAGATCAGTGTCCTGCAGAGCCTGTAAAGCAGAGCTGTTCCACCAGGCTTTTGGTTGAGGTGGCAGACACCAGATTAGAGTGGTACCCCCTGCCATATCCACCCATGCTATTCGCCTCTGCTATATGCACAGACACTTTCTATGTACTGATTGGTGGGAATGCTTTGCCACTTGTTAAGCATCAGTAGATTCAGTGCACATACAAGGGCTACATTTCTCTGAGATCATTAATACCATCTTGTCATTTATGTGAATTTTATTGTTTTATCATATTATGTTTTAATTTTTAAAATTGTTCTACTTGAACATTGTGAGTCACCCTGAGCCTGCTTGTGGGGTACAGTGGGATAAAAATCAAATAAAGTAACAATAGCCTAGTGGTGAGACTTCTTTCTTTTTATATCCTGTATAGTGTTTTCAAATTCATAAAAGCACCATAGACTTGATAGATTGGTTCTTGGCATTGTGATCGGGGTGGTGGTGGTGGTAAAGCTCCTAGAGATCCCTGGCCCAAAAGATATTTGGCTGTCCTCAAGCCTGCTGGAACTCTCTGCCTAGTGACACCCATGCCCTGAGAGACATAGTGCAGTTCCGCAGGGCCTGTAAGACAGAGGTGTTGAGTCAAAAGCAGTTATTTTCTCCAGGGGGTTCTCAGAGAAGGTAGAAGGTAGAGAAAGAACTACTTTTCTCCCTTTCTCACAATACAAGAACTTGTGGACACTCAATGAAATTGCTGAGCAGTCGGGTTAGAATGGATAAAAGGAAGTACTTCACCCAAAGAGCGATTAACACATGGAATTCACTGCCACAGGAGGTGGTGGTGGCTACAGGCATAACCAGATTCAAGAGGAGATTGGATAAACATATGGAGCAGAGGTCCATCAGTGGCTATTAAACACAGCGAATTTTAGAAACTCTCTATCTGGGGCAAGTGATGCTTTGTATTCTTGGTGCTTGGGAGGGGCAACAGTGTGAGGACTTCTAGTGTCCTGGCCCCACTGATGGACCTCCTGATGACACCTGGATTTTTGGTCACTGTGTGACACAGAATGTTGGACTGGATGGGCCATTGGCCTGATCCAACATGGCTTCTCTTATGTTCTTATGAGAGAGATCTGTTGTCTGGAGCTCAGTTGGGTTACCAGGAGATCTTCAGGCTTCACATGGAGGTTGGCTACCCTAGGCATGGCTACTTGCTACTGTTCAATAGCAGCTAACCAGCCATTTCCTCCTGGAGAACCATTCTTGCCAATCTCCAGGTGAGGCTGGAGATCACCCAGAATTGCAACTGCTCTCCAGATGGCAGCGATCAGCTCCCCTGGAGAAAATTACTGCTTTGCAGGATGGACTCTGTGTCATTATACCTTCCTGAGGCTGCTCCCCTCCTGCTTTGATTCACACTCTGATTGCAGACCAGTCACAGATTTTTAGCCTGCCTTACCTCACAGGGTTGTCATGCAAATCAAAAGAGGGAGAGGAGAATGATGTAAGCTGCTTTGGTCCTCACTGTGAAGAAAGACTGTACTTTTCCTAGGTAGAGGCTTCAGGAAGGGAGGAAGAGATGGAAAGCTGAAGTCAGATCAGTTCCCCTACAGAAAATGGCAGCCTTGGGTGAGTGGAAAGACAGCAAGGGTAGCACTCCCCTAGAGCCTGTTGTATTTTTCCTCACAACTGGCCTTATTCCTGGCTTTTACAAACCCTTCTGATTATCAGTCGCATGGGTCAGGCATAAGTTCTTCCTTCATCATCTGGAACAAAAGCTCATAATAAATTAGTTTATTGTTTCTGTTAAGAGACATTCTGCTGAGAATAAGATGAAAGTGGCTCTGAGAAAGTGTGCTGATACTTTTCAAGAAAATCCTTTAAAAATTAGTGAAGTGTGTCAATCTGGAGAGAAGAAGTTATGGCCTTTCCTTAGACTTGAATATGTTATTCTTTGAGAGGGGAGTGATTCAATATTTTAGTGATAAACAGTGCAATCCTAAGAATGCTTTCCTGGGAGCAAGCCTCATTGAGTAGACCATAACAGGATGCTGAGTAGCCCTGTTTAGGATTGTTTTCTCAGTTTCTTATAACTTTATATGCTTGGATTATTTAGACTGCTGCATGTTGTCACTTAGGGCTAAAAGTAGTCATGGTATTGTAAGCTGCTTTGAGTTCTACAAAGCAGAAAGGTGGCTAATAAATGTTTAAAATAAATATGTGCCTAAATGATGGTGGGACACAGCCATGACCAGATTTTTGGATGGTTTTTAAAGTATAAATAATAGCTCCAGGGAACACTTGGAGGTTACTCATTTCAGAGCATAACAGCTGGAAGAATCATTATTGCCTACACAAGTGACACTTTCTTTGCTTGTTTTGTTATTAAGGAAACAATACTTTGTAACTATGAAGGTATTCTGTGTTGTAATTATATGTGTCACATGAATTTTGTAGGAGCATTTATCCCTGGAGTACCAGTCCAGCCAGTGATTTTACGTTATCCAAATAAGCTGGTAAGTTGAATAAGCCATGAGTGTAAAACATGGGGTGATATGCATAGATAATAAGTAGCTGATTGAGGCTGTTCTCAAATGTATGTTCTGCTAAGTATAAGATTATTTATTTGGAAGATGACTGCCAACTCTTTATCTCTCATGGTTTCATATTTAATGTTATAGTCAAAAGGGTAACATGCTTCAGTGTTGCTCCAGAACAGTCTGAAACGTGAACGTTTTGCGCACCTTGTTAAGGAGCTACTGAACCTATCCCAGTGCTAGCCAGAAAGCCCATGTTTTACATGTAACGATCATAACTTAGATAATGAATTTTCCTTATTCTAGAGCAGCACTCTAATGGTGGGAAAGGATGTTGGGCTACGGGATTCTATTTAACCCCCTTTGAATCTGCCTTCATGGCAAGTATCTCTAGTAATATTGTGGTAAGTATATTGTTAGCAGAATGGAATCTTTCTTTACTAATGTCTCATTAAGGACGCAATCTTGCATTTTTATCTGAGAGTTCACATGAAGGGGTATTCTGTTAGTCGTATAATTGAAATGCTGCTCCTGTATTTCTAGAGGAACTGAATTCCTTTATCAGCTATGGTTGTAAGTGGGAAGAATTCCTAGTTATATATACAAACTTTTTCAACTCTTTATAATAGTTAAGTAAGTCCAAGAATAGACAACTGCTTCAAGGTGAGAAGTTCTTTGTTGCATTTTTCAAAATGATGCTGGTTTTATTTAACCAGTTAACATGCAGTGTAATATAATGAAAAAACTTGTCACCAACTTTGGAATATATATCTTTTGTATGTGCAGGATACAATTACGTGGACATGGCAAGGCCCAGGAGCGTAAGTCACCTACACATTTCTGTGTTCCATTATCATAATTATTTTGTTTCATTGCTCAGTACTATACTTCAAATTCATGTAACAATCTCAAAACTAGATCTCACAGCCTTGGATTAAAAGTAGGTTGTAATGTTCCTAAAGATAAACTTATGAAATAATTCCTATTGTACAGTTCTTAGATTAGAAAAATAATCACCTGAGGCCGAATGAATTCTTGCTTGTGGTCTTCTTCTGTGACATACTTTTAAAAAACTTGCAGTGCTTTTCAGTCTCTTCTTTTTAATGAATGTAATTGCATATATAAGCACATTGAGGCTAATTGGGAGATCAAAACAGACTAGGAAAGGGCCACACCCCCTCCTGCTGTGGTGCCCATTTCACCTCATGGAGGACCAAAGAGCCAGCTGAAGAGGAAGGATACCCTGTTGTGCTTCTCCCTGCTGACTGCGCCCAACGTAAGCCAGCCAGCAGGGCAAAAGTAGGCATAGCCATGCTTCTCCTTTTTGACATAAGGTGAAACAAGGCAATGGGGCCAATAAGTAGGAATATGAGTACTGCTGAAATAGGGCAAAGCTGTGCCAAGGCTTCTCTTCATTGGCTTGAGCATGGTGTGGCAGGCAAGGAGGAATATGAGTGCCACTGGAATGCAGTAAAACGCGGTGCTGATGTGCCCAGGCTTCTCTCATCTGGCCTGGGCAAGGAGGAATATAGACACAGTAGTTCCTGGTATCATCCTGTGGTGCGGCACTTATACTTTTCACCAGCACCACTGTGGGGGTGAGTGGAGCTTAGGGCAACGGTTCACTGGGGTTTGCCCAGTAAAGTAAATGACCAATATATATGCCTCTGAAGCAAATCCCAGTGCTGATGCATGCTCTGTATTCTGGCTGATCTGTTCACTGCTGTTGTGTACTCTTTCTGTCGAGGAATGAGCTGCCATGCAGCCACTTGCCAGGATGGGCCACTGTCATCTCAGGAACTTGGTTTTGGGATGTTTTCATTCCAAGGAAAAGATATGAATGGAACTGGTCTAAGGCAACCAGCTTGCAGGTTGCTTTCTTGTCCAGTAGCAAAAAGAGGAAATGGCAGTGATGGATCTGCCTGCCAAGAGCTATGGGGGAAGTCATTGTTTGGTTTGTTTATTATGATATAGTCACATGACCTGTTAGGAAGAAGTACAAATAATTTGGCAGTGCTGTGAGTCTCTGTCCAATGTATGTGTTTCTTTTATTTTTAAAGGTTGAAGATTCTGTGGCTTACTTTATGTCAGTTTCACAATTTTGTGGAAATTGAGGTTAGTATAAAATGACTGAGATACTTGTATTTGTAGAATCTCTTGAGATTCTGTGTCTCCAAGAATGGTATACATTAATCAACATTGCATTGTTTTCTATTTTCCAATCACATCTTCACTATATTATATAAGAAACCTTGTGCTGTTGAAACCAGCTT